>NW_020538040.1:12707725-12837844 GCF_003426905.1 Ctenocephalides felis
TCATTTTATGTGTCGTTGTCGTGTACGGAATATTATTGATTGCTCGACTTTAGTACTATATATAGTACACTTGTAGACGTGGAAGTTTACCAACAGTAGCGTAGGTCTGTTTTTTGCGATCAATACTTATATACGTATATAATGTACATATAGAAAAGCCTACGGGCATACATATATACATTGTAGTCCATATTATATATCCATCAGCCCTTATGTACAATGTATACGGACTCGTACATACAATTTAACTTGTATACATATATACATTGTTATTCGTATGTATAATTCCTATGTACTTCTCGTAGCCATGTACCTACCTATGTAATGTCTACGGTTGATTTTTATGACGTAGGGCGTAGCAGACTATATATATTAGTACACAGGCGTAGCAGGCTACGTCCTATAGTCTACGGTTGCAAACCTTTTTATACTAAAAACATTAATTTATTTTTGCAAAGATTACAGTAATTTTCTTTACAAAATTACCAGTTTTTTACGATTGCACAATTTTAATTTTGTGATCAAATTCAATTTATAGATTTAATTTTTATCTGGAAATCACAACGGAAATCTATATCTAGAATTAAATTTTCTTTTCCTAATCGTGATGTATTTTGTTTCGAAAATAATTTATTTTTATTGCATATAGTTGTTACAGTCCTATGTGGCTCATTGGTAAGACCTTTCAAGTTTATTTTCTATTTTCGTCCCGGGCAACTAGATATCAAGCAGTAGTGATGTCCTATGTGGCTCATTAGTGAGAGCTTTGAAGTTTGTTTTCTATTCTCGTCCCGGGTAGCTAGATATCAAGCAGTAGTGATGTCCTATGTGGCTCATTGGTGAGACCTTTGAATTCTAGATCCTATTCTCGTCACGGGCAGCTAGATATCGAGCAGTAGTGATGTCCTATGTGGCTCATTAGTCAGAGCTTTGAAGTTTAGTTTCTATTTTCGTCTCGAACAGCTAGATATCAAGCAGTAGTGATGTCCTATGTGGCTCATTGGTGAGAGCTTTGAAGTTTAGGTTCTATTCTCGTCCCGGTCAGCTAGATATTAAGCAGTAGTGATGTCCTATGTGGCTCATTGGTGAAAGCTTTGAAGTTTTGGTTCTATTTTCATTCCGGGCAGCTAGATATCAAGCAGTAGTGATGTCCTATGTGGCTCATTGGTGAAAGCTTTGAAGTTTCGGTTCTATTCTCGTCCCGGGCAGCTAATGATAACAGCTTTTCCTTAAAAATATGTCAAATTGGTGTTAAAAATGTATCTATTACAATCTCATCAGAAATAGATTTGTCAACCAGTAGGTTTGCGTTCTAAAAACTCTAGGTTATAATGAATGCATCACAACAGTTCATTGAAGACATTTTTAACATATTTTTTTATTAAAAATTATTTTAATAATTATACATAGATCACAACTAATCCACAAACATTCAATGTATATAAAAAAGTAGATTGAATGAATATTCAGAGGATTAAAAACTCTAATTTTATATACTTGTATATGAATTTGAATTTCAATGGTTTGATTTTTTACCTTCAGTTTTTGCTGCATTTTGAAGTTCCGTATCATGTATTTTGAAAGTCAGGAAGCGGCAGCAAATTGACAATAGGTACAATGACACCACTGTATAATAAATTTGTAAAAGTATATTTTATTATATATATATATATATATATATATATAAATTATATTACAATAATTATAATTACTATAGTGTGTATGTGAATATTATAACTCAATAGTTATGTCATATGCGTGATAAGTAGCAATTATGCAAATCTAAAAGTTAAATCTTTTTTACATAATAGAAACATAATGATATCGTATTGGATAACTGTAATTATATTAATAATTATATGTTACGGCTTAAACCGTAAAAACAATAAATTCGTACAAAACGTTCGACAAATTTTCCTCGGCTGAAAAAATACCTAATCGCTTAAATATTGTTCGAAATCGATAAAAGTGTTTTATTGTGGTTAGAGTTATGAATTGGGAGTTTGATGTTCGATACCAGCTTCGGACAGTCTTATGTCAAGCAGCAGTGACATGGAAATATAGATAGCAACTGAAAATAGCTCTTACTCGTCATTGATGTAATAATAAAAAAAATCATTAGTATTATCGAAATTGTGATAATAAATTTATCACATAGATTTAGGACAACCGTTTGGGTTGCCATTTATGAAGCCACGTTTTTAAAGAAGTTAGCACAAAAGCTCATACGACTCGGTACGTTACATATAAAAAATCAATCAATTAGAACCTACTCGAAAGTATGAGAAGATAACCCTAAAAGATTATAGGGTTTGCTACCTCTGGATATCAATGTATATATATATATATATATATATATATATATATTTCTATGTATGTATGTATGTGTGTATGTATGTATGTATATATGTATATATCTATGTATATAATGTGTGTCTATATACCCATTTCCTAGCTTGAAATGGTATGGGATTTATGTGCCATGTTCCCGAGGGATTTAATGGATTTTGTCTGGATGTCTGGTTGAAATTATTTAGGCCAATGACATGCTCAGGAGCTTTTATACATTTAAAACTCTATAATGAGCATCTACATTTGTAACTTGTAATTGCATTTGCGCATAAAAGTTTTCTACTCAATGTATATAAAGGATGCTTTATTATTTTTATTTTTTCTGGTATAGTATAATTGTGTATGGAAGCTGTTTTTGGATCAATATATTATGTTCGAAAATTTTTTACTAATAAATTTTCAATAATAATAATTAACTACTAATTTTTAACTTCGTGTTGGGTAAGTTATAGTAATTGCAAAAAAAAAAAAAAAATTATATATCTTTACGTTTCAGACGTTTCTGAATATTTTGGCATACCTTAGAAAAAATTGATAGATGTGTGTGTATATGTGTATGTGTGTGTGCATATGTGTGTATATGTGTGCGGATACAAATTTTTGTAGACTATTTCAAGAACACGGATTAACCGATTTGAATGATTCAAAACACGTTCGATTCCATTGATGAAAGGTGCTGATTAGTTTTTGGCAAAGGCAGGTCCAACCGTTTCGAAGATTTGGGGCAAAAAGTGCCAAAAACTGGCAATTTACTTTTTTGTAGAGAATTGGTTTATAGAGATTTTAATAATACGTACAAATTTTGTTTACATTTATATGGATTCCGTATCAATTACATTGCTTCGAGAAAAAGAGTTTCAAATTTAAAAAAAAAACAGTTACTTTCAAAATTCTAAAAAATCTATTTTTTTCAGTTTTCAAAAAAAATTAAAGGTTTTATAAACATTAATACTTTTTTATCAATTTAGTAATTTTCGGTACGGGAAGTTCCAGCAATTTGGTGTAAGGCACAATGCCACGCACCAGTAGTTTTGAACTAAATTAATATATTATGTCTAGGCCTGAATTTTAGATTTTAATCTAGACTTTCTGAAATTGTGTGATACTTTGTATTTTAAATAACCGTTTATTATATAATTATCTAACGCTCTTATGATAACATTGTGCGTTTTGTAGGTTAGGTTTTATGTGTGAAACACCTGATCGCACATCAAATACATAGCTTTTTGGCAGTCTAACTAACTAACTCATACAAAGATAGACCCCTACTTTAACATTACTATTTTATCTGAGAATTCGTCTCTATATCCACATACATTTATAAAACATCTGTATGCGTTTAACAAAATTTTGAAATAATTATAAATCAATTTATTTATAAATTGAAAATTGAGCAACATGTGAACCAATTTTTATTTTATACTCACGAATAGAATTTTTTGTATTATTTATTGATAACTTGGGTAAAAAACGTGAACGCCGAGTTGTACAAGCAAACAAATAACTGATATATTATTAAAATTAACACTGTTTATTTCTTTTAAAAAAATTGATAAACTTTACTATTTATTGATGTAAAAAAAATTATTAAAAAAACTTCTATATAAAGTCGACAATTCAAAGTATTCACTAAGCTTCTTGAGTTAATTGATTTTTTATTGCGATGTTCGGATAAAACTACCTAATGTATATATTAGGGTGGTCCTTAATATGGATATTTTCGAATTTGCTTGCTCCCAGGGAGTCAAATGCTTCCAAATTGATAAAAAAACAATTCTCTGAAAGTTTTAGCTTTTGATATTAACTTTAAGATAGTCCGCACTCCAACCTAAGTTTCTTGGTTCTTTTTCCTAAGTAAATACTTATTTTATTAAATCTATCAAATTTTTGTTGTAAAGTTCTTATTTATGATCAAAAAAAGGAAATACATTGTTATTCTCAAAATTTTGATTCACTTGTCGCTAAGTTATAAAATTATAAAAACAAATGGAATTTTACTCCATGCAATTTTCATAAGAAACTTTAGTTGGAGTGCGGACTATCTCAAAGTTAATATTAAGATCTAAATTTTATATATAAAACTTCCTAATCTTATTTAGCAGCATTTGAGGAAATATCCGTTTGAGGAAGCAAAAAAATTCAAATATCCATATTAAGGACCACCCTAATATATATATATATATATATATATATATATATATATATCCATGTACTTGTCTTTGTGTGTATATACAATTTTGAGTGTCTGGCCCCCTTTTTCGGGGTTTATGTGTCTGTAGGTAAAGTTTGTGGAAATTAGGTCACCCTAACCTAAATGTGACTTTGCGAACGAACCGCCGATCGATAGATGATATATTTAGAATAAAATGCAGGACAAAGTATTACAAAGATAAAGATAAAGCCGACATTCGGTAATTACTAATTAGGAATTACATACATTGATAATTTAGCGGTCGAGAGCTGGAGCGCCACGCGCTATTTAGATAACGATTTTTTGTTGATTATTTTGACCACCGACATGTTCTCGGAATGAAATGTATACACCTGGGATCCATATTATATTATAAGTTATTAATTGGAGAAGAAATTGTTTGGTGTAATGAAATCCTGCGGTTTCAATATAAATCACGAGCTCTCGTGTGAAGACTCTCAGTAATTGGGGTTTAGGAATTGTACTATGATTTATTATTATGAGGCTACCCAGTAACCTTTAGACCTGTATCAGTGGTAGGGCTGGGCACAAAGGTCCAGTTAGACTTTGTGCAATTATTTTGTGAAAATAAACCAATTACAACACAACAAATAACACATACCAAACAATCAACTGTCTGACTATGTTCAGTAAAACTCCCGGCTAATTCATCATTGTAGAACTGTTTTTAATAAACAGGGGGGGGGGGGGTAAAATGGTTCGAAATAGATCCACAAAGATCAGGAGTACATTTTTTATAAAGATTGCAATGGATACAACTTTTGTATGAAACTTTGTCAGAAGAATTTATCATCATACTACCTATTACTAACTATTTACTAACTACTCATTTAGTTTATCTATTTATTTAACTTAATTTACTTTTTTAACTTTTTCTAGGGTAGGTTACAGTCATCACAAAATATTCGAAAATGAAATTTTTCATATATCTTTACGTTTTACCTTAGAAAAAATGGATGTATGTGTGTGTGTGCGTGTGTGTGTGTGTTCGGATACAAATTTTCGTCGACGATTTCGGGAACACGGATGAAGCGTTTTGAATAATTTAAAAAAACGTTTCATTCGTATTGATGAGGAGACGTGCTGATTAGCTTTTGGCGAAGGCAGATTTAGCCGTTCCGAATATATGGGGCAAAAGGTGCCAAAAACGGTAACTCAGTTTTCAAGAGAACGGAGCGTCCGATTTGAATAATTCAAAAAACATTTTACTTGTATTAACAAAATGAAGAACTGATAAAATTTTCATAAAGGCAGGTCTAGCGGTTTTGGAGATCTGTTAATCTTTTTAAAAAAAAATAATTTTTGATACGGGAAGTTCCAGCAATTTGTCTTAAGGCACGATGCAATGCACCACTAGTTTATATTAACAATTAACCAGTTGCAAAAACCTAAATAAAATTTATGAAAACAAAATTACATGTTAGCGTTATAATAATATTAATTCAGAAATTTATCTAAATGACTTGCTTTTTTTCTTTATCACAAAAAACTATCACATATAGAATTGTATACATATTGACTTTAAATATACACCACAGACAACATTTTTTTCCAGTACGAACTTATCGAGTTCAAAACTTTCTTATATGGAAAAAATGTCAATAATTTAGTGTTTAAAATAACTAAAGTTATGTCAAAAATAACAAAATAATTTAAATTATTTAAAATGGTTATTTTTTAAAAGATATTTTTAATTACCTATGCAAGTTAGTTGCGATATCAGCACAATTAATTTTCCTGATTATATTGCTAATATTTTAAAATAAATTAAGTCATAATTTGTGTTTATTATTAGCGCTAATGGAAAACATACAAAAATAACAAATCATCATTTCTACCAATTTACTAGCAATACTGATTACATTTTACAACAGTCTTAATTATTGATAATTGGCCACTATCGTACATTATTTATATTTGAATTTTGCGAAATGAATGACTTTGTTTATTTGTCTTGTTTGAATTGCTAATAACGACAAATTAGATAGCAGAGTTTTCAATGAAATTAGTTCAAGCGCCTCTATTTACACAATTAGTCAGAGATAACAGTAAAAACAATGTTTTTTACGAGAAAGTATTACGGAGATCGTAGTAAGTGACTAAGAGCTCGTTTTAAATTGGATAAATCATCATTTTAGACATAGGATAAAGCGGGGTTTTAAGGTCTGCGGGTTAAAAGGTCCACCCATAGACCTTACACTACATGGACTGCTAGTCCTCATATTTTCATTGTATAAAGTGTAGAAGAGACTGTAACGTCACTGAATGAGTGTTGCCGACAATTGTGGAACTCTCTCGATTGATTAAATGTCATATGTATTCCCGTAGGGCAAGTTATAGTAATCGCAAAAAAATCGAAAATGAAATTTTTTATATATCTTTACGTTTCAGAGGTTTCTGAACATTTTGACATACCTTAGAAAAAATGGATGTATGTGTGTGTGTGCGTGCGTGCGTGTGTGCGGATACAAATTTTCGCCGACGATTTCGGGAACACGGATGAAGCGATTTCAATAATTCAAAAAGCATTCGATTCGTATTGATAAGGAGACGTGCTGATTAGTTTTTGGCGAAGGCAGGTCTACCCGTTCCGAAGGTACGGGGAAAAAAATGCCAAAAACGGTAACACAGTTTTTAAGAGAACGGGGCATCCGATTTTAATAATTCAAAAAACATTTTATTTGTATTGACGAATTGAACAACTGGGTACAATTTTTGGGAAGGCAGGTTTAGCGATTATGGATTATCAATAAAAATAAGTTTAAAAAAAAACGTTATTTGGCAGTCAAAAATGTTTATTGGACTAATGCACATCAAATTATCAGATACTTTATGGAGATTTTCATAATGTGTACAAATTTTGTGTAATTTTTCTTGGGTTCCGTACCAAGATTTTTAATTACGGTACGGGAAGTTCCAGCAATTTGCTTTAAGGCACGATGCCATGCTATCCACTAGTTCTAATAATGTAATCGCAATTATATTAAAATAAAAAAGTTATCAATTTCAAAAATTAGCTGTAGTTGAAGTGGAGGATCTCAAAAACCTTCCCAGTAATCCAAAATGAAAAAAAAAAGATTTTTAATCTAGAATGATGTCGCAATGGTATATAAAAGGATTAAGTTAAAAAGTAAAATTTTGACAAATTGGCAACCGTTTAAAAAAAAGATCATTTTTTTACCACTTTTTCGAGTTTCTCGAATTTTTTAAAAATAGTAAAAATAAAAATTTGGAGACGAGGCTAGTATATGACATGGGAAAGACTATAAAGAAGATTATCTGAATATTTCAATTGTAAATTTTTCAACAGTTTTGATAAAAATGCGTTTAAAGTGTTGCAAAAATAAGGAAACAGAAGTGCATTATCATGGTCAAACATCTGTATCTCCGAAAATAATTTAAATTTTAAAAAATCTTCTCTTACAGTATTCTTAAATTGTTAAACTTTGAAAATATGCAAAACAACAAAAAAGGAATGTTTGAATTTCTACACTAGAATACCCTTTTCGAAGTTTCTATGCATTTATTTTTATGTCTTCTACCTTACTACTATTAACTTTTAATAAATGTACCTACTAATGGTTCATAAAAAATCCTTTTTTCTTATAATTTCCATATGTGTTTATAAGCGTAACGGAATCAATTCGATATATTAAGTAATATGAATCGTCATCGCAATCGTATGACATATATAACGTAATGATTTAATGACAAGGTCATATAAAATACTAGCTCTTCCAACATAATAAATTATGCAATACAGAAATATTCTCTAGATAAAAGGACGATCGTAATAAATAAATCAATATGCCGATATCCTTATGTTACAGATACTAAAAATACAAGATTTGTCGTTCGCCCTTTATACTGCCACTTTTTTTTGTGGCCGCTAAAGTGAAGAAAGCCTTTTACCATAAAGTTGAAGCCATATGTCTGCCATATTTAAACGTGCATTATTGTATTTTTTAAACTTCCAGTTATTTGTTTTTTAATTTCTGCACCGATTTCGTTATTTCAACATCCGCATATTTTTGGCAATATTTAGTAGAATGTCTAAATCGAATGCCAATCTAGTGTTTGGACGTCCGGGTATGACAAAAATAAAATATGATATGAAATAGTAAAATAATTTGAAATTTTCATACTTTTTTATTGTTATTATTAATTTCGACATCATATTTTTTTTTGCTCTATAAATTAGAGATTTGGAAATTAAAAACATAGAAAATTAGAAAATTTACAAGAAAAACATAAAATAACAACTGAGTTACAATCAAAAATTTTAATGCAATACTGAAAAATTCGTTTTATAGATTGCTGCAAATTACTGGACTTTTTTTGTCTTCTCATTTTTTGTGCTGATTGAACTATGTATTGCTGGGTTAATATCGAAATTTAATACATTTTGAAAAGTTAAGCTTTATTTGTACATATTTTTAGATTTTTATGAATTATGTGATTCAATTTAAAAACTTTAGTAAATATATTTATTTATGAGATTTTCATAACAAAAACTGCACCAACAGGGCAAAAATTGAATTTTTCTTAAATTTAACAATTTTAGCTACAAATTATACTAGAAAATTGTTATCGATTTGCTGTTTGTGCTAATAGAGATAAAGAACTTGATCTAACAACTACTGGCTGTCGGTTCGATACCCACCTCAGTCAGCTTGATATCAAGCAATAGTAACTTGATCTACCAACTATTGGTTGTCGGTTCGATGCTCACCTTAGTCAACTTGATATCAAGCAATAGTTATATCGGATTTCTACTAGAGATCTCAAATATGATATCAAGTGAAAATAGCTTTTTGAGATATTGCTCCAAAATAAATAAGTCAAAAATACTAATGAGGTCAAAAAAACTAGAAAGGAGAAAACTACAGGGTTCTAAAAGTCTCTTGTTAAATTAACAAAACTACATTACTAAATGTTCTCATATAACAATAAACAGACTGTAATTTAAATAGAAATTTAAAATTTGCTATAAATTTCACTTTTAGATCATATTAAACAGACAGATTTCAATATCAATTTTAATCAGTTGAAGACAAGTTGGATGATGATACAAAAAACTATATTTTTAAGTGAAAAACGATGCCGCTACTGCCCGAAGTCAGGCTGGCCGAACTTGGAACTTCTGATTGGAAGTCCATAGTAGATGTTTATGTAAATATGATATATTTTTATATCAAATGTTTATAACACTATCTTCCAGATTGGATGATATAAGTGTTATACTTCCAAGTGAAAACTGATGTCACTACTGCTTGACATCAGGCTGTTCGAGTCTGGACCTTCTGA
Organism: Ctenocephalides felis; assembly: GCF_003426905.1. Taxonomy (NCBI): domain Eukaryota; kingdom Metazoa; phylum Arthropoda; class Insecta; order Siphonaptera; family Pulicidae; genus Ctenocephalides; species Ctenocephalides felis. The sequence continues at coordinate 12,717,597 of NW_020538040.1, forward strand.
TTAAAAGTCCATAGCTCTAACTGCATCTACTTCAAAGTAGATTTTATTGTGAACATAATGGTATATTTTTATATCAGTTAGCGACAAATTGGATGATACAAAGAACTATATTTCCAAGTGAGAAATGATGCCACTACTTCTTGACATTACTATCGCACCTGGAACTTCTGATTAGAAGTCCACAGCTCTAACTCTATCTACTCTGAAGTAGATTTTAGTGTAAACATGATATATTTCGTATATCAATTCTAATCAATTGGATGATGATACAAAGTATGATTTTTCATTAAAATATCATTCAGCATCGCAATAATAACAATAAGCAACAATAGGTGAAAGTGTGCGTTCAAGATATGTGAGTTCTGTTTGTCGTGTGTGGAGTCGATAATAAAACTGCAGTGGCGAGTAGAAAACGCACTCTGTTCTTGAAATTCTCTGAACTTGCTCAGCTGTGAACATAATTAGCAATTTTAATATAATTGCTGATTGAATTATTTAGATACGATAAAGAACAAATTGCGCATTAACACAAATCATTTTTGTCTAGGAATAAAGAATTATTGAAACGACTCTAACGATTTTTAGTATTGAAAAAATCATGCATGTATGTGAAGAGTTTATGTTCTACTTCATCATTTTTCTTTTGCCAATTGACATATATACTAACTTTTTTTTTTTTCTTTTTTTGCAGTTCCTTACAAGATGTCTATGACGAGCATTCAGACACCTATGACAGAACTTGGGTAAGTGGAAATCTATTAATAACTATTTTTTTCGACTTTTTTTTTGAATTACAATATCTGTTACAACTGCTAAATAATATAACATCTAGTAACATAAGTGAATAATACCATAAATATAAATAAAATAGAGTACAAAATAAAGGATAGTATTATGATGATTTAATATAAAATGAAAACAAATAATGGTAATAAAATTAATAAATAAAATTTGTGAATAATAAAAGTAATACTAGAATTAATAACTAATTGATTAATGTAGTTGTAACTGCCTTTAAAACTATTACAGGGTTCCAATTTTACTCTAAGTAATTGTATTATTTGAACCAAATGTACTAAATTACAACACATAACGAATCAAACAAGCAACCATGAAACTATGTTCAGTAAAGCTTCCAATTAATTCCTAATTATAGAAATGTAGTTTTTTATTGTTTTTCTGAAAATTTGTCAACTGTCCCTTTTTATTCCATAGGTTAGGTAAAAAGAGACAGCCAGGGAGCCAACAGATCCAATGTTTTAATCTTGATATGAAAAGAATTTTACGAAATCCTAGTTACATTTTCAACCAATTCAAAACATATATATTTTTTTAAATAGGCACATTTTTAGCAAAGGGTAACACTGGATATAATCTTGATCTAGTATTTTGTCAGAAATATTCATATAGTCGCCCCGTCCATTAATCACGTGAGGTTTTTAGGGGTAGGGGGGGTTTGACAAAAAATCACGAAATATCACTTAGGAGAGAGAGGGTTGCAGCAAGATACCACGTGTATTTATTTTTTACCTGAATTTAAAAAATCCAAAATTTTTCAAAATTATTCAAAAAATATACGATTTTCATATAGGTACGAAAAAATATATGTTAGAATACGAAAAAAATTCAAGCCCCCGCTCTTTCCTACTACAAATGTGCAAAGAAGGAAATTTTTTCAGTTTTTTTTCGCTGGCGCGTGCTCGACATTTTATTCTATTTAGATTTAGAATATAATAAATATATGTAACATATAAAATGTCGCTTCTTCAACCTACATACTTTTATTTGATCCTACAAAATTAATATAAATTGTTAAATGCGAAAGGTTATGTGAAATCCTACCCACAGAGATGCGCAAATAGTAGACATGAAATAGATATTGTGGAGGTTTCTCTGGATAATTGTAACCTTCATTTAAAAACATTTATTAAGGTTTTGAATTGAAAATTGAAAGGGATTACATTATAATAGATATTCCTTACGAACAATTTATTACGTACGAGTATTATATAAAACAAATACAAAAATAATACAAAAGTAAAGATAAGAAAAATAATACAAAAGTTACTAAATGAAATTAGTGCATAAATTTCCTTAGTGGGCTGGGCTTTCTAGTATATGACTGGCTAAATTGTTAGGGTGGACGTCGATTCTGCTTTATAATGATCCAACATTATTTATATTTTCTATCCATATAAGTTATTACCTTCGATTATAAATTTCTTTTTCAGTTTAAAAACTTTTTTGACTATGCGGAAAAAATGTGCATTTATTTTATTTATTACTATTATTAATTTTATACCTAATTTCTCTGTCTTTTTCCCAGGTCCAATATTGGCCGCTCGATGTCCGTGTCGTCGGCTCTATCCGAGATGTGCCGCATCGATTATTCGACCATCAACAACCAGCATCATCGTAAATATTCGCAGCAGCAGGCCGGTTTGTCTGGTGGAGCAGGAAATAATTCTGCAGGCAACATCCTGACAATCGAAGAGCTCAGAACTCAATTGGTCTCTTGTTTCACTTGCGGCGTTTCTTGGGCCGATCAGCAGGTAGGATAATTATTGACATATGATAGATAGTTGGTAAAGATGATAGACATGTCATATGTTGGTAAATAGTTGACATATGATTAATAAATGGTAGTCTGCCCGAGGCAGGTCTATGGTGTGAGAGCCACCACAAAATTAATGATATCCTTTCCCTTCCTCGTCTATCATTACCATTACTGGTATTACTCTTTTTCATGTATTTTCCTTTCAAAATTTCTGTTTCCATGCTTCCTAATACTGTGCTTTGACTTGCAGTTCCTTGTATTTTCTCTTCTCGCGTAAGTCATCAACCATCTGCATTCTTCTTCTTTCCAATCTTTTAAGTGCTTATATTTTACCCTCGACGACGTCATGCAGGAGGCACTCTTCTTGCAGAATGAGCCCAGTTTCCTTTTCTTTTCAGGATCATGATCAGTAATTTTTTTTTTCGCCCACTCTTTTCAGAACTTTTTGTTTGTTACATTATATGTCAACTTAATCTTCTCCATTCGTCTCCTGCATCACATTTTAAAACTCTTCAGGAAGTTTTTGGTGGACTCCCTTACAGTCTTCAACTCTGATCCGGATGGTCGAATAGAAAATATTTTAAATTGAAATTTGTTTGTAGGAAAATATTGAACACTTTCGTTTGCATTTTAGCTGTGCACTATATTATCTATTTTCTTTAAAATTGTATGTTTTACCCACGTGGATTTTCATTAAATCCATCTCTATCTTTCCAATTGTTTAATCTGGTTTAGATCAAGTATAAGCAACTTGCACACATGTGGAGTTCTATATAATTTATTGACTTATGAATTATTAATTAGTCGGGTTTTGCTAAACAGAGATTACATAGTTGCAAGTGAAATACCACATCACATATTAAATTCTATTTTTACATCTTTTTATTATATTCGTTATACTCTGAGTCGTTATGTTGCAAATATAGAATAATGAATATTGGTAGTTTGCTCTTAAGTAGAGATTTCTTTAAAATGTGCTGTTTAAAGAACTTGTCAAACAAGGACAAATGTCTACTGAGGTTCTAGGTTTGCGACCACAAGGATCTAGATTTGATATCTACTTCGATCAGCCAGGCTGATATCCGATTTCACATATTTGTCTAAAATATGATTTCAAGTAAAAATAGCCCTTTCTCGGTATTGCTGTGTCAAATTAAAAATCACAGAGAAAGGGCTATAAGTTAAGAAAGTATCACATACCTTTTGGACACCCGTTGGCTTGACTTCTAAAAATCGACGTGGATAAGGACCAGTTCAATAGCAACAACCTATACAACTATTGTTCTGATTCTTGTTCCAAAATTAAGACAAAATTAATTTAACTTATTAATTATCCTTATTTTATATTTCAGGTTTCGCTGGATTGCTCCGAATGCGGAGGCTATGCTCTCGAGAGACCCTGCCCTCTTTGTGATGGCAAATGTGGCTCTCAACCTTGGCGCAGAGATTTCACCATGGTAATTTTTTTTTTAATTATTGATCATCAATTATTAAAGTCTTTTTCACGCTCATATAATTTATGCTCTGTCGGAAAATGATTACTTTTCGAGTCATCTAACATTTTCCAATGTTTTTTACTTATTTCATCTAGGATTTGGTGACTGGATGTTGGACAGGTTTTTGGAAATTGATTTGTATTTCGAATACTAATTAGATTTTGCGGCAGATGACTGATTTTATTTTTGTACTTTAATCTAAACTTCTGTTCTAAAATGATAATTCATTCTGAACTATAAACCATGTACCGTTTTTGCGATAAAATCATCGCTAACTTCTTATCAATGAAAATGACGCGCGCGATTTTGTCTTTTTTCTGATCAGCAATGCATTTTGTAATTTCATAATCATTATCTAATAAAAATGTTATCGTTTCATGTATCCTAAATTGTTTGACAACAAATTTCGATCTATCAGCAGATATGGTTTAATTTTTATTGTTTTAGCAAGATTATAAAACAAATTAGTTTTATAATATTCGAATCGATAATGAATGTAGTTGCTAGGGAATTTGTATTTGTGAAGCGCCTTATGTTGAAATTTTACTAATTTATGAAATATTTGTTATTTATAAAATATTTATTTATATGGCGTAAAAAGTATTACACTAAAAGAGACGTAATACTCGAGTTCAATAACTTGAAAGACATATTGAAAGTTTTAAGAGAAAGTAATCATGAAATTATATTTTAGCCTCTGGAGTTACAAAATTACCTAAAAATATTTTTCTCGGTCATTCCGGAAATTAGTTGATTAGAAATATATTATACAAAATAAATTGTTAATAATAATAATAATAATAAAATATATTAATTAGCAATTCTTGTATAAGATTGTTTTTAATATATAAGTTGGCATTGCTTTTGAGCCCGACATAGTAACGTAGGCGAGCACAAAGTAGACCCGGGGTCTATTTCAACCTAGGACAGTTTGATATCAAGCAGTATGATATCAAATTTTTACTTCAGGTTATTGTTCTCTAATATAATCTTAATTGAAAATTGCCTTTCGTGGGCATTGCTGCAACATGTATACGCCAACACTAATATATATACGTTTATCTACACATAGGGTGGTTGACCACTGGGTTGCCTTTTTGACAAAAATAATAGAGTAGGGTGTACGATAGCCAACACAGTTTACAGAACTTGTAGTTCTGAACGTTTTTTCAAAGATGTTAAAGATTTATCTTTATTATTGCTCTTCAATAGAATTAGTTAAAATTGAGAAAAATGTCTTGCAATCGATAAATATTTTTTGCATATACTTTCTCAGTGGATAGCTCACAACCTCGACTACACGAGTCCGTGAGCTTAACCGTTACACACCATGGAACATCCTTTTGAGGATATGCCGAAATAAAATAAATAATGACAAACTGGTATTTTACCTTGAAACATTTTACCTCGATTAGGACAATACAAAACTGTGCACACGGTCTAATGAGAGCGCCACAGTTAACTGGTTTAGTTAGAATTGTTAGTTTCTTACGTTCAGTTTAATTAATTTTAACTAAATATAACTATTTTTGCACACTTTTACAAATGGTTTTGCATGTCGGGCGACTACTTTATATTTACTCGTTCAACTTTACTGAAGGTGTACCTGCAGATATATGAAATCTGGGCTTCATTTTACCTGTACACTGTTGCATTTTTATCTGGCATTGGGACAGTATTTGCTCTACTTTATTTTTTATTTACTACTCTTACTTATGGACCGATTCTGCCGAATAACAGACCCATGTTATGGCAAGGCTATGTTATGAAGAACTTTCTATGCTAATTCGATCTAAATATTGGCAAAAGCCATGTGGTTGCTGTGCAGTCAGGCGTTTTTCTCAGGTTGTCAGATACAAAACTTAACCTAGAAACTGCACAAATGTCAAAAAACGATATTAGATTACAGGGTATTTCTGACGCAGGTTTATAACATACGAGTGACGTTGCAGTTTATGTGTAAAACGCCTGAATGCTCAGCAAATACATGACATTTTGACAGTATTTAGTATGATTCAGTAGCATAATATATGGAAGTTGGAGCGTATCGTAGCCTTGCCATAACATTTTTCTGTTTTGCGGCAGAATCGGACTATTAATTAAACTTTGGGTCTGATTGTAGGTACGCTTTTACGTTTACATGCCGTTCATCTATCATCTATCAACTATCACCTATCTCATCTATCATCTATCATCTATCATTTGTCATCTATCATCTATCATTTCCCTTCTATTTCTATTTTCCAACTCTGTGCCGTCTTTTTCAGTCTCATGCATGCAGCAAGGCCCGCTGGGAGGGGCAGTGCTCCTTAGAAGTTCCAAAACCCGCCGCCGCCGCCGCTGAAACCGCATCTTCCGGTCCAGAGACCGCCGAAAGCGGAGATTCACGATCCGCTTCCGTGACCGATTCGAAAACATCCGCTGGAGCGTCGGAATTACCCGAACTGTGCTCGAAACTAGAGAAACTTGAGACGTGACGTCATATGTCGTTTTAAACTTCGACACGTGTCAGCGCTGACATATGGTAGGAATGACATGACATGACATGGAGTGAAGTTGGAAGTATTGACATGTGTCGGTTGTGATTTGAATTGGGTTATATCGAAGTATTGAACCACGCGAATTTTGAATAAGTCTTGTGCTCATGTCTAAAAAGCAATCTTTTTCTATTTTATTTAATCATATATACACACACTGACACACACATATATATATATATATATATATATATATATAGGTAGAAGTTAGGGCGGGTCAAATTATATGGGACCGAAAAAATGCACAAGGGGGCACATTGAAATTCTATGGGTCATCTAAAAAAATTATGCCGATGATATTATTTTAAATTACAAGAAATAATTATTTAATTATAAGAATAAATTAAGTTTTGAACAATAGGTTACGTAAGCCTGCAGCAGTGATTTCCAAACTTTTTGCACCTGCGTCTCTCCGTTGTTTTTTTTGTTGAAATTGTTTTATCCCCATATTTTTTTAACAATCCATATTAATTAACAATCGAATATTCAACTAATATTAGGTTGTCAAATATCTCCCTTCCGCTTTTTTGCTCTTGGTTTATAATACAAAAAGGCGGAAGGGAGATATTTGACAACCTTATATTATAATTTTTTATCCGGTTACATAATTAAATGTACCACAATATGTATTTATTTGGTTTCTTCAGCAAAGTTTTCTTAAAATAACTCATACAACCAAATCACAGTGTCCCAAAGACCAAAAAATTGGACCCACTCTAATATGTATATTTTTTATCAATTCATAATCCATTACATCGGTTCAGTATTAGCTGCCACCATTGACATCAGGCACCAAAGATATATCTCAATTACCATTGACACATGTCAGTTCTGACACAAAAATGTATGTCATGAATGTTAGTGCTGACCTGTCGGGAGCACTTACTTTATTTCGTTTTTTAGCGTATATTCTCACTCACATCCATATTTAATATATTATTCGGGATTATAATATGTTTGTTAGAATGTTGGATCTATAATTAGTATGTTATATTAACTTTCCAACAGGCGTATTAACAAGATGCTTGAATGCTCCTTGGCAAATTGTAAAAAAAACAGTTTTTGTTTTTCAAGGTTATGAATAATTTAATAACATTTATTTATCTATATTGGAAATGTTTGTTTCCATTTTTTAGATACTGACATATGTTTTTGCAAAGCTAAGTTATGCAGACTTCATTTTGAATAATTTCGATTAATATATTATAAGAGAGTAACAATTTTATTTTGGGTATTTTTCTAAATGTACCTATTTAATTCGACTTATTTCCTAGAATATATATAATTAGTTGATACTTTAATAACTGTTAATAATTTTTTTTCGTTGAGGGGCATGACAGTATCAGGAATCTCGAAAAAGGCATGCGTACATATTAAATTAAATTAAATTTAGCTAAAATTATATTAGCGATTGTTTAGATTATTTGTTTTTAACAAAATGAAATTGGATCACATTAAAATTAGTATTTTTGACAAAAAATATTAGGTAAAATTTGCAACTAGATAAAGTATCTTAAAATTGTTATATAGTATTGTATATAATTTGATGTCATTCTGTAAGAGGGGGAGGTTTTTGCTTTGAGCAGCTGGTAGAGATTTTAGTTAATTATTTAATGAATGATATATACATTTTTTGGATAATTACACTAATTTTATAATGGTCGCTGATGAACCTTACAGATGCTCATAAAAATAAATATGGATATTAGGTGCTGAAATAACCATACCTTTTCATAAATTTAAACAATTTTAGATACAACAATTTAAGCTCAAATTAATTCTAATATTTAGTTAAATTTACCAAAAACAACTTCAACCAAAAATAATTAGTTATTATATCCGGACTCTACTAGAGTTATCTTATGTATCATTTCATTGAATTTTGAGTTTTTGGAAAATATCTTTAAATTGAGTTATTGGAAATTTGTGCAGTAAGTTTTAATGGCACTGTGAATCCTCCGAAAATTTAATTAAATCGCACTTATTTAATTTTTTTTTAAAATTATTTACACAATTTTTTGATAATTACACTTTGTAGTTTTAGATAGTTAATAGACTGCAATAGATATTGTATTGCATTAAAGAGTTGCAACTGCTAAATATTTATTTTCAATATATAAATATTTATTGTTATTTGTAACCAATAAATATTTTTTTGAACTAAATTGGTGACCCGGAAGTTTCACATCCAAGCTTCTGAACCAATTTAGTAGATTTGTACCACTGTATTAAAAATATGATTGGTTACAAATAATGAGATGTCATGACTATTTTTTTAATGTATCAATCAGTAAGTGTCCAATAGTAATTATTATTTTTTAGAAGTTTTAACTTTTTATTGCAACAACAATTTAAGTTCACATAATTTATAATATTTTCTTAAGTACGAGTTCAAATTCACTAAAACCTGATACAACCAAAAATAATCGTCCGTCGTTATATCCGGACACTACTATAACCATCCTCATTGAGAGTCCTGGCTTATTTCCTCTACCAGCTGTTTATTCCAAAAACGCATTACATCCAAAATATGATTATTATTTCAAATCAAAAGACTGCTCTAATCTGATGACAAGGAAATTGCTATTTTAATATTTCTTTACTTTTAGGAGAATTCGTATATGTATAATTTTAGTCTAAAAAACCGTATAAATATAATAAAACTGAAATCGTTTTGCGAACGTTTGTGATATATTGGCAGGAAATGTTTGTGCTGTTTTTGTTACAGGGTGTGTAGACCAGTTTAAAATGTGACGTTACAGATTGTCAAAAATATTGTTAATAGATAAAAGATACATTTTAAAAAGTGAGAGCAACGTGGCCTAAGTAATGGATTTATTGATTTGTTCCTAGAATCGAAACTTTCGGTTAAAAAAAAAAAATCCAGATGACATCCTTGGGTGCTCATCTTTTCGTCATTCCTTTACAACACTATACCTTACATTTTTTTAACCCTTTCAACTTGGATGCCACCGCTCCGGCGGCAAAATTCATATAAATCTCCGAATTAGCGAGTGGAAAGAGTTAATATTTATTCTTTAAATTTAAAAGAATATTTTTTGTTTTTTTTTCTTACTTGGAATTCATTAAACTGGTTACACTATTATTGCTCTTACTGTGTCATACATTTACCACTAGTTTGTTTCAAGACAATAAATAATAATATGCTTAAAGCTCGATTTTGTACCAACAATAATATTACCCTCTTGAGTCATTTTTTTACATCACAGCAAAATTAGACAATATTTTTACGCTGTTTATCACCTTTTTAAGGTCTACACAATAACATATAATATTATAAATAAAAATTCATATATATAAATGTGTATATTTATAAACGCCAGCTGAAAAAAATGCATACGGGAACAGATTTTAATTCCAAAGTTTTAAATAAATAAGTAAAATTAAAATACATGGCTTTTTTAGTATTATAATGTTTAAATATTAAAGTATTATTATCAATAAAATAAATAAATTGTTTTTTTGGATTAGAAATTTATTATTGATGAACTAAGAATAAATTAAATTTTCAATCCGTGTGCCTTTTTTAAGGAGGCTGGTGCAATCAATGTTTTTATACATATGTATCTTTGTATAAAAAATTTTATACATTTTAGTTTTTAAGGTGCTGCATACAAATGATATTTTTATTGGAACATGACTAAAAAATAGCAATAAAAAATTATTTTTTATTTCATTATATTGATAAAAATAGTATGGGAACTTGAAAAAGGATAGAATTTCATGTAGTATGATTTTTTATCTTTAGTGGCTGATTATTTTTTACATTTTCAAACATAATGTTAAATCATTTTAATTTTTTGTATGACCAAAAGGATTATCGGAATTAATAATTTTATTGTTTAAGTTCATTGAAAGTTTATTATTAGGTCATAACTATTAAAACATCATCTAGTATTTATACAATAGTTTTGTTTGTGATTCTGGATTAAATTCTAGATCTGGATTACATTTCTAGATGAATATATGCATCTAAACATGTGTGCAAATATATTTTTAGCAGAATCTTAAATAATTTTACAAGGCTGATTTAGTTAAATTCCACAAGTTATTTATAAAAAAAAAATTAGTATACAAAACCTATTTTCTAATACTTTCAATTTGTTTTATTAATGTTGAGGAAACTTTTTTTGGATTTGCTCAGTTTTTTAATATAAATATCATATATAAATTGCTAACGCACATTTGAAATAATTCGGCAGTTCCCATGCTAATTTTATCACCATAATCATTTTCAATCATTAGAGAGTAGATAAAATTATTTATCAAAAATGACAGAATTTTTTCCAAAGTTTTATACAAATGGAATAATTTATATATATATATATATATATATATATATATATATATATATATATATATATATAATATATAATTTAATTCCATTCCTACAATGTAAGAAAAAGTGTGATTCTTAACAGTTTTCTCAACTGAAAATTTGTACCAAGTGACCATTTATGCCAAATTTGAATCGAAGTGTTTTTTAAGCAAAAAGTTATTTAATGAAGAAATTTTAAATGAAATTTTTTAGTAAATTATTAAGTCTTAGAAAATAAATGGAAAGTGTTAAGATATTGATGATTTAGGATATGTGATGTTGATAGATTTTGAAGGGACATATATATTATTAACAGATCATTTCTATAATAACTTACAAATATTTTAAATTAATTATTATATAAAATTAAATATTGGTGAAGCCATACGACTGATTTAATTTAAATTTATTACTTGCTTTAATTTTTATATATAATAGTTGATAAATTTTCTCTATTCAGAAGTGTTTGTTAATTCTAAAGTAAATTGAATATCAAATAAAAAACAATAATTAAATATTTTTTTAAAGTAATTTAAATATTAAATAACTTTCCAAATAAGATGTATATGTCCTTTCGAGGTCTATAAGTATATTTTTAAATTATTTTGGATGTTATTTTATACGGAACTGACAAAATGTTTTTCACATCAAAGATATTCTAGTTGCTTTTCAAATCGGCTGTAGATTATAATATTATTGAGTTGCTTAGACCGAAGGCAGTTGATTGAATATTTGTTTATTTTTATATTGTTTTTTATTTATATTAAATAAAATGATTTTATAAGAATTAGTTAGTTTTTAAGAGGTTACAATGTCTGAGGTAAAATTTCACTTCAGTCCAAGGTAGAACGCAGATTTATATGTTATCTATATTTGATGGAAGTTGAATTTTTATTATTATATAATTTTATGAATCAGAAATTACGTTTATTAAAAATCTATTATTAATTTAGCTTCTAATTGTGAATTTCAAGACGTTGTCTCCTCATGGCACTTGTTTTGCATTATTTTTTTTATTTATTTAATTTATTATATGAATTTATTTATTAAAGGTTAAGTTTTTACATTTTGTATTATTTTCACATCAGCTGCCTTTGATGTAATTTGTAATTTAGAGATGTGCGCAATTCGTTTTTTAGTTATAAAATATGTATTTTACGTAAATAAATTATTTCCAACAACAACAAAATGTTTTATTCCTTGGTGACTTTATTGGTGTAGGTTTGTTCTTGGAAATATTTTAGCATGTTCAGTTTGTTTAATACTTTTTTCTTTTTGTTTTGTTCTTGGTCTAATGAATTTTATAATTTTTGTCCTCAATTTTAATATATTATTTTTTTTTACTTGTGTTTTAGGTTATTTTTAACATTTATGACTCATTACTTATGATCCAGAAATAGAATGAAAAGTAGGAAAACGTGAAATTTCTGTTTTAGACTTTTTAAGTCCTCATAAATCCATCTGCCGAAAATAAAATTCTGGAATATTTTCATGGAGATGAGTAAGTATACTTATACTAAACTTAGAATTTTATTTAATTTAGTTTTTCTATAAATTTTCTCAATTTTGCTGCATGTAATACTTTTAAAAAAGAAAATAAACTGAACAAATTTTATATTTTATTAACTTCCCGTAGGGTAGTTCTAATAATGGGCCGAAAATCGAAAATGAAAATTTTTGCATATCTTCACGTTTTGAAGGTTTCTGAACATTTTGGAATACTTCAGAAAAAAATAGATGTGTGTGTCTTTTGTATCCGCATTTTTTAGTTCACGTTTTCGGGCGCATTGATCAACCGATTTCAAAAAATGGTTCAAAAAATATTCGATTCCTGTTGATAGGGATGAGATGTGCTGATTAGTTTTGGCAAAGGCAGGTCCAGCCGTTACGGTGATAGAGAGCAAAGAGTGCAGAAAATAGAAATCGAATTTTTGTAAGAACGGAGCATCCTATTTGAATGATCCAAAAAATACATTCAATTTGTAACGATTGGGAGAAGTGGTTATTAGTTTTTGGCAAAGGCAGGTCCAGTCATTTCGAAGATATAGAGCTAAATGTAGTTTTTGAGAGAAATAAGCATTTTTTCACATTTTTTTTTCATTTTTTTTATTATATCGCAAATAATTCAGATTTCAATTTTAATTCTGGTTAAAGTTCTAAAACTCACTTAAATACTCTAAGTGAATAATTTTAACTTTCTTATTCAGTTTGCATAATTCTAATAAATATTAGACGAATTTACAGAATTTATAATAATCTATTTGAAAACATTTATTATTCCTCGAAGATTTTGTTATGGTACGGGAAGTTCCAGCAATTCACCTTAAGGCACGATGCCATACACCAGTAGTTAGCTTCAAAATTAGTGTAGCGTCAGTGTTTTCAGCAGATTTTTATTAGATAAGTTTTGGAAATACGGACGAAATAGCGTAAATTTAAAAATTGGCTAGTTTTAGTTTCCGCGCGTATAACGTTAAGAAAGCCATAATCACAATCCAGTCAGTCGTTGAGCGTCATTGTCACCATAGATAAACAAGTATTTGTATGTTGTCACAATATTTTCTCATAATCAGTAATCAGTTCAGTCGTGTTTAGAGCCTTGAAAAGTTTATTTTGAAAGAAAAATGCAGCGATATTTCGTAAAAACTACACATTTTTTTAAATAATCGACGTAAAAATTACACTTATATTCAGAACTATAGTTCTTTGTTGTTCAACAAAAAAAAGTTGTCATTGGGAAATGTATCTAAATGAGAAACATCAATTATGTATTATATAAAAATACACGTGTAATTTTGAACCAGATAAAAAACAATTATGTATAACAATTTATATAAAGTGCATAAAATCCTATTTCTATAAATATATCAATCTTCATTGGAGATGATTCTAATTAGATGTTCATTTCCAGCAGTGGCTGCACGGTTGCCCGTCAGAGCACATGCAGTTGCTTTTAGTGTAGAACATGTCCTGGCTGGTCCTCTCGCTTTTTGACTGTTCCGTAAAACTTAAATCGACATTTCTCATCTCCATCACTGGAAGATCATCCTCGCCCAACATTTCCTCTTCCAGGTACTCCTCTTCCATTAATAATTGTCTAGTTGTATTCGTCTCTAGAAGACGAACAAAATATTGAACTTAAAGGATAACACTAACACCATTGGGAAGTTTGATTTGATTGAAATACTCGCTATTCACACAAAAATCAATATTTTTAAAATCTCCTACATATTTCTCTAGCAATAGGCAGGTGCAATAAATGTTTCTCTCTTTAGATCAAAATTTGCAGCAGCTACACTGCGCCCCAAATTCTAAGTGCCTCGGGAAAAAGTCTGTGGTGCCATCATTTCTGAATATTTTTTTATTTAGTTACTTAAATATACGCTAAATAATATTTTTCCAACATTATATTTTTTCTACCTTTTTTCCATCTAAAAAAATTACCTAAAACACGTTCTTTAAGGGTAGTGTTTCCCCTTAAGCCCAATTGTATATATCTCTTGCATTATATAGACTTTTGTATATTAATCAGGATAAAAAAATATCTTATGATTTTTGGCAAAATATGAAAAGTAATTAAAATCTTATTGTCAAAGCCTTTACCGAACCATTTTTCGATTTTCTACCTTGTGCAGGAATAGTGCTAGCACCTACTACTAATTATAACTATTAACTTCCCGTAGGGTAAGTTATTGTAATGGGCCGAAAATCGAAATTGAAAATTTCTACATTTCTCGACGTTTTGAAGGTTTCTGAACATTTTGGCATACCTAAGAAAAAATGGATGTGTGTATGTGTGTGTGTGTGTGTGTATGGATACAAATTTCCAGTCACGTTTTCGGGCACACGGATCAACCGATTTGAATGGTTCAAAAAACATTCGATTCCTATTGATAGGGAGATGAGTTGATTAGTTTTTGGCAAAGGCAGATCCAGCAGTTACGGAGATAAAGAGCAAAGAGTGCAGAAAATAGAAATCGAGTTTTTGAGAGAACGGAGCATCCGATTTGAATGTTCTAAAAAACATTCAATTAGTAATGATTGGGAGAAGTGTTTATCAGATTTTGGCAAAGGCAGGCCCAGCCATTTCGAAGATACGGAGCTAAATGTGTAAAAAATGGCAGTTTTTGAGAGAACTAAGCGTCCGATTCAAATGATTCAAGAACTTTCTGCTTGTCTTAAAATAATTGATTTTGGAAAAAAAATTTTTTGTTTCAACTTTTTTTTTCAAAAAAAAAATTTTTTTGTATATCGAAAATAATTCAGATTTTTTTTTAATTCTGACTAAAGTTCTAATATACTTTGAACAAATAATTTCAACTTTGCAATTCATTTTAAATAATTCTTATAACTCCTCGAACATTTCGTTACGGTACGGGAAGTTCCAGCAATTTACCTTAAGGCACGATGCCATACACCCAACTAGCTTATTGTTATTTTTCATCGCGTTTTACAGTATATTTAAAAAAATACTACCTAATCTTTATATGAAAATATTTGGAAGTGAAATTTGTATTATTTACCCGTAGAGACAGAGCAGTCACGCTTCTTTTCTTTTCCCATTTTATAATATTTGTTGATATCTCCTAGTTTACCTCCTTTTGCGGCCCTGTATACTGCCCTCAAAAATGGTATAAACTGTTCAACTGCTAGGTCGAAATTATCGGTCCATAACTAAAAAAATGATAAAATCATCAAGATTAATTTTAGACTAAAATTGTACATTAGATTTGTCTAATGGACGTCAGTGGATTTTAGTCAATTATTTTTCAATTCGCTGATTCATTTGGTTTTCCCATGGATTAGTGGTTAGAGCTTTAGCTTCAATTTAATAGTCTTCAGACGTTTATCCAATTGATCACTAATAATGACTACAGATACTAATAATTTATAGGATTTATTAGATACTAGATAATAAATTTCTTAGATTAAAATTATAACTTACTATGGCATCGTAAAATTTCTCATATATGTCCATCATATACGTAGTTCGAGACTCTTTGACGTTGTCCACGAAGTCTCGAAATGGATGACTCGGATCTTCGTGCATTTTTGTAATTTCTTCAGTTCTTCGCCATTCTCGAGATGTGCCACCAATAATCTGGATGGAAAAACATTTTAATGAATCTCGATCGGTTTTACTCATCTTTGGTTCATTGACTACTAGTGAGCTAGCCTTTTAATTAAGTAGGAACTATAATAATATATTTATTAAGACAAAATGCTAATTACAAAAACCATTTTGTCCATATAATATAGACAAAATTGCATATAAGGTAAGGACATACAGAGCTACTTATTTTTAAGAAGGCAGTTCACAAATAAATCGTTTGATCTTTTTTGGGACATCGGCAGATGACGCATGAGCCTAAAGGGGACATTGTAACTGGGCTAACAGAAAAGAGGATTTTGCAATTATTGCAAGTCTCTCCCTTTTACTGGTAGATCTTTTCGTCTGTTTTTGGATGGAGTTTTTAGAGAGAGCTACAGTAGTAGAACCATCACCTTTGACAACTGGGCTTACAACAGAAAAGAGGTTTTTGCAAATATTGCAAGCCTCCTCCTTTTACTGGTAGATTTTTTGGTCTGTTTGTCGATGGAGTTTTTAGAAGGAGCTACAGTAGTAGAACCATCACCTTTGATAACTGGGCTAACAACAGTAATGAGGTTTTTGCAATTGTTGCAAGTCTCTTCTTCCTTTTACTGGTAGATATTTTGGTCTGTTTTTCGATGGAGTTTTTAGAAGGAGCTAAGTAGTAGAACCATCACCTTTGACAACTGGTCTAACAACAAAAAAGAGGTTTTTGCAATTGTTGCAAGTCTCTTTCTTTTACTGGTAGATTTTTTGGTCTGTTTTTTAATGGAGTTTTTAGAAAGAGCTATAGTAGTAGAACCAATCACCTTTGACAGGTTTCAATTTTTTTGGCCCTCGAATGAAATTCCCTGTAGTTTTTTTCGAAATAGTACTTTGTCATTTTGTCCACTGTCTACATATGTCGTTTTGTCCAAAAATGAACAAAAATGATCCATCAAACTCCTGATAATTACAATAAAATTGATCGAAATCACTAGGTACTGCCATAAGTTAATTGAATTTATTTGAAATAGTAGCAATTAACAATAAATAAGTCTTCCAAAAATATGACAAAACCAGCATTAAAATAAACTTTGGAAGGAGCAATCCACGTTTGATCCAGTTACTGCGACAAGACTGTGACAATGACGCTCAACATCTGACAGGATTCTGATTATGTCTTTTGTCACGTTATACAGTCTTGGTAAAATTAGGCTACTTTCATTTTGTTCATATACAGTAATACCCCGTTTAACGCCGTATCGTTTAGCGCTCTTTTTTTTTTCAAGACAGGTTTCGAAGGGATAAATGAGGAAGAGGTCGAAGAAATAATTCAAGAATATTTCTCCTACATAATAACAAAAGGTGCGTATTTCGATATTCTCTATTACGCCTAATGAATACCTCTAATCGGTACTTCTTACAGGTTTGCCTTATTTGCTAACAGTCAACTTACATCGCTGACGACGCTCAAATAGACTCCGGAAGCTTCTCCTTGGTGCTGATTCAGCACCGCCGTGCTAATCGAGAGCGCTTCCAACTTTTGCTGCTGAGGCTGCGGCTGCAACCGGGACGCAGCCGTCGGCTGGGATTGCTGCTGCTGCTGCTGCTGCTGTCTCTGAATCGCTGCTTTGGGAACCAACGGGATTGATTTCTTGCTTGCCTCCGTTGCGTGAGCTGTTAGGAGGTAATATAATTTAGTGACAATAGGTAACTTTACTTTGGTATAGCATTATTATATTATTTATTTATTTCTTGTAGTTTGTATGTTTCAATTTTATGTTGCTAGATGTTTCAAGTCGTTAGGAATCGTTTGACTTCAAATTCGGTTTAAAAGACGAAAATCCACGAAAATATTCACTGATGATATTCATACAAAATTAAGATAGATAGTTGCTTTAACTATTTCTGTACCAAATCAAGTAAAATTGATATCACAACTGTTGTTCATTATTTCACAATTAAAGATTTTCTAGAAAAAAATGCGGCGTTTCAACTTTCTCCATGTTTGGGACTATTTGTTACAACTACCGGGGCAGGTAATAATGACAGTAATACCACTGATAATTTATTCTTTATTTATTTTTAAGAAAATTGACTTGTTTCTAAGTCTTTTCATAAATCAAGATAAATGTAAGACAAATTTTCATCATATATCAATTACAATTAATATCATAATAATAGATATAGTGTATCCTGTAACACAATTTACATGTGCCCATATCTAACAAACTATACATTCCATCCAATCTTCTTCAATTGAATCTATATATAATTTTTGTATTTTACAACTAGCCCCAAGGTTTTGTTTCAACTAACCCCAGGTGTAATTTTTTTATATTAATCAAGACAACTATTTGCTCAATTTAGCAATCACAAAAATTGTTTCGTATTATCAACAACTGATTAATTTGAAACACAAATTTTTATGATAGTACAATTATATATTACGTGTTGAAAATGACGCTCCTGCACAGTTCTGTATACTACGTCGACCTGCGGAATAGTAGCTATAACAACATTATAAAGAATCTTTTATACATGTCCAACCGAGACAAAAAAATGATTTTAATATCGTTAAAGATCATATTAAAAAATGCCTTTTACTAGTTATCTAATATACTAACTATATACTACTATATACTATATACTAATTTTTATTTTGACATTAAAAATATTCTGATCGAGTGACTCAGAATATTCGATCGAGTTCACTTTAAATAAATGAAAAATCATATCCACAACCATTTAAAAAACAAAACGCACTATACCAAGTTTACAATCCGAACAAATCAATATTTCGCGTTAACAAAACTTTGTAATAATCTACATGCTAAATTTTAACGTACAGATTTTTCCAAAATGACATCGTATTAGCTTTATAACATTTCCAAAACATATTTTCAAAAAAATACAAAAATGGCGGTTTTTGTTTCGGAATAACAGGATTTTTTGACCTTTATGTCGTGAACGTAACGATTTTTTTGTAATAAGATTTTTTGTAAATGAGTTTTTCTAACTAATTTTTTGTACGTGTAAAGTGTTTTTATATACTTTTTTTGTGGGATTAAAAACGGATATGCGACTGAATCTATGTAAAAAGTGAGTAAATATTTTTTATAAATTCTTTGATACTTTTAGTTGAGATGACATGATGATAATTTTTCAAAACTCATTTCGAATTGTAAATGATATTTACTGATTTAGCATGATTTAATGATTTTTAAAAAAATATATGAAAATTTATAAATTCATAATTTTGACGTTTGAATTTGAGTTTTGAAATAAGTATTAAAGCGACTTAATGAAATCAATTATACAATTTTTAAACAAATATATAAAATTTATTAACTTCTCGAATGAGAAGTTTATATTTTCGCAAAAAAATCCGATTTGCTGTTAATATGTTTTCTCGAATGGAACCAAATTTGGAAGATGCATGGGTGTGTATGTGAGCCGATTTTTGGCCTTTCGTCAACGTTTATTCAAAAACGGCTGGACCGATTTCAAAAATTTTAAAGCTTGATGTATCTCGACAAGGACTATCGTTGGTTTTGTACGACGATAGGCCAAGCCGTTTCTTTATAATTAGCAGAAAAGTGTAAAAATTTTTGTCCACATATTAAGCCACAATTTTGAATGTTGGACTGTTACTCTGTCTGTTTGTTAATTAGCTCATCATTAAAGATGTAGTACATTAAAGTTTAGACATAGGACATGACTGTATCGAGATACAGTCAAGCCCTCACATCTGTAATCCTTAGGTTAAGGAGTTGGAGTAACCATTTGTAATGGGGAGCGCTGCAAAATATAATAAGTCGCAATCATTGCAATACCCTAGAAAGGAGCTTCTACCCTTCCTACTCGTCACAATATGGTCGCTGGGGATCAGATCTAGAGAATGTAGTGAGTGGGAAAGCAATTCGGAGCACAATTCATATTTTTTTGCCACTATTTTTACGGATTTGTGACTTGGTGCGTTGTCCTCAAGAAGCAGCACTGTTTTCTTTTTTAAATGGGGCCGTTTTTCCCGATTTTGATCTTGAAATGTTCCAATAACGTTGTACAATAGTCACTGTTGATGGTCCGGCCTTTCTCAAGATAGTTGATGAAAATGATTACTTGCGAATCTCAAAAAACTGACGCCATAACCTTGCCAGCTGTTTGTTTGCATTTTTCTTGTCGTCGTGTCTAGTCTACTCAGCTGACTGTCTATTCGACTCCTGAGCATAGTGGTTAAGCCAGGTGATAACCATGATGACATACTGATGCCAAAAATTAATTTTATTTTGATTAAACAGCTCCAAATACTCTTACAAACCATCAACTCGTTATGCTTTTGGTCTAATGTGAGTTGGCGCGGCACCTCTTTAGCACAGAGGTTATTCCTATTCGAATATTCATGAACGATATGTCCAACACGTTCTGTCGAAATCTTTAGGGTGTCAGCTATCTCAGAGAATTTACTTTTTGGTTTTCCAAAACGCTTCAGTGGCCTTTTTTATATTTCCCACCACAATTGGCCTTCCAGAGCGTTCAGCATCGTCAGTGGCCATGATTAATATCAGCAAACCACTTCTCCGCCATTTGTCTCGATTTGGCACAGTCCAGATAACGCTCATCAAGCGATACTTTGGCAGCAATGGTATTTTTACCCATCAAAAAGCAATAATAAATCAACTCACGAAATTGCTTTGGATTCATGATTTATAGGATTGAAGTAGCGTCACTTGAACCTCTGTAACTTGTGAACTAATCGTCGGATTGTCATGAAATTTTGACATATATAATATCTTCTTGCTTCCGACACATCATTTGGATGATTACGTACCTACATCGTCTATGGGTAATCCTACGGGCTTATTGAGTGACGTAATATCATTTAAAAATCGTTTTTAATGAAAGCGACGTTTTTATTTTCCAAACGTACAGTTGAACATTTTATCTAAATAGCTAATTCCAACTGATGTTAATAAAGTCGATTGTTTATATGTATTGCAAAGTTTTTGCAACTTGCCTTAAGGTAAAATGTTACTTTACAACTAACCATGTTATTACTCTCAACAGAATATGAAGAGAAATGTACACTTAGGAAAGACAAGAAAATCAAAACCAGGAGGTACGTTTTTTTAATATGATACAAAAAACAGTTTTATTATTTAAAATATTTTATTAATTAATTTTTATTTTTGTACAGAAGGGTTATATCCTGCACCAGCATCAAAACCTTCTTTAACACCTTATAGTAACAACAGCGACAGTATGTTTTATGAACCTTACGCAGAATCTGTCTCCGACTCGGGCAGGGTTAGTATAATAAATTAAGTAATTAATTAATTAATTAACGAATGATTAAATTATTCATTTATTATTAAACTATTAATAATAAATTAATAATTTAATGAGTTTATTTCATTAATTCATTTACTATAAGGGCACGATGCCATGCGCCCCAATAGATATTTTTTTCTCAATTATGAACAATTATGTACTCTGTAATAATTTTTTAATTTATTAAAAAAATTTAATTTTTTTTTTCTTAAATTTTGAAACTTGTTATAAATTAGTAGTTCTTATTTTTTTTAATTATAAACAATTTTGTTTTAATTATTATTTAAATTATGAGCAATATTAAATTAATTATTTAATTAACAACTTTGCAGTTTTTGAAACAACTTTTTTGAAAGTTTTTGAAACTTTAAGTTAATTTATTAATAGTTTTAGCTAATAGTTTTATACTTATAAATAAATAATAAACTTATTTTATTCTTACAATCAGTAAATAATATTTATTTTTGCAGTTGTCTCACCACCAATACAAGAACGAATCCTATGAACCGATTGATATGTACAGAAGGTAATATAATTCTTTATTTAGTAGCACTAATTTATATATACATTTTCGAATTTCTTTGGTCCCAATGCTTCCAAATGAATAAAAAATGGTTCTCTAATAGTATTAGCTTTTAATATAAACATTTACATAGAGCGCACGCCAATTGAAAGTTTTTTATATTTGTTATTAACATACATCATTAAGTAAATTCTTGCGCCATCTGTCGTGAACTCAAGTATTATGACACATAAGAATATTTATAAACCACTTAACCTCTAATTTAATCCTATTCATCATGGAATCAAGATTAATTTGCAGCAAAATTTTTATTTAATTGGTGATGTTCAAAATCAAATTATTATCTTGATTCCATGAATGAATATTATAAAACAAGCCACATGCACAAATATTCAAAATATTTTTTGGTACGGAAAGTTCCAACAATTTGCCTTAAGGCACGATGCCATGCACCCCACTAGTCGATTTTTTTGCCCTACGGGAAGTTAATTATTTGATTACTAATATGACTACTACAAAATAGAGGTTTGTGGTAGGAGTGGAGAATTTAGGGCTTTATGTTTTTCTTTTTCAATTTATAAAACAAAAAATTGAAAAAATGGTCAAAAAAGTTTAAAAAAAATATTAAGGGTAGACAACCTTGACCACTTATAAAAGATAGATGTTAGTCGATTCTCAGACCTACTGAATACGCATATAAAATTTGGTACAAATCGGTAAAGCCGTTTCGGATAAGTACGGTAACTAACATTGTGACATGTAAATTTTATATATTAGAAAGAAAGATATATGTGTGTGCATAATATTTTAATGTACAGTATTTTTTTCAGACCCCGCAAACACAACCATACATTACAGGAACAACAGCTGATGTATCATAATGCACCATATCATAATCACAATCATCCGTGTTCAAACCTGCCACCTCATATCATTCCCTTACAGGTATATTTATTAAATTTAGTTGATTTGGTTGACAGGACCTAAATTTAAATATTATCCTTATAATCATTACAATTTTTTTAATATTTTTTTTTATTTCAGTCTACTCCTGCGACTGAATCTCTCGCCAGCGAGTCTACGGATGGCAGTCGAATTTTCATCATCAGGAAGGCCGCGGGGCCTCAGGCTCATAACGTGGAATATAGTAACGAGGCTGCAGTATATGGGGATCATCAGCATCCCCAATATCAGCATTACGACAGACCTCGTAAAATCGTACCTACCTCTCTTTCGGTAAATGAAATGTTATGAAGAAGTTACGAAAATGTGGAGAAATATTATGAACATTAAAAAAATAAGCCAACTCAATAAGGTGTCTTAGGATTCAACGTCAAACCAAAACGGGGTGATAGTATTGATCATAACCACCATGAAAAAATAGAAAAAATTTCTTCAATCTTCAGTAGATTAAAATTTTGGAGCTTTTAAGTGCAACTCAGATCTTTGGTCAAATTGTGACCAATTTTTTGGTTATTATGGTTTACTTTCATAGTATTGATCGTAACCATCATCAGAAAAATAGAAGAAAATTATCTTCCGTAGATTGAAAATTAGGAGTTTTTGAGTGTAATCCAGATCTTTGGTCAAATTGTGAGCATTTTTTTTGTTTACTATGGTTCACTATGGTGGTGGTGTATTGAGATCCATTACCGTGGACCTCTATTTTCATTTCGTAGACCCCGTATTTTCTATTTGATGTCGTCCACTTTGAAAATCACTGATTTACATGTATCTGGAAGTTTATGCAAAATGCCTCTTCCAACTTATTTTATTTGTAGCAGGTTGGTGGCAAAACTCGTCCACATGTGACCGTGCTGACCCCACGGTATATACCGAAGTTCCGGGACAGAAAACCGCCGTTCATCAGCATGCCGCTGGCAACCAGACCCGAACCTAAACACAGCCGACATTATTTTTACAAGACTGTTCCCAAAGAGGTATGAATTGAAAAAGATTATACAGAGAAGTACCATTCGTAATTGAAAAGCATCAAATTGCTGTTTCAAAGAATTTTCAATCGATATCAAATTTGGTTTAAGGCGGTATTCTGGTATAGAATTCAAAAAAAAAGATTTTCTTTTTTTGATGTTTCCATAGTTTAACAATTCAAGAATATGTGTACAAGAAGATTTTTAATATTTAATTTCTTTTTGAAGATACATTTGTTTAGGCACGATATTCCTCTTCTGTTTCCTTCTCCTTCTATAAAAGTTTATCGAAACTGTTTTTTTCTATACGATACCCACAATTTCTAAACTTATACTAATCCGATTTACTTGAATTTTTTATAGAGTCTTTTTATAAACTCTTCTTTAGTATGAACTACGTTCCTCCTCAAATTCCAAATTTAACTATTTTTTAAAAATTCGAGGATATCAAAAAAAATATTATTTAGGCAGATGCTATTTTTCTTAACTTGCTCGTAGTTTATAGGATTTTGACATTATTCTAGATTAATATTGTATAAATGTCATAGACCTAATAATAGTATTTTGTATTATAAGGTCTGTGATTGATACATATTGTAATCAGATTACTTGAATTGAAGGGATAAAATAGTGGGTATGGTGAAGTGCAAATTTTTTGAAAGCGCCCACTTTATCATCATCTAGAATTAAACCTTTTAGATTCAGAAATCTTCAGAGTTAGATTCAACAGATGTTTTTCAGTAGGTAACGGCTTCTTCTTCTTTAAATTTGCTAATCTGCGAGGTGTGAACGATAAGAAAATGTAAATAAAAAAGTAAAACAAGATAGTAAAGCAATTTTATAAAAGATAAATTAAATGATTATACCAACTATGTTGACAAATATTTCCGATAAATCATCTCATCTAAGTTGGATTCGGTGTGATCTTTGTAAAAAATGTGAAATTTGAGTTTCACGTTGGTTGAATAATGTAGTTATTCGTAATAATTTTAATTTAAAATTATTAAAACACTGAAACGGTTTGCCCCCACAGCTGTCCTATTTTGTCCCGCCTATAGGGCAAAAACGGACAGATGACAATTTTTCAGAAAAATAATAAACAAGTGGTGTGCGTTGTGATCTAGTTTATTTGACTTAGACAGTAATAATAATAATAAATGGCAGTCTGCCCAAAGGCAGGTCCATGATGTGAGTGCCACCACAAATAAATGATTCCCTTACTCTTCGTTTATCATTACGATTAGCACTATCCCCCCCCCCTTTTTCATGTATTTTTCTTTCCAAACTTCTGCTTCCATGCTTCTTGATCCTGTGCTTTGGCTTTCAGTTTCCTGTATTTTCTCTTTTCGCGTAAGTCGCCAATCCTCTGCATTTTTCTTCTTCCCATTCCTTTCATTCCTCCTATTTTACCCTTGACGACGTCGTGCCACTCTCTTTGCAGAGGGGGTCCAATTCAGTTTACTTTTCTTCTCAAGATTGTTATCAGTAGAGTCTTTTTCGCCCACTCTTCTCAGCACTTCTTCATTTGTTATTTTGTCTATACACTTTATCTTCTCCATTCGCCTCCAGCACCACATTTCAAAACTCTCGAGTTAGTTCTTGTCGGCCATTCTTAGAGTCCATGTCTCCTATCCGTACAGAGCTTTTAGACAGTATAATTAATAAAATTCAAATTGGCTCTTCGCGCACTGCTCTATCCTAACTTTAAAATAGCATAAATTATTTTAGAAAATATAGTCAAATTATCAAAAAATCTTTCTTTTCATTCACAGGGGTACGTTCAAAGACCAACAGGCTACACGCCGCGGGTATCGCGTATGAACGTCCTAGACAGTGACAAAGCTTCCCTCTGCCAGAATTTGGTGGCAAAACGCTCTGCAATGAATTTGAATCCTAGCATGATTCCAATTTCCAGGAACGCTCACTCGAAACAATCTATCATGTTAATGCAAGCTCTTCAACATCAACTACAACTCACCAATAATCAGAGCATTCACACACTCGGTTCACAAACCGACCAGAACACCCAAACCACATTTCCATACCCGGATGATGACGAAATCTTGGCGCAAATTCAGCAGCAGGAAGAGCAGCAAATGAATTGTGCAAGCCCAGTCAATTGCAAAAAGACTATGGTTTATGTGGATAATGATGAACTGAAGAGTGGTCTGAGTAGCAATAATGAAACAATTACTGAGATGGGCGATTTCGAGTTTGATATGGAACAGAGCTGTGATGACGCGTCAAGCCAAGGGCCAACTGCAATTCGTGTTGGCAGGTAATGGAAAATTAAATATGTTTACTGATTTTGCGCGTGTTAGTCGTAATATTAGAACAGAATTTTTATCAATATTTCTTATTATTGTTTTACAATAGATTCGCCGACTTGTTTCTTAAGTCTGAAACTGAAACTTCTATCAAGAACACTAAATCGCAGCATGGAAAAAGAAGCGCACCAGATGATGCTACATCTTGTACCTCTGTAAGGGTTTTTACAGTATTTACTAATATTTCATGTTTAGTTTTATAATAGTTTTTGTGCTAATTTTGGATCATGTTTTTGTAAGTTGCCCTATAAATCCGATTTTATAATTCTATCTTCTATATCTAAAGTTAATTTGATAGAATATATAGAAACAGAAAGGCAGCTAGGTTGTCTTTTTTGTTAAAACTTTATTTTATATTTTTACGAAAGCAGTTGAACCTATTACAAAAGCTGTAAACTATTTTGTTACACATTAGTTTGAAGTGGCTAATAGTTTGGTGTTGAGATTGATGAAGTCGTTTTTTGTATTTGTTTAACAATGAACCACTTCCCGAAAGAGAAGCTTATTGTTTAAGCGAAAAAATTCGATTTCATGATTTTATGTTTTCTCGACGTTTCAAGTCATTCTGAATCTAATGGGACCAAATTTGGAAAAAGCATTTGTGTGTGCATGCGGCGATTAAGACCCAAGAAACGACAGAAATTATAAGATTGTAATTATCATGCAAAGAAATTTCTAGATCGTAGATGTTGTCGTTTATTTGATATTTGACCCGAAAATTTGATTTTAGATTCGTGTTCAGCGCTAAAAAAAATACATTAGAAAACATATGCCGTACACCTAATCCAGACAACTTTTATTTCTGGACCTGTGTTATTATTTCGACTTCTGTTTCTTATTATTATCTTCATCCTAATATTGTATCGTTTATTTGCAGCAACGTAAATTAAAGAAAAAGCGTTCTCTGTTAATACAACCTCAAACAAGTAAGACGTCTAGTTCTAAACTTGATAGCAAAACTTCGAAAACCAAAAATGAACCTTTACCATCACCCAGCTTGGATTTGAGCACAGCTAAAACTGCAAACAATGAAAATGAGGTAATATCATGAAACAACATTTATTACTCACTTTATTATAGTTGGATTTATTAATAATAAAAAAATACTATACCGATAAAAAATTTCGATACCGGTATTTAGGTATTTTCCGTGAAATCCCAGTATCATCATTTTAGAAAATTTAACCAAAATTGAATTATGAATTGACTATGAAGTATTTTTAATAAAAATCGAATGATATGCAAGAAAGACCAAAGAGCCATTGAAGATGATATTACAATATTATAATAAATAGTTTTGCCTATATCCGATGTGATAAATCAGCATATCATTCAATATTTTAAAAAGTTTGAAATAGTAATTTTTAGATACTGATATAAAATCCGATACTTCATCAATAAAAATAATAACATATTATAATTTGGCGATGACGATAATCAAAAAAAAAATCACAAAAATAAGCAAATTGTCAACACAAACAGAAAAGTTTTTTGAATCATCCAAATCGGATGCTTCATTCACTCAAAAACTACCATTTTTTCACATTTAGCTCCGTAAACGGCTGGACCTGTCTTTGCCGAAAACTAACCACCACTTCCCTCCATTATTACGAATTGAATGTTTTTTGAATTATTCGAATCGGATTCGTTCTCTCAAAAACTCTATTTCTATTTTTTGCACTCTCTGCTCCGTACCTCCGATACGGCTGGACCTACCATCAGCACGTTTACTTATCAGTTGTTTGAATGTTAGAATGTTTTTTGAATATTTCAAACAGGTCAAAACACATACAACCACACACACATACAATCATTTTTTTTAAGGTAGGCCAAGTTCAGACACCTATAAAACGTGACGTTTTGTAAAAAAATTCATTTTCAAATTTTTAGTCGATTACTATAACTTACGTTACGTTAAGTTGGTCATTTTGAGAATTTATGCTATAGAATATATATAGATTTTGTTGACGCCTATGTCACTTTAAAATACTGTTACATTTTTGTATAGAGGAAATAAACATCATTAATTATTAGTCTGATTCTATTCTTCATGACACGATATGAAGTCCTTTGGGAAGCAATATATTCATTTTAATGATTGGCCAAGGTTGTGATTTGACACTTGTTTATACAATAGAACAACCTAAAGAGACATTTGTTTTAAGGGATTATGAGATTTATAGTTTAAATGGTTTCAAGAAACTTAAATGTAACATGTATCAACTAGTGTTTATGTTTCAATACCGAAAAATAGCGGTATTTTAAGGTAAATATCATTTGGAGCGAATTGCTGCTCTAATGTAAGAAAAATGCAACAATGTACATGAATGAAACACGCTCTAGCACGAAGGGCAATAAAACCAACATTTCAAATATTTTAGGTACATATAAAATACAGTGAGTTTTAAGAATTCACCAAGTACCCGCTTGACCAGCGAAAGCAGTCATCAAACTTATATTAACTAATCAATAAAGTTACGTTATAAAAATTAACCGCCTAACTTGCGAAACCAGTTACAAATAATTCCAATAATTATAAAATTAATTAAAACTCATTTTAACTAAGAAGAGTCAGACAGTGTGTTTTACTATAAAAACCAATTTACCTTTGTGCGAATAAGTCCTACCAGTATTGCGTTCCCTAATTAATAGTACATTTGTAATATTCTAGGTTGTTGGCCTGTACCGATCGGCGCTTCTTACGCCACTCAGTTTTAGATCATCTAAGATCCCACCGATAGAAGCGACATCTCATCTTATGCGTGGAAGGGCCGGCCAACTATTTCCTATATCTTATATGCCAGCAACCTTTGGATACAACGCGGCTTACTCTAATTCTTTGGCCAATTCCGTTGCTAATGGTGGTGATAGTCCTGGTTCGCCCGACCAACCGGCCAGGCCTGATGACGACGTCTGCAGCATTTCAGGAAAGACTACGCCGCGGGAAAGTGCCATTCTTGAGACCGTACTGAGTAGTATTGATGCATTGAATATCTCCGGAAGGGAAAGAACCATGCTCAATGATATAATTGCAGAGGTAATGACTATGGGTAGTTGGGATATGGATAATATAGTCTCTCATAAGCAGGCAGGTCTCTGCTCAATATGAATCATTGAATTGTCTGCCGGTTTAGAAATGTTCTAATTTTAGAATGAAATTCTCTTTAATATTGAATTCTAAATACACTAAATACTATATTACTAAAATAAACGACGAGTAACTAAATCAATTGAATCTAAACAAAAAATACCAGGTAACTCCTTCAATTCCATATGTAAACCGATTTTAAGGTCAGTAGCATTCAAATCGGTAAAAATACTCGGCCCGCTAATAAGCACCAGTCCTCGGAAACAATATTTTTACCGCGCTCGCTTATAGTGTGTTAATTAATTTAAATAACATTTAATTTTTATCAGGTAACTAGGCCTCCATCATGCCCGATCAACGGTCCCAGCTGCAAATGCCTTAAACCTAAAGAAAAGCCTGTAAGCCCAGAACCGACCAAGTTAGAAGCTACAGACAAGAAGCCTCTTATTAGCCAAAGTGCTGGTCAATTACCAACGACAAAAGGCTATCAGCATACTACCAGTTCAGGTTAGTTATTAAACACAAATGGAAAAATGTTTTACTAATATATTTAAAAATTTAGGCCTTGGTTTTGTTGATTCACGTACACGTTCCCCTAAAGAGGCAATGCAAGAAGCCCGACTCAAGATTCCAAGCGTCGCCAAACTCGAGCTGGAAAGATCAAAAAGCATAGTGATTGGTGAGATAAAGGAATTATATGTTTGAAATATTTATTTAAGAGGCTGCTTCCTGGTATTAGATTGATTGATATGTCATTTTATAAACTATTTTGAAAAAATCCAATATGTATACCAATTTGCAACTCCCCAGCTCATTATTTGGTCGAGATATAGTTTTTGTCTTGTAAGTTTTTTGTTGAGATATTTTGTCAAGTCTAGAAATATCTTAGCAAAGTACTTGATGAAAATAAAAAATCTGATATTTTAGATCTGAAATTAATGAAAAACCATATCTTTTGTTATGTTCTTCAGAAAACGTGGCAAAACATATCAGACTTACGTATGTATATCATTTTCACAAAATGCTACACATTTACATTTGACGATATCATATTTTTCTTCACTTCGATTTATCCACATTATATTTCTAAGGTATGCCAACCGAAGTGATGATAATTTTTTAACTTCCCGTAGGGTAAGTTATTGTAATGGGCCGAAAATCGAAATTGAAAATTTTTACATTTCTCTACGTTTTGAAGGTTTTTGAACATTTTGGCATACCTCAAAAAAATGGATGTGTGTGTGTATGTATGTATTAGTACAATTTTCCAGTCACGTTTTCGGGCGCACGGATCAACCGATTTGAATGGTTCAAAAAACATTCGATTCCTATTGTTAGGGAGATGTGCTGATTAGTTATTGGCAAAGGCAGATCCAGCCGATTAGGAGATACGGAGCAAAGAGGGCAGAAAATAGAAATCGAGTTTTTGAGAGATCGGAGCATCCGATTTGAATGATCCCAAAAACATTCAATTCGTAATGACGGGGAGAAGGGGTGATTAGTTTTTGGCAAAGGCAGGTCCAGCGGTTTCGGAGATACAGAGCTAAATGTGCAAAAAATGGCAGTTTTGAAAGAACTAAGCGTCCGATTTTCCAAAAAAAAATTTTTTGTATATCGAAAATAATTGAGATTTTTATTTTAATTCTGTTCTAATATACTTTAAACAAATAATTTCAACTTTCCAATTTAGATTATATAATTCCTATAAATATTCGACAATGTTACAATATTTATAATAATCTATTTTAAAACATTTAATATTCCTCGACCAATTCGTTACGGTACGGGAAGTTCCAGCAATTTGCCTTAAGGCACGATGCTATACACCTCTCTAGTTTTCACTTCCATTTAACCATATTATATTTCTAAGGTGTTCCAGCCTACACACTTCCATTTAAATATATTATACTTTCAAGGAATTCCAACCTAAGTGATCATCAATTTCTTCACTTCCATCTAACCATCGAATATTTTAAAAAAAGTCATGTCAACCATAGTGATCATGAAAATATAAAAAATATATTTGATTCCTTGCAATTTCAATCGTTTACCATACGTTTGCAACCTACATTTCTAGGTCTGATTGATCAAGAAATGAACAAAACTAAAAGCGGAACCGTCCAGATAGACGCCGCCGACGCAATAGCCTACGTCCAGCGTTCCACTGGATCAGCCAAGGAGATGGTAATCACGGAAGCTGTGACAGATACCCTGATCAAGTTACCTCAGGGTCAAACAACCAGCGAAAGTACAACCAGTAAGAACGAGCAATGTGCAATTTTCATTTGATATTCTTAGTAATTGAGAATTATTAAATTAATTAATTTTACTTGCTGCATTCTATTTCTCTTTTAGCTACAAGCTCCAGTGAATCACCGGCCTCGCTAGAACAACAGCGTGGAAAGTTGACCAAATTGGTTAAGTTGATGAGAAGAAATCGGCTTAGACACATCCAAAGCGAACTGAAGCAGCTGGAGGAGTTGGATGAGTCTATAGATTTGTAATCTTTATCCCTTATCTGGAGATCAGTATGTTGAACTTTATACTAATTTTACATTAAAATATTAATATTTATACATAGATAGAATTAATATTTTATGATTATTTACGGACTATGAATATTTTGATGGTTTTATTGAGCTGTTCTTGAGCATCAGACCCGTGTCTCTGTTTATGCCCTATGCTTCCCATAGGGTAAGTTATTGTAATCGTCCAAAAATCGAAATTTAAAATTTTTGCATTTCTCGACGTTTTGAAGGTTTCTGAACATTTTGGCATACCTCAGAAAAATGAATGTGTGTGTTTGTGTTTTGTGTGTCCACATTTTTTTGTTCACGTTTTCGGGCGCACGGATCAACCGATTTGAATGGTTCAAAAAACATTCGATTCCTATTAATAGGGAGATGTGCTCAATAGTTTTTGGCAAAGGCAAGTCCAGACGTTTCGAAGATACAGAGCAGAAAATAGAATTCGAGTTTTTGAGAGAACGGAGCATCCGGATTGAATGATAATTGAACTTTCTACTTGTATTAACAAAATAATTGATTTTGAAAAAAAAAATTTTGTTTCAAATTTTTTTTAACTTCCCGTAGGGTAAGTTATAGTAATCGCAAAAAAATCGAAAATGAAAATTTTTATCTATCTTTACGTTTCAGAGGTTTCTGGATATTTTGGCATACCTTAGAAAACATGGATGTATGTGTGTGTGTGTATTTGTGTGTGTTCGGATACAAATTTTCGTCGACGATTTCGGGAACACGGATGAAGCGATTTGAATAATTCAAAAAACATTCGATATTGATAAGGAGACGTGATGATTAGTTATTAGCGAAAGCAGGTCTAGCCGTTCCGAAGATAGGCAAAAAGTGCCAAAAACGGTAACTCAGTTTTTAAGCGAACGGAGCGTCCGATTTGAATAATTCAAAAAATATTTTACTTGTATTAACAAGATAAAGAACTGATCAAATTTTAATGAAAGCAGGTCTAGCGGTTTCGGAGATCTAGTAGAAAAAGTAAAAAAAAATGCCATCTGGCGGTCGAAAATAATCATTAGGCATATGCACATCAAATTATCAGATATTTTATAGAGATTTTAACAATAAGTATAAATTTTGTTTACATTCCAATGGGTTCCGTACCAATGTTTACGCGTTAGACGGCGGCTCGGCGCTTACGCGCTTCGTCTCTATGCAGTTAAAGCAGTACGATTGCTTTGAAGAAAAGTTCAGAATTTCCAAAACATTTCAAAATAAATTTTTCTTCAAAAAGTCTTTTTTTTTCAAAAGAAAGTAAATTTTTGTCAAAAATTTATAGTTTCTCAAAAATCTAATTTTTCAGAGTAATTTTTTTTTAAAAATGTTAATCTTTTTAAAAAAAAATAATTTTTTGGTACGGAAAGTTCCAGCAATTTGCCTTAAGGCACGATGCCATGCGCCCCACTAGTTTCAATTTTTTTTTTCAAAAAAAATAATTTTTTTTTCGAAATTTTTTTTTTTTGTATATCGAAAATAATTCAGATTTTATTTGTAATTCTGACTATAGTTCTAATATACTTCAAACAAATAATTTCAACTTTGCAATTCAGTTAATATAGTTCTTATAAAAATAGACTATGTTACAATATTTATAATAATCTATTTGAAAACATTCAATATTTCTCGAACATTTCGTTACGATGCCATACACCCCACTAGTTTTATACTTGTTTATCTATGACACACCCCACTAGTTTATCTCTGTGTCCACGATTTGATGACCTGTCAGGTGTCAGGTGTCAGCTGTCAGCTGTCAAAATGCCCGAGGTAAACACTGAGCACTTTCAGAGTGAACGTTCTACAGAATTTTATACGTTTATACGTTTATGACGTGTGGCTCGTGTTTTCTAATATGTGATACGTGTCGGCCTTTACAGTATTGAAATATCTTTATATCGAAATTTACAATTAATACTAACAAGTTCTGACAATTTTAACGAATGATGGGTGTACCGGTTATTATACAGAAGGATTATCCTTTATACAATCCTGAGATTTTGAAGAAATTGAATTTTTCGGAATCGCCTGCTAAATTTAACGGTTCTATCTCATCATTGAATCCTGGTGAACCCTGGTTATGTGTTCGTCCACTAAGGCCTTCTGACTATCATCGCGGTTTTCTTGAACTATTAGCTCAATTAACAGATACTGCTAAAGTTTCACAAGAGCGATTTAATGCCAGATTCGAGCAAATGTACCATAGTGGAGGATATTATGTTACTGTGATCGAAGACACAAGATCCAATCAAATAATTGGTTCAGCTACTTTAGTTGTAGAGCAGAAGTTCATCCATGGATGCTCTTGGAAAGGGAGATTAGAGGATGTTGTGGTTAATGACACTTACAGAGGAAAGCAACTAGGAAAATTAATAGTGGTGACCGTTTCTTTACTAGCAAAGGAACTGGGCTGCTATAAGATGTCTTTGGATTGCAAAGATAAGTTAATACCATTTTACGAATCTTTGGGTTATCGTTTAGAACCTGGAAATGCAAACGCTATGAACATTCGATATGATCAAGCTGCAAGCAAAAGTTCAGCTAATTCTTCCTGACAATTAGCAGACCGAGTTTCCAAAACACGAGCAAAACTATAACACGTTAGCTCTGGAAATTCTGGTCTACCACCTACTGAAAAATCTTGCCAAGAACTATATATTCAAGAGAAAAAGGCAGAGGCGAAATCAAATATATATTTATGTATTGTCATATTATTCTTAAGTTCTCTGCCCTGGTTGGGTACATAATTTGCTCATTGCAATTTAATTTTAAGACTTTAATATATTTAATTTAAAAATGTAATAAATCAAATATTAGTACATTTATAATCATATAGTTGTTAAAATTGGTTGGTGATGGTAAAATCAAATTTATTAAATTTTATAATTATCTATAAAATATTAGTTCATATGAAATATTTTTATTCTTATATTTATTACATATATTTATTATTACATAGCATAAGTTTACAATAACTCTTCCTTGGTTTATCAAATTCAAATTCAGTAAAACTCCATTAAGACGATTTTTCAAGGACCGAACCAAAAAAGCGTGTTATGCAGGATAGTAACAATGTGTTTCCAGGAATAAGAAATAGACCGCTAATTATTTGTAGCTTTAGCCTAAATACTTTGAAGTCATTTATAGGAACAAAACTATTTTGCTGCTATAAATTGGTTTTTATATTTCCGAATATATTTGCATAATAAATTATTTCATAGAGTTTTAAATATAGTAAACTGTTCAAAAATATTAACAATCCGACTTCTGCTATTTTACTATTAGTCCAGTCATTATAGTAAGTTCACCTCGGAACTCGAGATACCCAGTCTACATATGGTAGAATGTACATACCATATGTAGGTTTTGAGACAACTTTTAAGTCAATATACAAGTATTTACAGACATACAGCTGGGTATCTCGAATTCCGAGATTCTTACCTAATTTAAGCTTAAATGACTGGACTATATCTGAATTATTAGTTTAGAAAACAGGTTTGAATGTGAACCGTTTAACAATTTGAAACTAATTATTTAAATCATAAGTTATGTAATATTAAAACTATTTTTTTCATTTCAGAAACAAAAAAAATATATATTTTGGTTACGTGAAATCCGTTTTTTACAATATTGTTCAGTCTATAATGAAGACAAGATAATATTTTAAATATGGTGCTTAAACTGGTGTGCGAAGTTATTTTTGGAAGTGCTCTTTTGTGAGGATGTCTACAGCATGTTAGTTTATAATATTGTAAAAATTTTTTTTATAAAACTCTACACGAAATATAGTTGGATATATATGTGTTTAAGTTGTTAAATTATTGATCACATGAGTAATATATTGGCTCATACATCTAGAAAAACTATTTTAGGAAGGATGTCATATATATATATATATATATATATATATATATATATATATATATATATATATATATATATATATATACACCTAAGTCTGTTTTTACACAGTAGATTGGTTCCAGAAGAAGCCGTGTAAAAAAAAAACGTGTAAAAAAAGGCATTGATCTTATACATGTATACAATTTATATATAAATTAGGAGAATAAAATAATAATCATTCATCAACAAAATAGTAATGTTATAGTTAATTTTGGCGCGTGTTTTTAAAAAGGGGCGTGGCTTAGTGATCGTGGAAAGATTTACTAATAATTATCGTACAAAATTTCTTAATAATCATAAATAAATGTACGAAATAATAACTTTATTTATTAATTTCGTTGATATAAATTATAATAATAGTTATAATGAATTATTATAAAATTTTACTATTGTCGAAAATAAATTTTGTATATTTAGGTATTAATTACATATTTCCTTAAGATTTAAGAAAAATTAGATAATCTCAAAAAAAATTATATGAACACACGTAACGATTTATATATCGTTTTATTCGTGATTTTATTCTGAATCTTTCGTACCAACTTTTTTATTTTTTCAAAAATGGGTGATTTGTTCTTAATCTCTGAAACCTATTAAAATTAGTGAAAAACAAGAATTTTTAAGAACAAGAATTCATGTTTATTTGTTAAATCAAATATATAATGCTTATTTTCACAAGCATAGTAATTAATGATAAAAAAGATATGCACTCTCATCTTAAAAGTAATATAAATTAAATGTATGGTAAGTTCAGGAACTAAAAAACTATGTTGTGAACAAAAAGAATAGGTTATTCAATTTTTAAGGTAAAAAATAATTTTATTGTATGCACATAAAGGAAAAATTCCCCTAAATTAGTTCTATTCAGACTTTTTTCTTTCATAAATACTTTTTTGTGATATGAACATACTTCGCAGAAATTAAATTTGACAAAAAAAATATAAGTACATAAAATTTCAAATCGTGCTAAATGGAATAAATTCGTGTAAAAAAATTAAAAATATTCAATTTTCAAACTGTGTACAAAAAGACCGTGTAAAAACAGACTTAGGTGTATATGGTGTTCCGTGGTGTTAAGCGTGTGGAGGAGTCGTGAGTTCGAACCATACTACATGACCTCATACGCATTTACTGCTAGTCCTCATATGTTTTCCATTTTATAAAGTGTTAAAATATAGAAAGGGACTGTGAAGTTGCTCATATATACTTATTTTGTGCTCGACTAGCAGTTCATGTAGTGTAAGGTCTATGGTTCGAAAACTCATTTTCACCTGAAAATAGCCAATTTTTGGACACTAAGATGGTAGTGGTGGTAATGGAAAATCTCTCACACTATTCTTCCCTGAATCGAATGGGAGTTTAACTCAGCGCACAAACCTGCCCTAAGGCACTACTACTACAAATTATTTCATTATCGAGAAATAATTGCATTAATATATTCCAATACAAGAGATACATAGAAGTGCATAATGAATAAATATTTTGGGCAATTGTAATTTTTTTTTTTCATTTTTAATTTTGGCATATCTTTACCATGTGCAAATATAAATAAAAAAAACAACCTAGGGAATTATACTTTGTATCACCTTGTATCAACTCGAACAAGACATCTGGTATGATGTAAAATTTTGAGTTTTTGATTTTAAATTTTGGAAATAAGTATGCAACATGCAAGTGGATGACTTAAACATGGACATGAATGAAAATGGTATATGTTGCTAATAATAATATTACTAAATTACTTACGAATTTCAAACTTGTCCGGCACAAATGATACCCTATGTCTCGTTATGTCCGATGCGTTTGTAATACTTGAACTTGTTCTGTTTATCAGCACTTAAAAATAAATAATAAATAATTAGACACTTTTTAAAAATTACATGTATTGTTGTATATAAATTAGATCAGCAAAGTGTTTCTTTATCAAATCTAAAAATCAAAAACTTCAAAATTATGTCCTGAATCATATGGAGCAGTAATTTTTGTCATAACTGGACAACCAACCATAACTAGTAGTGTATGGCAATGCACCCTTTATGTAGAAATATTGTGTTTTGGGAATATCGAACTTTGAACTTTTTTTATTTTTAAATTTTAAAAAAGCAATAATTCATAATCTAGATAGTTTAACTTTTTTTGATACCACACTTCATATATCAAAAATGTAATAAGCTATACTTAAGGTTGGATTTTTTGGGATTTTGTTTGTTATTATTTTTTTTTTTGCTTTTTCCTAAAATTCAATATCTTACTTCCTGATTTTAAATCCACGCTGGACATTCCTGGTAACTTCGTATAAACTGTATTTCCTGCCGGTTTATATGTGTCATTAGATGCCTAAAAATGGAACCATATAATATTCATAATTAGTATAATTTTTATTCAACATCTTATATTATTTTATCGATATTGAGATATCGATTATATTGGAATATATTGGATTTGCGATTGCTGTTATTTAAAATATTTTCTTTTGTATTTTCAATAAATTATAATCTTTTTATAGGAAGATATCCAGTAATTGGTTACATAAACAATAATGTTTTTTTTAAGGAAATCCAATAGTTTGCTTTTTATTTGTGTACTACAAACCTAAATTTTCTTTTATTAGAACAAAACAAGTAATTCAAAGCACTTATTTTGAATTTAAACATTAGTAATCTTATTACACTTCAAAAAAACTATAATCGAACCAATAACTTTGTTTTTTAAAAAATATCACAAGCTTTTTGTACAAGACCGAATCTTAAAAATTTAGCATAGAATAATTGTAAAACCTTTTGCGTTATTAGGAATAATAGCAATATACATTTCTATTTTGATTATAATTGAATAATATTTATTATCAAATTGTAATTCACTTACTATGTTGCTTTTCTCGCGACTTGTTAGCAGTTTTTCGAGGTAATCTGATGTAATGGATAAACCTTTTGATTTTTCTGACATGAAAATTATAGAAAAATATAAATTATCAATTACATAAATAACGCTTTGCTTTTAAAATACTTTAATAGTAGATACTGATATAGATCAAGAATAACAATTATTTGGCCAATATATAAGAAAGAATATTTGATGGTCTATTTTTGAACATTTGATATAGAGCAAAAAATCTAAGGGCTGTTAAATAATCTTTCAATTACCTTTCTCCGGTTTGTTAGACCCAAATATTTTAGTCAACTTATTTTCCACAATTACTGGTTTTTTGGCATCGCAGACTTTCTGTTTCATCAGACCTATTTTGCTTTCAGTGGCAATGTTGTAATATTGTGAGGTCATGGTAGTCTGACTGATGTGGTCCTTTCCTAAAAAAAT
The DNA here is from genome assembly GCF_003426905.1 of Ctenocephalides felis. Lineage (NCBI taxonomy): Eukaryota > Metazoa > Arthropoda > Insecta > Siphonaptera > Pulicidae > Ctenocephalides > Ctenocephalides felis. Next base: position 12,756,549 of record NW_020538040.1, read on the forward strand.
TAAAGTCAACCAAACAAACTCATATCAATAAAAAATATATTTTCTTTCAATGTTTGAGCTGAGTAAGACAAACTTAAAAATGACAAATGTGATCTAACAAGTATGAGCGATTCAGATATTGATATTATTGTCAAACTTATTTAATCGTTTTTTTTACCTATGAGTCTTACCATATATTTTAACAAGTGACGGTGAATCAATAATATTTTTTGGTCGTTTCACTGATTTAAATATGGCTCTGTCAATGATTTCATCCATCACGTCTCTGACTATGATCTGCGGGGGAATATTCCAGAGAAAAAACCTGCAATAAACATGTTATAATTCTTGTAAATTATAGATGGAATAGAACTAAATGTAATGTCACAAAAAAGTATCAGTTATTAAGTTAAGTCTAAATATTGACTTCTGCTCTGCATAAAATTAAATTTTTAAAGAAATTATTTCTTTGACGCTCGCGATTATGATACATGAAAATAACTACACTATCATTTTATTTCATCTATTTATTTAAACTCACTTGTTGCTATACTCCAGACGCAAAGTATTCAAATGTTTCGACCAGGATCTGGGCATTGCTCTCACAAGGCGTGGCTTCAAGCCTTTTTGTCTCATTCCCAAACCCATTTCTAAATCTCCATGAATTATGAGTAGTTTGCGATTATTTGTTGCTTCATTGTACTCTTGCCTGGCTAAAATAAAATAAAATCATTAATTATGATTTTTCTGTGAAATTGTGATAGAAAAAAGTTGCGACAGCTATACAGTGATAATGAAGTTGGTTTTACTCAATTTTGGAATATAGTAGATAATAATCAGACAGTGTTCAGTCCAGTTAGGACTATAATGAATAGAACTAAATAAAACTCATGGGGCACAGAACAAAGCTTATAGGGAAAAAAAATTGGATGCGTAATCCAATTTTACTTTGATTCCTTGATTACAAATTCATATTGTGAATTAACTAAAAGCCAAGTAATGGCCAAAATTATGCTAAATTATTTTTTCAAGAAAGTTAGTGTTTGCACCTATGATGCAAAATTCTTTTTGCTTAATTCTATTATATAACATTTACTAACAAAGTCCATAATGATATCCATGAAGAACATTTGTAGCTAGAAATTGTCCAGATCGGAGCATGTCCATGAATTCATCATTCGATATGAAGACATATCCAGAATTGTAATAATCAATCAATTCACCAAGCTCATCCCCGTCACTTGAGGGCTATAATAGATATATAAATTTATTTATATTTTTATTTAATGATTCATATGAAGCAAACAAATCGTTTTCGAATTTTTTTTAAGTTTCCTAGCTTCAATGTCATTATTAATTAGATGCATTTCTAAGCTAGTGTGCTAATCTGGTTTCTTGTAATATGGTATTCTCCTGCTTGTTAAGAGGTATTTCACATATGGGAATATTTCAATCTATTGTATGGTATACAATACAATAGTTGTCATTTCATAAATAACGCTATCATGAAATTGAAAATGTTTAAAAAAAACAGAATTTAATTTCAACCTGAACAACAAAAGCCTGACTCAGTCAAACTAGCTAAATTTAATTTTGTGTATAATATAATATACTGTACATTCTAATATAATTCTAAAACAAATTTACCGGCAATGGTTCGCAAGTCGTGTGAATCAAGCCGTTGTGAATTTTATCAGGAAACTGATGAGCGACTCTAAAACACAGTCCAGCTGCAAAAGAAGTTAATATCAAAATTATTTTGTGTTTTAGTTTTTAAGTATCTGAACTATTTCAGTTCTAAATGCATCCAAACTAATAGACCAGATATTTTGAAATCTTATTTTTTCCTAATTTTATTTCTATATTAAATTAATTTTTAAAAGTTAAAAATCTAGTGAAGCTCTTTCCAACACTATGCTTCAACGTTTTTCACTATTTGTTGACTTCCCGTAGGGTAAGTTATTGTAATGGGCCGAAAATCGGAATTTAAAATTTTTACATTTCTCGACGTTTTGAAGGTTTCTGAACATTTTGGCATACCTCAGAAAAAATGGATGTGTGTGTGTGTGTGTGTGTGTATGTATGGATACAAATTTTCGCCCACGTTTTCGGGCGTACGGATCAACCGATTAAATTTTCGCCCACGTTTTCGGGCGTACGGATCAACCGATTTGAATGGTTTAAAAAACATTCGATTTTATGATAAGGAAAAGAGCTGATTAGTTTTTGGTAGAGGCAGGTCCAGCAGGTACGGAGATAACGAGCAAAGAGTGCAAAAAATAGAAATCGAATTTTTGAGAGAACGGAGTATCCGATTTGAATGATCTAAAAAACATTCAATTAGTAATGATTGGGAGAAGTGTTTATTAGTTTTGGCAAAGGCAAGCCCAGCCATTTTGAAGATACGGAGCTAAATATGTAAAAAATGGCAGTTTTTGAGAGAACTAAGCGTCAGATTTCTGCTTGTCTTAACAAAATTATTGATTTTGGAAAAAAAAAATTGTTTCATTTTTTTTTTTTTTTTAGTTTTTTGTATATCGAAAATAATTCAGATTTTATTTTTAATTCTGACTATAGTTCTAATATACTTTACAAATAATTTCAACTCTGCAATTCAGTTTATATAATTCTTATAAATATTAGACAATGTTACAATATTCATAATAATCTATTTGAAAACATTCGGTATTCCTCGAACATTTCGTTACGGTACGGGAAGTTCCAGCAATTTGCCTTAAGGCTCGATGCCATAATTGCCTCAAGACAGAATTCCACTCACAGCGAGTTTCCATTTGAGTTTGATCCACATATAAATTTTAATGAATAATAAAACTTCTTAAACTATATAGACTCCAAAACTTTTTGTGTTGTACACTCCTTATGCTTGTGTATTTCCATCGACACCCTATTTACCCAATAAGATTTTTTTTTTATAAATTTCAGGTCAATTTAAAAATATTGGATCTTTGTAAATCGATATTATTGGCATTAATATGATACTACATATAATGCACACTAATTTACATTTTGTGGACCCCTTACCCATTACATTTTTTTTTGTTGACATGGACCCCTGAAAAGTTGTCATGGGTCCTTCGGAGTTTTTATGGACGATTTTGGAAAACACTGGTCTAAACAAATATTCTAAAATATTATGGATAAACGAAAGATAGTTTGATTATAAATATTCATTAAGTTTTCATTAATCATAATTTGAAAAAGTGATAAATTTCTATTCTCATTGAGTATTTCAATTATTCAAATTGCCTTAGCGAAATGCCAATTGTTGCTAGTTAATTTATGTCAAATATATATTAATATATATATATATATATATATATATATATATATATATATACGTTTACGCTCGTACTCATACCTAACATCGAACCAGGAGGCCCCACGAGTATGACAAGTGGCGTTATAAAGTCCAAGATTCCATTTTCACTTGTGGGACAGCCTACGTTTAGTCGTTTGTGTTTGTGCATGTGATTCTTGCAAAATCCTTCATCCAATGCAATGCAATCTATTGCTAAAAGTCTTTTGTAATCCCTATTAGCAACTCCGAAAGCAGTGGGCTCGAATCTTCCCACAGCAACTACCTGGAAAGAAACAAATGATTAGAATTATGAATTAAAGATTGCACTAAATTTATCTTATACGAAATATAATTATGGCTAGCAATAATAAAACTGAGTTATTTTTTTTTACTATATTACCTTTTCTGCTTTTTTTTTACTATATTACCTTTTCTGCTGGGTCAACAGTTTCGCCATCCAATATAGCTATCTTTCTCAAAAGAAATATCACGAATTGCTTGTATCTTTGTGAAGCAAAATTCATTCCTCGAAAATCGGCTGAACCAATAGTATTTAATTCTGTAATATTTATACTCACAATATTATTGATTGTGGTTATATTATGGTACTATTATGGTTAATAAGATACAAGAATATTTTATTCAATTATGTTAATAATGTTATATTTTTTCGTTTTTTCAAGTAATTATATTGTTTTTTTATAGCTATTTTATATATTTAATAAAATTTAAATATATTATATATATATATATATTATATTATATGCAGAAGAACCATACCTCTAAAATGAATTATCTGAGATCCTGTGCATTGACCCAAAAATAAGGGTTAAAATTTCAAAAATTCCTTTTGACTCATCTAGAGTGCCCAATCGCGTCCAAATGTATGACCTATCCCCACTAACTTTGGAAGGCCAATCCCACCCATGCCCGTGGTTTCACCCCCCAAATATGAAAAAGAATGGAAACTAAGATATGTTTTTAAAATAAATTTAATAGATCCATACGTTTCGAGTCCCACAAATTGACTTTTATCATCGCTGGGACTCATTTGATTCAGAACGACTTGAACACAAACAAAGAAAATAAAAAATTACTAAATCGGATTTTTTCTCCGAAAGCATAAACTTTCCCCTCGGAAACTCTTCTTTATCTATGCGTAAAATTGATCAAAAATTCGAAAAAAAAACAAGGTGCATCCATAAATAATCGAGTAAGGGTGCTCTATGGCTCTATTATCCTTCTTGCTCCAAAGTATTTCATAAAATTGAATAGTCAAATGTTAGATGGCGCTAATAGCGTGCTGAAATATAAAATGGCTGATCTATATAATATACGATCTACGTTACCGTATGGCGAAAACTGATTTTGTTTCAAATCACATTGAACTGTAAAGTTTGCACTTTTATGTAAGTTGTTTACTTTAATTTGTGATCACACTTGCACCATGTTGACATTCTGAAAAGATTGTTTGCAGGCCAAAAAAGAACTTTTAATTTGGAATTATTAGCCAAGTTTTCAGACGTAACAATAACTGTCACTTTTCAGATGTAACGTTCTTGGATAAGTATTTATCAATATTAAAAATTAATTAACTATTTATTTTAATCTAGGGAACTAGTACAGATTACAAGTTGGATAGGGCGACACTTGGTAATGTCTATAAAATATTAGTTGCAAATTCAACTGTAGAGTCGAATATTTGCATCAAGGAAAAAGATAAGAAGGTTTTCGAAAATTCTTGAAGTATGTATTCCTTCATTGGCAAATATTTCAGTAGTTTATAAATTAATTTACTATAATATTATATTGCATGTCACCAAATATATATTCACCTTGTTTTAGTCAATTAACCACCTAATTTTAGCACTATTGCTTTCTTGTTAATTTATGGTAATAAAACATGTGCATGTATTAGTTAATTTAAGACTGATGGAGCCACATATAGGTTCCACATTTTTATGTACTTTAATATTTAGTAAAAAAGTGTTATATGTAGAAACCAATTCATTTTTTAGATATATTTACCAATACATTTCATATGATGATCTTGATGAATTAACAGTAAGACAAATCGATGGTTTGTATCTTATGTCAAAAAACATATGAAATTGCTGAATTGTCAAATATTTGCAAGTACCTCTTAGGACCAGAGCTGAACGTTGGTAATGCTTTGGAATGTTTTTATTTGGCAACAAAAACAGAGTGCGAATATAAGAAAGCTGCCTGCATGAATGTATTTAATTTCAGTTTTATATAATGAATGGAAAGTAGTTAATTAGATTAATTTATATTTCTTATATTTTCCTTATGCATGCTACTAAATTAGAACTTATTTTTTCTTTAGCATTTGTTAATATTAGATTTTATTATTGATGAAGCAAAATGAGGTATCAAATGAGAAGCATTGTCAACATTTATGTGTACAAAAAGTTATGATTATGATTCAATCTCTTCATGAATATAAATTATAATGTATTTGAAAATCGAACTGATTCACTTTACAGTTTATAGCAAATAATGCTGATGAAATTCTTCTTCATAAAAAATTGGCTCAACTGGACGCTGGTGTTCTGAGTGAAATTATTAATTTGCCTTCCTTAAATATGGAAGAATTGAATGTGAATATATACATATGTTTATTATTTAATATATCATTCTGATTAAGTTAAATATTTAATCATATACATTTTATTGTTTGTATGTTAATTTTTTTATAATTTAGCTCCTCCATGCTTTGTATGAATATGCTTCCATAAATATTAAAACAAGGCCAAAATGTAACCACAGCGAAGATAGTAATTTAGTTACTATTAATCGAACTATTCAAAATATAACTATTAAAAAAATATGTTCATCTGCAACTAATCGTAGAAATTTTGGAACCATCATATATGAACACAACATAAATTCTGATGAAGAAATATTGCATATCAGAAATTTTCTCTTGGTAATTACAATACAATATATGAAAACTGTATATTATATATTAAGCCCTTTTAAAAAATGTTTTATTTAAGAGCTTATAAAAATTATATAATTTTTCTTTCAGTCGCATGGTTTGATTAACAAAGTTCGTATTCTAACTTCTGATGCAAATGATCTACTATTTGATCCAATTTTTTTAAAAGCATTTGATGCTAATGATATCATATTTATATACGATTACTTATATTCAGAAGAAGAGGCCAAACCAGACATCAAGAGTTCGTTTATTTGCTCAATAACTGAACCAAGAATGACACCTATCAGAGCCAAAAGACCTCGCAGAGCTAAATTATTTGCTAAAATAACAGCTTCTGTGAAATTTCAATCAGAATTTCCGGGACGTATCAAACCCATAGAGAAGCTTGTAGAAAAATTTGAGTATCTATGTGCCGTCCCTATGTCAATCGAATATATAGTATGGCGTACAAAAATGCCCAAGTCTGAACTCGATAGACTTTCAATAAATTTAATAGTAGATGACATAGCATTACCAATACGTTCAAGGTCAAATCTGACAATAGATACATTTATGAAAACTAACTTTGATTCAATCAAAGGAAAGAATCATGTTTTTCGTAAAGGATCCAAATTTGAAATAATGTTTGAAACAAAATCTCCTTATAAGAGGATCGACTATTGGTTACTCAAGAAAGACAACAACTATAAAATTTTGGACCATGGTGATAGATATTGGACTCGCATAAAAGAGTTTGGGCTAACATTTCATATTGGGATTTGATTAAAACAATTTGTTTATAACAATTCGTGGTACCATTTTGTATTATTTGTAATAAAATAGTTCTAATTTCATTAACGTCCTGAAGAAGTAGTTCGTTTTTGCCAAATTCTATTTGCTAATCATTCAGTCAATTATTCAACCATATGTGTATTTATTTTTGCATTCATACTTTTTTTAATGCAATCTCAAAATTTGTACTCTTTCTCAGTCATCTTCTTTATTTAAACGTTTTGGCACTTGATATGTTGTTAAAATAATCAAAAAATAAAACTAAGAGTTTTTTCATTAAAAATTTGCAATTTAATCAATTCAAAATTGGCAAAAATTTAGAAAATTATTTTTTGTAAGTTCTTAAATAGTTAGGTTTGAGATTGTTGCTATTTTTTTTTTTTGTTATTTGTCAATTAAAAAATGTTTTAATTTTGTGTTTTAGTTTTTCATTTGATTCACTAATGATACATACAAAGTGTCGAAACTTATAAATGAAGTAGTGAAATTGTTATTCGATTAAAAATATTATATATATATATATATATATATATATATATATATATATATATATATATATATATATATATATATATATAATTAAATAATGAAATGAATGTTTTTACCTGTAAATAACTGGCTTCGTAAAGATGCTCGATTCTATTATATGAAAAGTTTATCAGTAATAATTTCACTGTATCCTTCATTAAGCTCAGGCTAGACAACTTGTTATCCTTCGAAAAATACAATTTATTGCTAATTATAAGGTTTTGAATACACTTCGACTTAAGATATGCACTCAAAGTTTATTAATTCATGCTTGAATAAAATAGCGACAACATTTGCCTTTGCACTATCGTATTTACAAACTGTTTAATACGGCTTAACTGATGATGTTTTAATATAATTATATAATAATATAATTTAATTGTTATATATGAAAATTTAACCTTTATTGCCTTTTTTTATATTATACTTTTTTATATTTACCCTAAGCTAGAAATATTAATAGTTAATATTTATTAATAGATACTTATAATCATTTAAGTAGTATATATATATATATATATATATATATATATATATATTATGTATTGTTTTTATATTAAATATCTTAATTACTTTAGATTTTAGCAAAACTTCAGAAATAGACAATTAGTAGCCTATTAAGTAAATAAGGAAAGAGATTTACTTAAAATTATTTTTATGAAAAGCACATATACAACTGCAATTTTAATTTTCTGGACTTCTCAATCTCTTCTAAGAGTTCTTACTTATAGCTCATTTGGTAAGCGTAGTTTATAGTATGTGTATATATATATATATATATATATAACAAATGTATTCTGAGTGAATAATAGATATTAATTTGGAACTATGAACAAACAACACTCTTTTTGAGACAAACCTAGCCTCGAAACGTTTGTGAAAATTATTATTTAATAAATTAGTGCAAAAAAGAGTGTTGTTTATTCATATTTCCAAATTAATATATATATATATATATATATATATATATATATATATATATATATATATATATATTAATATTCTTGTCAAAAGAAAAAAACCTGAAGATGCAGTCTTCTCAACTGCCTTAGACTTGCAATCTCTCCCGGTTCACAAGAATCGATTTCGTTATGGGACAGATCCAGTTCCATCAATCTCAAATTAGTCAATCCAGAAATATTTTTGATACAATTGTAAGAAACGTCGAGATACCTCAAATACCTTATAAAAATAATATAATATATATTACGTCAGTTTGTAATACTTTAATGCATAAATTCATTGCTTACATGAGATGGTTTAGACCTTCCAGGCGTTCTATTTCGTTATGGGATAAATCTAGATGGACCAGGGACCAAAATTCTGTGAGGTCGTATATAGCTTTTATTTTATTGTAGGAACAATTCACATAAGTCAGGTTCCAAGGTGCTAAAAATAATATTTAATGTTAAAGAAAAGTGTGAAAACAATTCAAGAATATTTGATTTATTACTTAGATTAGGGCGGGTCAAATTTTGTGGTCATTGGGTCACATCGCACACATTTAAGAAATTTTGCTGAAGAAACCATAGCTCAGGATGAAATTTTAAGCCAGCGATATTTCTAATAATGTTTTTTCTCCATAAATTTGAATAGAACCTCACAAGAACTCATGTTTAATCTTCTAATAAAGTTAATAGTCAAAAGAAAATCCTAAAAGTATTTGTTTTGCCAAAGTTTTTTAAAATAACCCATAGAAACAAGATGTGCACGGTGAACTTAGGGCTCATATAATTTAACCCAATTGAATAAACATGTATATATTAATATTTAAATTTTTTTATTAACTTGTTTTACAGACCTTTAAAAGCTAAACATTCCGTTAATACGTTATGATTCAAATCCAGATTATTAAGATAGGTCAGCGTGCCCACTTCCGAAATATTTGTTAGATAATTATTAGATAAATCTAAGCTTTGGATATAACGGCATTTGGTCAGGTGAGAATCCAATTTTATCAATCCCTAAAATAAAAAAAATATTACTAAGCATTTTAAATATATGCATATAAATTCTCAGAATTAAAAAGTTATATCATTTTCGATTTGCGGTTTTAATAATAGTTGTAGAATTTATTGTAATTTTCTCTGTTTTCGAAAATTGAGAGTTTCTTGATAATAACTGCAAAAAATAAAATATGTATATATAATTTTCCTAATATATAAGGTATAATATAAAATATCTAATTTTAAAATCTTGATAATACTTTTGATATTACTTTATAATATATCATTTTATGAGACTATGTGCTTATATTTTCAAATGAGAAACCTTCATTTTTTAAGCTGAAACTGAATATGAACCAGCCACGTGACTAAAACGTAAATATTTTATTTTTGTCAGCATAGACACTGAGTAAATATCAAAAATAGACATTGGACAAAGATTACAAATTCGAATAAAATTGTTAAATTACATATATTGGGAGTCTGCAGGGTCCGCTAAGCCTACTCTGGAAGTGCACTAAAAAAATAAATATAGGCAGTTCATGAAAGAAATGAATAAATGTTTTAATCTTTATTACTGGGTAGTAGATTTAATATTCAAATATTTCAATTACCAATCCGCTTAAGTCAAGTTTCAGCAGCATAAATTCTTTTGTTTCAGGATGTTGTCCTAGGCCTTTCAGAAATTTGATTTCTGCCATAGAATTTCCTGATTCTGAACGTAGGGCAATATCACGCGCCTTTGCATTTTTATCGTATCTATTAAATATTTACGATATATAAAGGATGCACTGATTAAAAACTGCGAATAAATATTTTTCATTATTATATCTTTTGCATTTGAATTACCTATCTTTGTCCAGGCCAATTGCACCCCATTCTCCAAGCTGCCCTGACATATAAGAACTTTGAGTCGAAACCGTTGATGGATCGACTTGTTGAAATCCCTAACAAGAAAGAAATATAAATTATAAATTTTATACTGTTTATTAATTAACTTTCCGTAAGCAGGGCCGGATTAAGACATTCGGCTCTGGGGCACTGACGAAAATGCCGCCCCATCCCTGAAATTTTACTTAATAACTATATGATTGCAGAAATTCAAATTTTGGCTTATCACATCACAGATATTTTATTATCATATTTTTTCAAACTTTGGTTAACTTAATTTTTTAAAAAATTAATCGACTCGTTGTAGAGCCATAATATTTTGTTTAGTATATTCTTAAAATGTTCTCGATTTTTTTTTTCTACAGTTAATTACTAAGAAACGGCTCGGCTGATCTTTATCCAAATCTAATCAGCCTGATTCCCAAATGATATCTTTCGAATAGCTTTTGAATTTTTGAAATTGCTTCAGAATTTTTGGCTAAAACGTGGACAAAAACGTTTCACTTTGCTGCTAATTACAAAGGGACGGCTCGGCCGATCGTTACACAAATTTGAAAAATGATAGTCTTTATCGAGTTACATTGAATGGCTTTTTAATTTTTGTAATCGGTCCAGCCGTTTTTGAGAAAACGTCGACGGGTGGTCAAAAAATCGGTTCACATACATTCACACGCACACATACATACTTTTTCCGAAATTGGTCTTATTCGTTTCAAAATGTCTCAAAACGTCGAGAAAACGAAAAATTGCAATCGTATTAGTTTTGTTAATTATATTTCTTGAAATAAAAAAATAAATTAAAAAATAAACAAAAAATAATTAGTTTTTATGCATATTTTTACATAATATTGCATATTAATTTGTAGTCTGATATCAGTTGAAATTTATAAAATTAAAATTAAATCATCAAAAAAAGGGAAGCGCAACAATTTATTTATATTAGTGCAGGGAGGCGCGGTGCAAAAAAGGTTGGAAACCACTGCCGTAGGGTCAATTATAGCAAAGAAAAATCGAAAAACAAATTTCTTTGCATATCTTTAAGACTTTTTTAATATTTTGGCATAAAAATTCTTTCTTCGACGATTTTGAGAGCACAGATTAACCGATTTCAATAATTCAAATGTTTATTGATGGGGAGACGTGCTGATTAGTTTTTGGCGAAGGCAGGTCCAGCCGTTTCGGAGATACGGGGCAAAAAGTGCAAAAATGGCAATTTCGTTTTCGAGAGAACGGAACATCCGATTTGAATGATTCAAAAAATATTTTACTTGTATTGACGGAATGAAGACTTTACTAAATTTTTGGGAAAGAAGGTTCAGTGGTTTCGAAGATTCGAAAGAAATACATTACATATGGCGGTCAAAAATGATCATTAGACATATGCATATCAAATCATCAGATATTTCATAGAGATTTTAATAATAAATATAAATTTTATTTACATTTCTTTAGGTTCCGTATCAAGATTTATATGTTTAACCGTTTCATCTCTAAAACAGCTATGCAGCTATGCGTGATCGCTTTGAAAAAATTCAAAATTTTCAAAAAATTTCATAATTCTTGTACGGCACGGAAAGTTCCAGCAATTTGCCTTACTATTTTATATTTGTTTTATCTCTTCGTTTGTAATTGTATGTATAATTTCTATTGTGGAAGAGTTAAGTATAAGTTCAATGGACTTTTAATTGGTGATTACATTTTGTATGCTGGCAGATCCGTTTATCTCGATAGTTAAGCCTCTGACTTTAACTAGTTACAATGACATTTCTTTATGTAATCACGACCATTTATCAAATATGATTAGTTTTGAAGAACACAAGTCTACTTAAATATTCATATTGTATATGTAATTTTTGTTTGTCATACTAAATTTATAACAAATCGATTTTTATATATATCTTATATATGAATGTCAGCGAAATGCGTTAGCCGTTATTATGCTATTTTTAGGGTTTTATTTTTTCAATAATAAAATTATCAAGTATTTTACCATTTTGCAATCCCGATTAATACGCCTACTTTTGAAGAAACTTTTCTTCGCACTTAAGTTCATTCTTTTAAAGGAGGGCCTTTCAAAATCGATTTAAATCTTTCTTAAATCATCGACTTAAATTTATTTAAAAATTTTAATTATATATAGTTTAACAAAAAGTCTTAATTCTTGAAAACTTGGGGCAATTGTATTATTAACTCTAGTAAGTTAAATTTAATGGGCCAAAAATCGGAAATAAAATTTTTTGCATATCTTTACGTTTTCAAGGTTTCTGAACATTTTGGCATTTTGGATGTGTGTGTGATTGTGTTTATAAATGTGGATACGATTTTTCGTCGACGTTTTCGGGAGTACCACTCAACCGATTTGAATGATTGAAAAAGCAATCGATTCCCACTGATAAGAATTGGAGTTAATTTGTTTTTGGCAAAGGTCGGTCCAGCCGTTTCCGAGATACGAAGTAACGAGTGCAGAAAATGGAAACTCGGTTTTTGCAAGAACCGAGCATCCGATTGGAATTATTTAAAAAACATTCAATTCGTAATGATGGGGAGAAGTAGTGATTAGTTTTTGGCAAAGACAGGTCTAGTCGTTTCGAAGATACAGAGCTTAATGTGTAAAAAAATGGCAGTTTTTGAAGGAACGAAGCATCCGATTTGAATGATTAAAAAAACTTTTTGCTTGTGTTGACAAAACGATCGTTTTGGAAAAAGCAAAAAAAAATTTTTTTTTTTTGAATATTGAAAATAATTCAGATTTTAAGTTTAATTCTAGCTAAAACACTTGAAATAAATAATTTTAAATAAAATATTAATTTTTCATTTATTATTATTTTATTGAGCTTTTTTACTTAAATATAAAATTATAAATTTATCTAAACAATAATTTACCATTTCTGAATCCTCTCTGGAACCATCGATTTCATTTTGCATCAATTTCTCTAAATTGCTTGGAGTCCACAAAACATTTATTCTAGATTGAGAATCATCATCTGCAGATATTAGACTAAGAAATTCAGTTTTAGATTTTTTCTTTGACTTCGGCATTTAAGGGCCGAATTTAAGGGAAAATAATTTAATTATATGTGAAATAAAAAGATTTAAAACCTTTGTGAATAAAGTGTGTTAATATAATTCAATAAATATAGGTATTTGATAAAAAACAATTTATAAAAAATTAAAACAAATGAATTTTTCACATCATAGAAAATAGATATTGTTTTGTTTTTGCCTATTGTTGTATGAAGTCGCATACTTTAATATTCAGAAGTCAATTTAACACATTTTAATTTAAAGTTAAATAATTAATACAAAATATTATTTATTCCGATATACAATAAATATCTAAATAAATTATATTATTTATATCCGATATACAATAAACAAGCTGCAAGTCGTCATAGTTAAGAAAAGAGAAATCATTGAAAAAAACTTTTGAAAAGTATATTATAAGCAAAATTTAATTACTGATTTTTTTTACTGGAAATATTGAAACTACTAAAAACTCAAAATAATAATATTTATTCACTTTTTTCGAATTTAGGGCCACACGATTAAGAATGACTTGAAACGTCGAAAGTTATTTAATCGATTTTTTGGGCGAAAACGTAAATTTCAACTTCGCGCAATTAATATTAAGAAAAAGGTTTTTGAAAAAGTACAAGAAAATTTAATAGAAAGCATTAAAAAAGATTTAATGAGTTTAAGAAAAATTCAGTCACTAATTTTTTTATCCTGGGATTACATTATTATCATTGAAATACTGAAACTACTAAAAAATCAAAATAATATTTATTTACTCACTCACATGCAACTACTTTTACGCAAATACTTTTTCCAAATTTGGGGTCAAAATGACCTAAAATATGAAGAAAACCATAGATAAATAAGCATAAAAGAAAAAAGTACTGGAGAAAATGACTTAATCAAATTTAAGGGAGAAAACATAAACTTTTACTTCGGAAAAGAAAAAAAAATACAAAATACAAAAAAAATCAATAGAAGCATCAAAAAAAATGTAAGAAAAAATCAACTACTTAAAGATCAAAACAATAATATTTATTTACTCACTCACATACACGCCTATCTTTTTTTCAAATTTGGGAGAAATGAAAAAGAAGAAAATAATTTTTAAATGTCTTGGATGTAAGAAAAATCAATAGAAAGCATTAAAAAAAATGAACAGTACATTTTAAGAAAAGGAAAAATGATTAAGAAAAATAAATAAATAAATTAGTGGTGCATGGCATTGTGCCTTAAAGCAAATTGCTGGAACTTCCCGAACCAAAAAATTATTTTCTTTAAAAAGATTAAATTTTTTTTAAAACTTTGAAATAATTAGATTTTTGGAGAAATTTTAAATTTTTGAAAAAAATATACTTTTTTGAAAAAAAAATTCTTTGTTTTGAAATATTGGAAATTTTGAACTTGTTTTTACAGCAATCGTACGGCTTTAGCTGCATGGAAAATATCGAAGCGCGTAAGCGCCGCGTCGCCGTCTTACGGACAAACGATGTTATGAAACCCATAGAAATGTAAACAAAATTTAAACGTATTATTTAAATCTCAATTTAAATCTGTCAATGTAGAAGCTTACAAAGCCAATAAAAAATAAATAAAAAAAATCTCCATAAAATATCAGATTATTTGATGTGCCTATGTTTAATGATCATTTTTGAGCGCCAAATCGTTTTTTTCACTTTTTTAAATCAGTTTTTCAGATTGTCAATACAAGTAAAATGTTTTTTGAATTATTAAAATCGGACGCTCCGTTCTCTTAAAAACTGAGTTACCGTTTTTGGCACTTTTTGCCCAGTATCTTCGGAACGGCTAGACCTGCCTTCGCCAAAAACTAACCAGCACATCTCCTTATTAATAGGAATGGAATGTTTTTTTGAATTATTTAAATCTGTTGAACCGTGTTCCCGAAATCGTCGACGAAAGTTTGTATCCGTACACACGTACACACAAACGCAAACATACACACACATAATAGGTTGTCAAATATCTCCCTTCCGCCTTTTTGTATTATAAACCAAGAGCAGATATTTGACAACCTAATACATCCACTTTTTCTAAGGTATGCCAAAATGTTCAGAAACCTCTGAAACGTAAAGATATATAAAAATTTTCATTTTCAATTTTTTTTGCGATTACTATAACATACCCTACGGAAAGTTAAAAAAATCAATAGAGATCTCTAATGCTCGAGCATTGATAAAAAGATTTGAAGAGTACATTTTAAGAAAAAAAAAAAAAATTTTTCTGTGAATTGCATATTATTGTCATTGAAATATTGAAAATACTAAAAGATTAAAATGATAATAATATTATGATTATTGTGGTATCAACCAAATACCAACGAAATACTGTTACCGTGCAGCGCCTGATGATTTGAATTTATTTAATCATTATGTATTATACATTCTACAAACACAAACCCCGCCATGTATTCAAAATGCAGCTGTTAAAACAGCTTTCTGCAACGCCACGTTGTAGTGGTGACGTGCATGTCATAATAAAGTGTTCAGGCAAAGCAAAGAAGTAAATATTATTTGCTTTAGGTGAGTTTATTACGGAAAAATATATCATGTGATTTTATCTTTTTAAATTTAATTGATTTTTTATTATTGGGCAATTGTTGTGAATAAATGCATTTCTAGAAAAATATATTTTTGTGCAATTGTTGATATGTTACATGAGCTGTCAAAGTGAGCTCTTGTTATTGTTGTTTCATAAACAATTTGTTTATAAAAAGTACTGAATAAGATATAATTATTTGTATCTATTGATAATTTGAAATATTTATAAATTTAGAATTTGCTGTAAAAATTGTGCAAATTTAGTTTAAACGTCAGCGGGTGACGTGTATTTTGAGGTTATGTGGTAAATTTTGGATAGTGTCGAGTTGTACTTATTTCTTTTGTGGTATATATTTTAATATAGTAATTGTATTATTAAATTGTTCTAAAAATAAATTTTTTAATCTTTCACTAACAAATTAAAATTACGTATTTTAATATTTGGTAATATATTACCGGATATAATTATCCGGTTAAAACAAGTAAGAAATCACTTTTTGACACTTGTAGCATACCAAGTTTATGTTCAAATCAAATATTAATTAATAATTTTTTTTATCACCCTTATTTTACGTAACAGAATTGTTTAAATGTATTTTTGTCAATAATAATATTTACCATCTCCGTATAAGCCTCGACTGTAATAGTAAGGTTCATTATCTTTTATTTAAGATAATTTAGTCGAAAATCAAGTGTTTGTTTCGCTTGGTATAAAGAAATGTTATTATCAACATCCATTGTCTGGCATCTACATAAAAGTTTACAATTTACAGTTGAGCGAAACCTATGCTGTAGTATAATTAAAAAGACTTGTTTGATTTCAAACATTTCACTTTTTATGAAGAAATTTCATTATAGCGACTGTTGTTATCTATCTTCACAGAAATATTTACAGACCCATACTTTTTTAAAATTTGGAGTCAAAATGACCTGAAACATAGAGAAAACCATAGATAAATAAGCATAAAAGAAATTACTGGAAAAAACAAAATAAAATACATAATCAAATTTTAGGGCAAAAAAAAACTTTGGGAAAGAAGAACGAATAAAATAATCTTTGAAAAAAAATAAATATGAGAAAATTCAATAGAAAACATGGAGTAAAAGATTTGAAAATCTTAAGGAAAATTCAATTACAAAATATTTTTTCTGTGGATCGCCTTATTGTCATTGAAATATTGAAACTACTAAAGGATCAAAATAATAACATTTATTCACTCACTCATATGCACTCACATATTATTATTATTATTATTATTATTATTATTATTATCTTACTATTTCTATTATTGTTATTTTGTTATACATTATTATTTTTCTAGTATTATTTTATTATTCAGAAATTTTATTTATATTATTTATTAATTTTATTTTTATTATTATTTGCTTATATTTTACATTAAATCATATTACGGATATTATTTTCATGTAAATTTTATCCTTTGCTCTTTTATTTATTGAAATTTATATTATTATTTATCAATATTACTTGATGTTAATAAATTAGCAGTTGTAATAATTATTGAAATTAAAAAAAAAAAAAAAAAAAAAATATGCACTTACATACTTTTACCGAATTTGGAGTCAGGCTATTAAGAATGACTTGAAACATTGAGAAAACATAAAATTACTTAATCGAATTTTGGGATAAACACATAAACTGAAGATAATTTATATGAAAAACAAGTGTTTGGAATAAAGAAATTTCAATATTGACTTTTATTGTCCAACATCTACACAAAATTTACAATTTAGAGTTTGGTAAAACCTATGCTTTTGTATGATTAAAAAAACTTGTTTGATTTAAAAAAAATCACTTGTTATAAATAAATTTCATTATATCGACTATTGTTATCTAGCATCTACACGTTTTTTTTTTTTTTTTTTTTTAAATTTTTATTGGCCTCCGCTTTACAGCATTTTAGCCATCTACATTATTCATATTATTTTTTATCATATTCTATACAATTCTTACATATATATTTCTTATACATATATTATAAATACTATCTCTTCTTATATCCTAATCTTCCATTCAATTTTTCTTTGATTTTCATTCTTCTTTTTGTTTCTCAATATGTTCCTCTAATTTTTTAAACTAAACTACTTTTTACCTTCTTACTTCTAAAACAATTTTTTCTTGTATTCTACAAATTAACAATTCTTAATCTAATTTAATATTTTATATTTTTAATTCTTGTATTTTTAATTCTTTTAGTCTCTATGTTTACTAATATATTAGTTATTAGTTGTTTGATTTAATTACATTATTTGCTAAATAATGTTGTGCAAAATATTTTATTACATTTGAGAGCATTATCATCACTAATTCTATTTCTTTTCCCTCAGTTGACCATTAACAGGTCAAGATGAAACTGAAGGAGAGTCAGAAGACAGCCAATATAGCCTGGTCACCGGCTACAGTCCATCCAATATATTTAGCAACAGGCACCGCCGCCCAGCAATTGGATTCAAGTTTTAGTACATCCTGTTCATTAGAGATTCTTGGCTTAAATGCCAAAAATAATAATAAAGAATTCGAATCGATCGTAAGTGTCCAGAGTGAGGATAGGTTTTATAAATTAGTTTGGGGTAATCATGGCGACAGAAAAGGTGCCATTGTTGGAGGTTGTGAAGCTGGAAAGATTAAGGTTTATGATGCTGAAAAGTTGATTAATGGAGAGGAAGGACTTATAGCAAAGCAAGAAAAGCATACAGGTTAATAAATATAATTTCAGTTAGAAAAAGAAGTTAAGGGTACTGATTAGCATTAATTTTTATTTCAGGGGCTGTTCGAGCTTTAGATTTGAATCCTTTTCAAACAAATTTGCTGTCATCAGGTGCTAGTGAATCTGAAATATACATTTGGGATTTAAATCAAACAGATACACCAATGTCTCCAGGAACAAAAACACAACCGAGTGAAGATATTGTTTCTTTAGCCTGGAACAGACAAGTTAGTCTTTCTTCATACTTACAACAAAATTCAAATATTTATTATTTAAACTTTTAGGTACAACACATTTTGGCATCCTCATTTCCTAGTCGTTGTGTAGTGTGGGATTTAAGAAAAAATGAACCGATTATTAAATTAACGTAAGATATTTGATATTGTCTTGAATTGATTTTAAATGTATTGAATTATGATATGTATTCAATGAATTTTGTAGTGATAGCCAATCACATTTGCGATGGTCGTGTGTTTGTTGGCATCCAGAAATAGCTACACAATTAGCCTTATCATCAGAAGATGATCAAAATCCTGTAGTTCAAATATGGGATCTCAGATTTGCTACATCGCCATTAAAAGTTAGTTTGTGAATTATAAATAAATCTCTGGAGCTGGAAGAAAGTAATGTAATTAAAAGCATGAACTATATTTTACAGGTATTCCAGAAACATTCTCGAGGTGTGTTATCATTGGCATGGAGTCAACAAGATCCAAGTATATTATTGTCATCCGGTAAAGACAATAAACTCTGTATTTGGGATGCTAACAGTGAAGTTCCTGTGAGTAACATAAATATAATTTATGAAATATCTGACGGTATTATTTATCTGACACTCAATTTTGTTGTTAAAGGGAGGAGAACTTCTTTCAGAACAATGTTTATCTACGCAATGGAATTTTGCAGTAAGTTTAAGTCCACGAGATCCTTCTCTGTTTGCTGTGTCAAGTTTTGATGGAGCAATAAGTGCTCACACTCTTATGGGAGGCTCTTTTGTACAGGTACATCATTATTTACTTGGTGCATTTTAGAAATGTAAACCTAGTTTTACTATTTTTAACATAATTATTATAGGAAGTTCAGTCAACAAAAAATATTGCTGATTCCTTTCCTGGCATGGATAATTTCCAACAACAGCAAGCTGCAAATCAGTTTAATTCTGTGAATAATACTGTTGTTCAACATTCAAGTGATCCCTTAAAACCTCCAAAATGGTTAAAGAAGAAAGCTGGTGCTAAGTTTGGGGTAACACACAATTAAAGCTTGTTTCACGTTTTGACTATATAATTTATAACTTTGTCATGATTATATACTATTTTTTATCATTTTAGTTTGGAGGTAAACTTATTTCATATACTTCTGAGCGACCAAAAACTGTAGATGTGTCTCAAATGGTAACAGAACCTGAGCTGGTGACTCGATCTCAAGATCTTGAAAGATGTGTACAAAACAATACTTTCTTAGAATATTGTCTTGAAAAGGCAGATCGAACTCAAGATCAAAACGATAGATATTTATGGTACTTCTTAAAGGCCAGATTTGCACCTGACACCAGGGGTGAACTTTTGGATTTATTAGGTAATTACTGAGAATATAAAAGATTAATTTTTAAATCCCCATAATTCGTCTCTATGCTGCTAAAGCAAAAGTTGAAAATTTCCAAAATAAAAAAAAACATTTTTTTTTAAGTTTTTTCCAAAAAAGTCAATTTTTCTCAAAAATTTTAAATTTCTCAAAAATCAAATTTTCTCAAAGATTAAAAAAATATACTTTTTTAAAAACAAAAAAACTTTTGGTACGCTAAGTACTAGCAATTTGTCTTAAGGCATGATGCCATACTTCACTAGTTTAATCTTTGATTATGTCTGCTCAAGTATTTTAAAAATTATAATACCTTCAAAGTAAAATTGTTACCACTTTGTTTCAGGATACAAAACTGATGATGTTACACAAAAATTACGTCAACACGTTCAATTGAGCCAAACAAACCAAGTTGATAATCTTACAGATCAGATGGCAAATCTCAGTCAAGTATGTTTTTTTTATAATTTACTATAATATAATTCTATAATTTAATTATTATTATACTATTAATTTTTTTATGAACTGCAATGTTAAATTTTCTTCCTATCATCATTTTTCATATCACAATTAAATAAAACATTTCATGTTGTGTGCATTTTTGTATGATTGATATATAGTGATACATTTTTTACACAGAAATTATTGCAGGTATGATACATTATAATAATAATTTCAATAGATATATTGTTAGCTAAGTTTTGACTGTTTTATCTTTAATTAAATATATACATATACTTATTAATTTATAATTATATAAAAGTGCGATTCTTCTGAATGTGAACCAGATGCAGGAGACTCTGATATCAGCTGTGCTAACTCGGTAAGGTTCTATAAACCATCAAAGTATGTCGTATAATTAAATGTTATTCAGCATGACTATTGGTGTATTAGAGTATTTTTATACATATGAATATCGAAATAAGTAAATTAGCATTAAGCGCATGATTTTAGATAAAATTATTGTGTTATTTTTATTTGAAGCATATATTTTAGCTATAATAAATTCAATAAATTAATATTCATTAATGGATATAACTTAGGCTTTTAAACTTAATTATTTATAAGTGTATTTTAATTTATGTTAGGTATTGTCTGTAATTTAGATAACTCAATAATATTTATTTGTTTTATTCTATTTTTTTATTAGGATTTGCGACCAGAATTGAATATCTGAAATATTTTTGTTGAATGAAGTGCACTGTGTGATTAAGTCATAAATATCATTTAAAATATTTATATTACTTTTAATTTATTTTTTAGTTTTTTATGTATAGCTGTACAGTATTTAATTAATTATTATTGTACTTACAGTATCTCAAATTTGTTTGCAGACATCTTCTTACGTAAATAAAATATTTAATTTTTATTTTAGGGTGTTGATGGTTCTGCTGCTTTTGATGCTATTGCAGCTGCCGGACAGAAAGAGATTATAAAGGATCTTAATACTCCTCCCTCCATTCCAGTTAAAATAAATACTGGTGAAGGTATGATCAAATTCATCCAATACTATAATCAAGACCATATTAAGAATACACTTTATTTGTTTTGTTTATTTAGATGTCGAAGGTTTGATAACATTAGCTATTTTATCTGGCAATATTGAAGCAGCTGTCGAACTTTGTCTTGATTGTGGTAGAATGGCTGATGCCATAATAATTTCTATCACAGGTAAATTGGCTGATAATTATTTTCAATCTATCATGTATCTTATAATAGAAACATCGAGAGCTGATCTTTTTTAAAAAAAACTATTGCATAATTTTTGTTTGTAGGTGGCTCTGAGCTTCTTGCCAGAACCCAACATCGATATCTGGAATCTCAGGCAAAAACAAAATCAGCTTTATCGCATTTAATATCTGGTTTAGTCACTGAAGATTGGTCTCGCATAGTGTCTGAATCGGATCTGGATTCCTGGCGTGAGGTACTTGCTGTTATTTTAAAGAATTGTAATGAAGAAGATGCCTTCAAGGAATATTGCGGTAAGTAGGAATTGAAGAACAAAGAAGTGTTCATTATTTTTTAATATATAATGCATATTTACCTGTTTTTTCTTTGATTCACAGAAACTTTAGCCCATCGTTTAACATCAGCTCAACGTTTTCAAGAGGCTGCACTCTGCCACGCATGTGCTGGTGATGCTGATGCCCTTGCCAAACGTGTTACTAGTGGGGGATCAGGTGATGCTTGTGATGTTAATGCACTTATGGACGCTGTTGAATTGGTGACAGTAATGCGGGCGTCTGCTGCTATGCGTGGGCAGCATCTTGAGGTATCATAATGGCAAAATGTATTGTTTATGATTTTGATTCTAATTGTAATAATTTTATCAGCTTTCTCCATCAACAAGTACATTGTTAACACGGTACGCAATGGAGTTGTCAACTCAGGGATCTTTGGAAACAGCTCTATCACATCTTGGCCAAAAATCCACTGTGCCAGCAGAGCAGACAGAATTGGATGAATTGAGAGATAGACTTTACTGTGCTTTAGGCCTAACTGATCCTTATAGAAAAAATATGGTATGTTTTTGATAAAAAACTAACTATATTTTTGAAGTATTGCATTGTAATTTTTTTGTGAGAACATTTGAAATTTTTACTTTAGCAAGTACAGCAAACCTCACAAAATTCTATGTACCAACAGCAGATGAGACAACCTAGCTATTCTCAAGTAAACAGCAATCAAACACCAATGTTCAATACTGGTAAGTTTTTGTACTGCAATAATAGTAATGTATATTACCAACTTAAAAGCTTATAAGATGTAGCTATTTTTTATTAATCTATTTATTACAGGATTACCTGGTCAAATTCCAGTTTCCTCAATGATGCAACCACCTAAGCCAATGATGCCACCTACAAATCCAATAATGGCATCTTCCAATCCATTAATGTCACTTCCAGCTATGCCTCAAACAAATCCTATGATTCCAACACAAAGTTCTATACTTTCTCCATCGAGCATGGCTAACCCATTGTCCCAACCATCAATTCTTCAACCGGCTAGCACTCTTATGCAACCTCCTCCAAGCACCGGCATGATGCCACAGCAACAGCAGCAACAACAGTTTGGTCAACCACCAAGTAATGTTTTCCAACCCCCATCTATCGGTTCCACGATGTTCCAATCGCCTAATTTACCACAGGCGCCGCAGCCTGTCCAACCACCGCCGATGCAGCCTCCACCTAGACCTGTGAGTGTTGGATCATCTCATGGTAAGTGAATATCTAGTATTAGTATAAACATTTGTAATGTAATTTCACTCATTTATAAACCAATGTAATTTCACACACGTTGTTTTAGGATCTGTTAGTGGTAGTTCTAGAAGTAAATACATCTTAGATCCTTCTGTACAATCAGGTGTTACCAATCCATATGGTTCTGTATATAACAATACATCATACAATAGTCCAATGCCTTCTAACTCAATGTACAATTCGCCTGTAAATGCCAATACAGGTAATGAGGAAAAAATATGTTATATATTTTGAATACTAATCAAAAATTTTTTTTAAAGTTACGATGAGCACAATGTCTGGTCAATTCCAACAACCAGCAAGTCTTCTGAATCCTATTAGTTCTCAACCTCAACCAACAAATGCCCTACTTAACCCTATGTTGAATTCACCACAAGGAGGTTAGTTTTATGGATAATGAAATCATATTTGAGCCATTTTATATAAATTTATTTGTGTGTATTTGAACTATAGCGTCAAAACTATCATTTATGGAACTTTACCAACTACTTTTCAGTAAACATAGTTCGATTAAAAATGTTCACTTGTAAATGCTGCCTGATTTATGATCATATCCAAGAACCGATGAATGAATGATAAATGTTTTTATTTATGTCATGTTATTACAGCAGGTTTTGTCAATCAATTCCAACCGCAAGCACCACCTCCTACTCAAATGCCAAGTAGAGCAAACCCTACACCACCACCAGGTTGGAATGATCCACCCGTACTTAATTCTACTAGGAGATCATCGGTGAGTATTGTATATTATATTATATATATATATATATATATATATATATATATTTATAAATTTCTAAATTTATGTTTTTATAATAATTGTCAAAAACGAATGAAATATTCAAAGATACTATTATATAGTTAGAAGAAATGTCAGCTCGCCATGCTGGTACCAGATGTTGGCTCAAATCAAAAACTGAAAAGGGAAAGGTGAACTTTGTGTGTGCGTGGGGTTGTGCTTGTTTTGTGTTCTTTTTTTCTTGGAATTATAAAACTGTTTGAAAATTTATTTAGGATGATAGAATAGAAATTGACAATTCTAATTATTTGCACAGTGACAAGTACAAGTGCAAACACTATCTTATTCTAATTGAGTGATTAGAAGTACAAGTGATCTCAGCATTATATTAACTAAGATTTGAGAAACCAACATATGATGGACATATACTAAAAATCAAATCAGAAATGTGCAGCTTGCATAATAATATTTTAGATCATCTATATTGCGTTATATATTAGGTTGGCAACTAAGAAATTGCGGATTTTTGTTAGATAATCAGACATTTTTTTTATGCAACTAAATAACTGCATTCTGTAATGCATTGTTCATTATGATCAATGACTTTTTGTCATCAATCTACATTATTATCCCACTTTCATAAATCTTCCAGTTTTTATTAGCAAAAAACTGAATTAGATACAATTTGACACCATCATAATTATTGATCTTCTTTTAATTCATGAAGTTTTGTAAAGATTGAAACAAAAAGTCAGAAGGTGCAAGGTAAGGACTATATGGTGGATATGGCAAAACATCCCAACCAAGTTTAAATAATTTTTGTTGAGTGGCCAAAGATATGATATCAATAATGGAATAAATCACCGCTTTTTTGTCAATTCCAGCCGCCTTTCTTCTGTGTTTTTTAATTTTATTTGTTGTGCAATGTAGACAATAGAATTAATCATTCGGTTGGCCGTAAAACTTTAATATAGACAATTCTTTTGTAATCAACTTCAACTGAACGAAAACTATGCAATCTATCAAAAAACTCTCTTTTTACTGATTACTTACTATCCAATAACAAAAAGTATTTTAAATTTTGACTACATCAGCAAACTTATAAATTCAATTTAAACCATCTAAGATTGAAAGCCACATTTACCTAGGTGTCAACCTAATAATTATCAAAAACTTGAATCATTTCTATTGTTTTATTTTTAATTATAGGCAAAGCATATTCATGCAGACCATCAAGCAACAACTGCACCGATTACACATCCGCTGTTTGGCCAACAGCCACCTCAGCAGCAGCCGATGATGTTGAATTCACAACAAAATCAACAAATGCCAATGTTGAATCCTCAGCAACATCAACAACAGCAACAACAACAGTTCATGAACCCTCAACAACAACACGCGCAATTTAACACGGGTTTACCAAATGCTCCTCCAGCCATGATGAATCAAAACCAACAATTTAATCAGGTGAAAATCGGTTTAGAAAATATATGTGCATGATAGTATTAGTATATTTGCCCTAATTTTTTGGTAAACTTAATCTCTAACATTTTAACAGAATTATAATAATGGATATGTTGATAACTTAAATAACCAAATGCAACAGAAAGTTGCTACACCACCGGCTCCAGAGCCTGTTGAAAAGTTCCCCATTCCAGAAGAGCATATTTATCTTCAAGTTGTGCTAGATGAACTTAGAAACAAATGTGCTCAGCACGCTAATAATCCGGTATTAGAAATATATATAGATATAATAATTTTAGTTTTTATAATTAATGAATAATATGATTATATTATTATTTTAAAGCAATTGAAACGAAAATTGGAAGATGTATCTAAGAAGTTAGAGGCCTTATACGATATGCTTAGAGAAAATAGAGTAAGACTTGTTCATGTTTATATATTTATTTAAACTATACAAACAATATAATTTGTGTTATTTATTAACTTTTAATTGCAGTTATCTGATCATACGCTTCAAGTTTTGCATCAAATGGTGCAAATGATTCAAATAGGAGACTATGCAGGTTTGTTGCATGAAATAAATATTGTTCAAATAAGTTTAATTAATTAAATAGTCTAGACCATAGGTTTCCAAACTTTTTTGTATTGTGAGGTTCCATATAAGCTACTTTGGGAATAACTGGTCTAGACCAAATGATAACACACTTTGGTGTTCATATTTAAATATGTTGAAATCATCTTGGTATCAAATATTCTATACTTGATATCATATTAACAAAGCATTATATAGGGTATCCCAGAACTTCATGTCAAGCCGAAACTAGGTGATAGTATTGATCCTAAATGTTCTGGAAAAACTTAGAAAAAAAAATCCCACATTGTTTGTAAATTATGAGCTTCTAAGTGCAACCTAGCGCTTTAGTGAAGTTATGACCATTTTTCGGTTATATTGCTTCATCATTATTAATTTTGTTCATTTCAACTTTGGAACCGTAGCCGTGAATAAAATTTCTAGCAAAAATAACACAATTGCCCCAAGTTTTAAATGCACCAGCTTTTTATAAAACTTGCCAACAGACTTTAGTACTTTTTTTTTGAAAGAAGAGCCACACAGAGTTGACAGATTTAAATAATTTTAAATTCAAAGTTCAACAAAAAAAAGTTAATTCTTGAAAACAATTGTGTTAATTTTTACTGTGGTTCTAGGAACTTTATTTGCAGTTGCAGTTCCAAAGTTAAAATAAACAAAATTCATAAAAAAGCCATTGCACTTAAAATCTCAATTTCCAAACGTGAGATTTTTTTTAAGTAAAACTTCTTTAGGCGCGACTAGGGTGTAAATCAATCAATCAATCTAGGGTGCAAATCAATATTATCATCCCGTTTTGGCTTGGCGTTAAGTTTTGAGACACCATGTATATTTTTTCTATTTTTAAATTTTAATAAATTCTAATGCTGTTTTATCTACATTTTTTTCTATTTTATCAGGTGGTTTAGGTTTGCATACAGCCTTGGTTTCTGGTCCAGACTTTGCTCAAATAGCAAATTTCATGCCGGGACTTAAAGTTTTATTATTATCTGCATCTCAATTACAAGTTGTTCTTCGATAACACGGAAATTAACTTAACAATTAAAACTAACAAGATTAATTCCTGACACCTGTTGCATCGCTTTAGACAAGCGTCTAATTTGAAAGTAAAAATACATTTGAGGTGATTACAAACAGTCATACTTTTGAAGTATTATTTTATACAGCTTGAAATTTATTGAGTTAAATATGTTTATGATATATTAAATGATGTTTGGTTTGATATTAATCTCGCCAAATTTTAAAATGGCGAGAAACACTCATTATAGAAATTGTGCAATTTATTACAGTGCCTATAGGATTTCTTTTCAAAGTTTTCATAGACTTGCGTTCCATTATGATGATTATTTGCAATTTTTTCATCATATAATATTTCAAGAACGTGAAAACTGATTTTTTCTTTGGGTATGCATATAATCATTCACATCATTTTAATTCTTAATTTAGCATTCATGAATTTTGATAAATCCAAAGCCGTACTTTACATAATTTAACTCCGAATAGCAATGAGTAGTTCTTATCAACATTTATTACTACATGATGTGAAAAATAAATGCGAGGTTATATCACAATTGACTTCTCGAACATATTAATTTCACATTTTCAAATAACATATTTATGTCGTCATCTGCCAATGAGTATGAATAAGTCTAGGCAATTTTGAAAGCATTAGCGAAAGGAGCCAAAAATTAATTCATGTTTAAAAATTTATTTTTAGAATTAGTCAAATACAAAATTACGTTGCAATAAGATTCTATTCTGTATTGTTAAACAAATTATATTTTAATCTTGAGGCATTTTAGAATTGTAAATAGTTTTAGAAGATGTATTAAAAGTAATAATTAATAGTTTATATTATATACATAAATATAATTGTACACAAATTTGTACTGATATCCTAATAAAAAAGAAAACGTGAAGATTTGTTAAATCGATTTGAACTACAATGCTTCGATTTTTTCTCGTTTTTGTTGAAAATGTTATTTTAAAACTATAGTTCAATTGGCGGCAATGTACATATTATTATTGAAGGAAAAGTTGATTTTCATTAGAAAACTTGATTTTCTAATTTTAGGTCATTCTGAATCGTTTGGTACTAAAATTGGATAAAGTATGTATCTATAATGTGTATATATTGTAACAAAAACTTGGCTTCCCTTCGACGTTTTCTCAAAAATGGATGCGGTGATGTAAAAAAAGTGTTTGCGTAAGGTTTACATACCATAGAAGTAAAACTTATTTGCTACTAAAATATATCATATAACAATTTTGAATAATGTTTATTAGTAATATGATAACACTCGTGATGCACACATTTACTAGTGTCAACCATTATACACATATAATGATAAATTATATATTTATTCTTCAAAGATTTATACAAACTACGAATAATATAGAAATAATTTCTAATCAATAAACTTATGTTTAGTACACGGCTAGAATGTTTAATTGGTTTTATTATTTGCAAGGAACAGGGTAAAATATTCTTCTGATTCAGACATTTTTTCATTAAATCAAGATTTATACTACGATGTAACTTTGAAATGTTTGTTTATCTATGCCGACTTCCTTGTTGATATCGGTACGCATACAACGACAGATCTCTATTCACATACACGAGGGTTAACCACAATCAACCCTTATTGAAATGATTTCATCGAGAGCGAATGACGTACAGTTCGAGCGTAACACAATTTTTCTTGCATTTGTACGGATTTACACCCTAGTCGCGCCTAAAGAAGTTTTACTTAAAAAAAAAGTCATTTAATGAAACTATATAAGGACTTGCGTTGATAATTATGCTCGACGATCGGCCAAGCCGTTTCTTTGGAATTCGCGGATCCACAAAAATCCTGAACCGATGTTGAAGATTTTGTTGTAATTTATTGATTTTTCGTTTATATTGCTGATGAAACTTTGTATAAAGTTAAGGTTTATGGTCTTAACATTTTTAAACATTAAGAATGTTATTTCTATAAAAAGTGGTTTAATTATAAAAATTTATAGCAATTATAAATTCAAACTACGTTCTCGTTATAATAATAATTTTATTCAGATCATAAAATGTTAAATATGTGAAGTTTACTCAACAATACATATGATTAAAAAATACGTTAAAATATGTCATTACACATTTCAGTTATCAGTCTTGTTAATTATAAGGTGAGACTTCTAAATACATGACAAAATAATTTATTATTCAATTCTAATATTAATTTTGAACAATATAAATATTCGCAGCTTTTGAATGCAATTCAATATTTAGCTTAAATACAATTCTCGATCACATATAAATCAAACTATATGTGTGAATATATTCAAGGTAAATTATCTAAGACTAGATGTTAGTTATTTTAATCCAAATTAATTATAGATACATATTCAACAAGCTTTTGGTTGGAGCTCCCTTCAATAATTTTCAAACAAAAGGTATATGAAAAATATTTAATACATAGTTCCTACTTGTGCCAATAATATTTTAATAAATATTAAGAATAACTTAGTAAAAAATGAAGTCGTTTTCAATTTCATACACATTTTGTTTTTTGCTCCGATACGTTGAGCTGCTTGTATAAAGTTCTTTTTTTTTTTATAAGGCAGGGCTTCTGAATTTTTATATTCAAAATAAAGTAATAATATTTATAGCTTTGATCTTTCATTGCAAATTATTATAAAAGCCGATTGCAATTAAAAAATATAAATAACAAATATATAAAAAAATAACAAGTATATAAAGGCTTTAATTAGTTTTTTGAATTGATATTTTCTAGATTTTTATATTATGAAAGTTTGATTTACTATAAGACTTATTTTATTATATGTTTTGTGAATAGCTATTGGGATTTTAATTTTCTGAACTATGATAAACATCTTTGGCTCGGGATATTTACAAATACAATTTATGAGAAGTCTTTAATTTCAAAGGTAAAAGATAAGGAAATTCTTTCAATTTTCAAATATTTAAAAAAAGAATAAATATATAAAAAAATGCTTTTTGTTTAAAGTCCCTGATGAAGGACATTCCATATCCCCAAAAGTAAAATAACATAATGGAAACAAATACATAATTTTTTGATGAAAAAGGAATTTTTGCCAAAAAAAAAAAATTAATTTTTTCATTTATTTCATTATACGTTTTGAGGATATGGGTCTTCACCTTCTTCAGAAATTATTAATAACAAGCTTTTTTATTTATTTATGCACTGTTTTAATTATTTGAAAGTTTAAGTAGTTTATTTAATATTTAACTGTGAAATTAAAGACTTCTCCAAAAATTATTTTTGAAAATAGGTCGAGCAATAGATGTTCACTATAGTTTTGAACTAAATATATACTGAAACAAAAAAAAAATTTGGGGAGGAAAAAGGAGACTTCTAATTCAAATAATTAAAACCATAATATATTTGCATACTCATTCGTTAATATCATTTTCAATTATGATTTTTCTCATAATATATATATATATATATATATATATAAAGTTATATAAAATATATATTGATATAAAAATATTAATATATCTTTATATATAATGTTATATACGTATTACTTAAGTACAGGCACTTATTGCAATAATTGTGAAAAAGCAGAATCAATATTGATTCGTTGTGTCCATTAACTATCGATACTATAGTAACTATTTTTTATTTTACTCCTTTGCAAATTAATATAAGAACGAAGTGGGATATTCACTAGTTCAAATTTTTTTTCTAGGTGCATGGAAGTAAATTTTTACAACTAGCCCACTAAGCAAAAAGCGTGAGTATTAATAGTAATAAAAAATGCAAACATTTTATTACAAAGGGGCGCCGTAAATTATCTTTATTCAAAATCAACATATAATCATCTAAAACCATGTTTCGTCTATATTTTAAATCGATCGTTCGCGATATACTACTGCTGTTGTATAAAGCGCTTGTGGGTAACTTGGGTCACTTTAGTTGTTTTATGAAATATCTTATTATAATTTCATAAATTCGACGATGAAAGTATTTTTGCTTCCGATACAAAAAGTCGTCGTCGCTGTTTCTTCGTCAATGATGAGCATCAGAGTGTTAGTCTCTTGACGCCGCATTCGACGCAAAACTTGGCCGCTTCCAGGGGAAATTTGCTGCCACATTCGTGGCAGAATTTGCTCATTCGAATACCTGATGGAATAAATAAATATAATTATAATTGAATAATTAATATTAAGAAATAATGTTGATATAAGCAATGAAAAAGCACTGAGAAGAGTGGGCAAAGATAGAACTTTATTGAACAACATCCTTGAAAGAAAATTGGATCGAATCCATTCTGCAAAATAGTTTCTCCTGCACGACGTCGTCGAATAGTCCAGTCATAATAATAATGTGGTATTAACACCTCTCATATGTAGGTTTCGAGACAACTTTAGGGTGTCAATATACGAGTATTTACAGACTTATAGCTGGGTATCTCGAATTCCGAGATTCTTATCTAATTTAAGCTTAAATGACTGGACTAGAAGGTAAAATAAAAAGACCAAAAGGATTGGGAAGAAGAATAATGCAGATGATTGAAGACTGATGCGAAGACAAAATACTGGGAACTGAAACATGAAGCACAGGACCAGCAAGCAAGGAAGCATAAATTTGTAAGGAAAAATGTATAAAAATGTGAATGATAGTAATACAATGGTAATGGGAATAATAAACAAGAAAGGTAAAGCAAATCATTAATTTGTGATGCTCTCACACCATAGATTTGCCTTCGGGTAGACTACTATCTATTATTATTATCAAGTATGTCTTATTACTGATGATATTTGTTATTATAAATCATTTAGTTTACCTGTTGAGATAACATCTGCATGGCCTGCAGTAGACTTTTTATCTTTATGTTGTCTACCAATTGAAGGATTCGCCAGATTAGTACTTCGGCTAGATGTCTGGTGACCTAAATTATAAATAAAATGTAATTTATTTTACATATTGTGCTTTATTCGAATATATAAAAGTTCAATTTGGTTGTCCGGAGAGATGTTCATAGATTTTGTCTAAAAATTGTTATCTATAAATTTCTGTTGTTGGACTTTGAAATTATTCGAATAGTTTAACTTGATAATGAATAAAATGTGTGATATTTGGACGCAATATTTCTCTAAAAATGATTTTCCCATAAAATATTGAACTCTTTTTGAAAGTTCAAAATAATTGAAGATGTGAGTTAGGAATTGCTTTAACTATTTCGTTAAACAATTTTTGGATTTTATGATACTTACCACTACGATCTGTTCGATCTGTATCTAATGGCGAGGCAAAACCTTGTGCATCCAAATTAAGTTTATTTAAAGTTATACAAAGGGAATCTCCACTTGTTGAGGATAAAGCGTCGTCGTTGTTGATTAATCTGCAATATTTAAATTGGAATTTATATTTAATTTAGCACGACTGAATTTATTACAATAAATAATTTGCCATCACAATGCAGATTTTAAATCAATTTTAGTTACCTATGTTTTGGTGAGCTGTTCATGCTTGAATTTCGAGAAAGTGCTTGACGCGAATTCACCGAATTTTGCATATAGTTCGCATTTTGTTGCTGCGATAATCTGCCGCTACAGTCACCTCTATCTGAAAAGGTAAAAAAGTGATCAAATTAATTGATGAGTTACTTTGAACAGAACACAAGTAAAAGTATTTAAGATCATAATCACAATATAGTTTGCCTTAAATTGCTTACCAGATGTTTCCACTTGTTGGTGAGCCGGGTAGGATTCTTTAGCTCCTTTCGAGTTTTTGCCGGTTGAAAGCTGCTTTCCCGGAGAACTTCTGCTTAAACTGAAGGTAAAAATGTTTATTGGTAAAAAATCATTTCGAAATAACGAAAATACAAAACCTGGTTGTAGTACATTTAGTAATCTAGTAAAACGATTATTTTTTAACTTTCTAAAGACGGATGAAATTTAGGCTATTATGGTAACAAAATTGGATAAATATGTGTATTAGAGAAGGTAGATTTTTATGAGTCAAAAAAAGTCGCTTAGCCACATATGATTTTCGGATACTAGAGATCAAAATAAAATACTTTTCTGAAGAAACCATACCTCTAAAATAAATTCTGATGTCCCGTGCATTGACTCAAACACCATTCGAAAATTTTGATTATATACACATATCGAGAAGTTTTTGCTTAAGAATAAGAATATTCAGATATATAACGATATTCAACTCATCTTCTTTTCTCTATGGCTTATTTATACTCATATTTACTTATACTTATATTTATTATATTTAATTAGTAATATATTACTTAATTTTAACAAATTGAACATAATGTTCTGTTTATTTTTATACTCTTCTTTTATCTATGTTTATACTCTTCTTTTAGCTATGGCAATACCCATATAATAAAATCTCAAAAGGTATTGGAAGTAATTTACATAATTGATTATTGATAACTAATTGATTAATAATTATTTCTTTAAAATCATTTAATTAATAATATATTAATTTATTTTAACAAATTGAACATAATGCTCTGTTTATTTTTAAATCTGCACCAGTATCCATCCCTATCACAACATCAGTGACATATCCGTCAGTTGTATAATCCATGACCAAAACCATGCGAAAACTATTGAAATGACATCAGTTGTGTTATAATACAGAACGGGTAATGTGTTTTTCCTCCCGAAATTTCGTATTACATTTATAGTCGATCTTTGAGTGTTAAAAAAGTTTAGTGAATTCGTAACGCGATTGTGCAGTACCAAGTGGTCTGCGCAATAATAATTGGTGAGTTATTAATTACATACGTTTTATTTGGGATTTCAGTAAAGCATGAGTATTCAACAATTGGTCTGGTATAGCAATAACAATGGCGGCGTAAGGTATCGGCGACTCAGTCTAGGGCTCCTGTTGCTCCCGGAAGCCCCAAAATTTTAATATTTTGATTAGCAGTAAATTTCATTTACTCATATATTAGACTACCTACAACTAGGCTTGTGAAATTTAGCTTTTTGGGCTGAGAGAAAGAAAGAACCCGCCCAATTTTGTCGCCGCCTACTCGTCTAGGGCAGCCATTTGCAATTTGGCAGTCAATGATCGTGGAAAAGAAATAAACATTTTATATGTGATTTTGTATCACTAGTAGATATATTTGACTAGACTTATAGAATATATTGCCAAAAAACGTTACATTAAAATAATTTTACTTAACATGCTAGCCTTGGTTTCCAACTTGTGGGGCTCGTTCCTTCAGGGGGGCGCAAAGGTATTACGTGGAAGGCATACAGGTGTTTTCAAAACACTATTATCGCGAATAAACCAAAAATGTTGAAATGATATCAAACTAGTCGTAAGTGGCATTTGGCCTTAAGGCAAGTTGTTGCTCCCGGAAGCCCCGAAATTTATTTTATTATGACATTATTTTGATCAGCAGCAAATTTTATTTACTCATATATTAGTCTACCTACAACTAGGCTTGTGTAATTTAGGTTTTTTCGGCTGAGAAAAAGAAAGGCCCCGCGAAGCCCAATTTCGCCATTGCACATTCGTCTAGGGCAGCCATTGGCGAATTGGCAGTATGTCATTGAGGATCGTGGAAAAGAAATAAACATTTCATATATGATTTTGTATCACTTGTAGATAGATTTGACTAGACATATATAATAGATTGCCAAAAAACTTTACATTAAAATATTTTTACTTAACATGGTTTCCAACCTGTGGGGCGCGCTTCTTCAGGGGGGCGCCAAGCTATTAGAAGGAGGGCGTACAGATGTTTTCAAAACACTACTTTCGAAATTAAACTAAAAACGTTGAAGTGATATTAAACTAGTTGCAAGTGGCATTTTTCCTTAAGGAAAGTTGCATGAACTTTTCTATTTAGATAAAATGTTCAAACTGTTTATTTTGAAAATAAAGATTTCGCTTTCATTAAATACTATTTTCAATTGATATTTTTGATTTTGTATTATATCTGTATTTTTTTATCACATTTCATTTAATCTATTTTGGGTTTTAAAAATTTAAGTGTGGACGTAAACTGTAATCAGTGGCTAAACACCGTCGAACGTACAAATTCGGCACAGATTATGTTTAATATCATTCAAGCTTATGGTGAAATTGTAAACTTTGATGAATTTTTATAATTCAACCGTTTATCGTAGGCCTATAATATTTTAGTATGTTATTTCAGATTATTAAATCTGTCGTTATACAAAGTTTCATCAGAATCATCAAATAAATTTTTTCATCATTTGATTTCAACGAAGAAATGGCTCGACCGAAAAACTAGTGGGGTGCATGGCATCGTGCCTTAAGGCAAATTGCTAGAACTTCCCGTACCGTAATTAAAAATCTTGGTACGGAACCCAAAAAAAATACACAAAATGTGTACATATTATTAAAATCTCTATAAAATATCTGATAATTTGGTGTACATATGTGCAATAAACATTTTTGACCGCCAAATGTCATTTTTTTAACTTATTTTTAATGAGAGTCCATTACCGCTGGACCTGCCTTCCCAAAAATTTAGTCTTAAAAACTGAGTTACCGTTTTTCGCACTTTTTGCCCCGTATCTTTGGAACGGCTAGACCTGCCTTCGCCAAAAACTAATCAGCACGTCTCCTTATCAATACGAATCGAATGTTTTTTTGAATTATTCAAATCGGTTGATCTGTGTTCCCGAAATCGTCGACGAAAATTTGTATCCGCACATACACACACACATATATACACATACTCACATACACATACTCACTCACACACACGCACACACATACATTTTTTCTAAAGTATGCCAAAATATTCAAAAACCTCTAAAACTTAGAGATATATAAAAATTTTCATTTTAGATTTTTTTGTGATCACTATAATTTACCCTGCGGGTAGTTAACTACACTTTCAACGAATACCGAATGTTCGGCATGCCCCGGAGACCGAATACCGAATATTTGCAATTTTCATATTACATGTTTATTCAAGTTTTATACCTAGGCCTGCAACTAATATTCGTTACTCTTTGTTATTTAGAATATTTGTCACCATTTTATACTATTCAGCCGAATACCGAATACTTAAATAACATACGTGATAGGGAAATAAATGCCACATCATGAAAAAAGCGATTCTTTACATATATGTAAATGTATTTCCAATTATTTCTTTCATAAACGTTTATTTATTTTTTATATTTATTATTTATTTATTATTTATTTATTTATTAATTATTATTTCTTATATATTAGGAATGCTAAACATAATAAAATAAATAAAAACTAATCAAAAATATTATTCGTAATTTTTGCGATAAAGTGTCTATATCTCTTTATTTAGAAATGCTTAGATTGAATATAATGAATGACTTTATTGAATATAGATAATGCAACACATGCGTGTACCCATTGAATGATTATTATTAAATTACATAAACATTTAACAATAACGTGTCATTTGATTATTGAGAAAATAGTTCTTCGCGTGTTCGCTTCTAATCTCAAAAGTCGATAAAGTTTGAATTGTTATATATACAATAACGAATTAATTTTTTCTTATCATATTCTGTAAACTAAAGACTTCTAAACATACAGATCCATCGCAAGCTCTTTATCGCATAAAAGATAAAACACACTAAACTAAAAGATACACTTTCGCTGAGCGGCGGCGGTGGCTCCTTTTAAATATTCGGTATTCGGCCGAATAGTTAGTTACTATTCCGAAGGCTTAAAAAAGGTGCGGAATATGCCGAATACCGAATAGTAACCGAATATTCGGTACAATCCTACTAATCAACGCGATTTCCACCAAATTTCAGAGGTTTCTGAACATTTTGGCATGCCTTAGAAAAAAATGAATGTATGTGTGTGCGGATACAAATTTTCGTAGACGATTTTGCAAACACGGTTCAACCGATTTGGATAATTCGAAACATTAGATTGCTACTGATGAGGAGACGTGTTGATAGTTTTTGGCAAAAGCAGGTGTAGCCGTTTCGGAGAAACGGGGCAAAAAGTGCCAAAAATGGTATTTCAGTTTTTTAGATAACGGAGCATCCGATTTAAATAATTCAAAAAACATTTTACTTGTATTGATGAAATGAACTGGTAACATTTTTGTGAAGGCAGGTCCAGAGTCTCCGGAAATCCAATAAAAAAAGTAAAAAATAATGCCATTTGGCGGTCAAAAATGAATATTAGAGATATGTACAGCGTATTATCAGATATTTTATAAAGATTATAATAAAGTGCTAATTTTGTGTATATTTATATGGGTTACGTACCAATGTTTACACGTTAGATGACTACGCGGCGCTTACGCGCTTTGATATTTCGCCACGAAATTCTGTTATGCAGCGCGATTGCTCAAAAGAAATGTTCAAAATAAAAAAAATCAAAATACAAAATAAATTAAAATATAAAAAACAAATTCTTCAAGTCTTTTTTTTTTCAAAAATTTTAAAATTTCTTAAAAATCTAATTTTTTCAAAGTTTTGCAAAGTTTTTTTTAATAATTTAGTTTTTGGTACGGGAAGTTCCAGCAATTTGCCTTAAGGTACGATGTCATGCACCACTAGTTTTATTTAATTTAATTATAAAAAAACCTTTTGACATACCTTAAAAAAAATGGATGTACGTGTGTGTGTATATGTGTGTGTTTTTCTTCTTTATATTCTGCAAAGAGCTTTTTATATAAATCGCCTAGGTTGGACATTTTCACTACTTTTCACTACTAATTTTTATGTTCGACCGTACTGCTCATTGAACACTGATGAATAAAAGTGAGAGATTTCTTTTACAATCGTTCCCGAGAATCTTTCTGTGCTTCCCCGGGATTTTCGATAAGCGATAGCGTTATTCCCCACAGCTGCTTGGCAGTCGAAGGGAATATTACGTATGTAGTAGTTCAGTTATTAAAACAACTTGCACATGGTGGCTTTCTTTCATATTACACATCAATATCGGCTTACGTTGACGAAAAAATAATTACACGTGATTTTGAACTATGTCTTCCCCCTTATATATTCCCCCCTTATATTTAATGATTTTTTTTTCAATTGTAATGACGGCATGAACGATGCATAAATTTTTGGGAAAGCAGGTCAAGCGGTTACAAAATTTTGAAAAAAAAAATCAGATTTTTCAAAAACATCAAAGAATTCAAAATAGCAGTTCAATTTCAAAATGTTCAAAAATCTATTTTTTTCAGTTTTCAAAAAAAATTAAAGTTTTTTTGAATATTTAATTTTCAGTAAGGAAAGTTACAGTATTGTGCCTTAAGGCACGATGCATGCACCACTATTTATTAGAAAAATGCATTTATGTATGGATGTGTGTGTGTGTTTTTTTGTAAAGCGAAGTAAATGCATTTATGCATCCCAGACTGGTATTTTGTCTGATATAATACCGACTAAAGCTTCCGCTTTGCCCTTCCCTCTGGTCCACACGGAAACCGCCGTGAGACATTAATGCGTGGGGAGAGGATATAGAATGTTACCATTCTTACACTGATTTTATACTCATCTTTTAAATGGGCGAAGTCCCATACGCTCTTTCTCTTTCCATGTGTGTGTTAGTGATTGTGCGCGTATGTGCGGTTACAAAGTTTCGTCGACGATTTCGAGTGCATGGATCAACCGATTTGAATGATTCAAAAAACATTCGACTTATATCGAAGGAAGACGATCTGATTAGTTTTTGGGAAGGGCAGGTCGAGCCGTTCCGAAGATACGGGGTAAAAAGTGCCAAACTGGTTATTCAGTTTTTGAGATAACGGAGCGTTCGATTTGAACAATAAAAAAAATCATTTTTATTGATGGAATTGAGAATTGATTAAATTTTGTGTGAAGGCAGGTCAAGCGAATTCAGAGAACCAGAAAAAAGGTTGAAAAAATTATCAGATATTTTAGAGAGATATTAATAAGTATAAATTTTGATTCCAATTTTTTGGATACCGTACCATGACGTTTAAAGTTCACTTATATAGTTCAAACAAATTTATTCGCCATTGTCGACACTATGAATCAACCAACTCGAATGGGTTTCAAAATTTTCGAAAGTTTGATTCAAAAGTTCATTCTTTTCAAAATTTTCAAAAACTTCAAGTTTTTCAAAAAAATCGATTTTTTTCGAGACAATCAAAAATTTTCATCACAAATGTCCAAAAAAAATTATCTTCAAAATTCTCAAAAAAAATTAACTTTTTCAAAATTTCAAATTACGGTACGGGAAGTTCTAGCAATTTGCCTTAAGGTACGTAGTCATGCATGACTAGTTTCTTTTATCAATCGTACCTGCCGTAGGCGCTATCTGCGCTAACATTTTTCTTGGTGTTGCTGCTCCCGTTGGAGGAGGGG
Source organism: Ctenocephalides felis (assembly GCF_003426905.1). Lineage (NCBI taxonomy): Eukaryota > Metazoa > Arthropoda > Insecta > Siphonaptera > Pulicidae > Ctenocephalides > Ctenocephalides felis. The sequence goes on from NW_020538040.1 coordinate 12,796,207, forward strand.
GCTGCGCTACGTCTCGCCGGTGAGGCGTCGCCGCATATTTCGCCGTCGTAACTAGTCGTGTCATTTGACAAATCCGTTGCACCATCACCAGTTCGAGAATAGTGCCTCTATAGTTATATAATTAATTAATAAAAAATACTGATACAAAAATTGATGATTAATTAAGACTCTTATTGTTAACTTGTGAAGCAATACACCGCAGTGTACTGATATAAATTGATATCGTCATAAAATTAAATATGATTTTTTTTTCTAATTTTTCTTTTTCATTTTAGGCGTACCTTGTCGTGCGATAATTCTCTCTTCTGCTGATGGTGTTTGCTCGTTCCGAGTTTTTGCCCTCTGTGTCTCGACGCCGCTGACGAGTCGCTATCATTTCGGGACATAGGATTATAATCACAGGACATAGGATCAAAATCATTAAAAGGTAAGTCATTTAGTAAGCAAGGAGAAGGAGAATAACTATAAGGCGTAATGTCATTGTTTATGTAATTAATTTCGTCGTCTAACGTTTTCTCTGATTCACTGTCATTTGAAGAATTTACAACAATGTCATTTGGTAATAAAGGAGTCGCGTTATTATAGCAATTTTTTATTGGAGAAGATCGTCCTGAAACGCTCTCCGAATTTTTCTTCGATGCATTTTTAGTTGAGCTGTTTTTCTTGTTCGGGGACGATCTTCCTGAATGATTTGACTTGTGAGGACTCGGCGTGTTTCTATCCGATTTATTATATACAGGTGAACCATTTCTTGATTTTTTATTTGCTACAGGATTTTTAGTTGGAGACGATCTTCCTGAACTAAAATCTATCGTAATATTTCTAATTCTTTCGGGACTTGGAGTATTTCTCAAGCTACTAGTTAAGTTATAACTTGGAGAACTGGTTCTGGATAGTTTCTCAAAATCATCAAAATTTTTTGTCGGTGATAATCTGCTATAAAAATTTTCAGAAATATTTTTCAATCGTTGCGGACTCGGCGAATTTCTTAAAAAATCAACATGCGACTGTTTTACATCCCGATCTGTTGAAAAACCGCTGTCTGCATCAAAACTTGCTGAAAATACTTGATATTCTTCTTGCGGGAATATGGATTTAGCGGTTTCAATATCACATGATGCGAATAACATTTCATGTCTTGTTTTTTTAGATAATCTTTTTCGGTCCAATGATTTTTTGCTTCCGCTTATAGGAGATGAGCTGCCAAAAAGGTCATCTTGATTATGTTTAGATGTCGCTAGATTTCCATCTAAAATCTCGGTCAAATCAAATTTTTCTAAATCAATTCTTTTGCTTCGGTTCAATCTCGGTGAACTGTCTGTACTTCGCGAGATACCAAAATTGGCTAAAAGTCCATCCGCTTCTGCAGATACTTCCATTGATTTGACTAAACCATTTTCTTGATCATTGGTTATGCTATCTTGTCTCTTAGTACGAATTATTGGCGGTTCATCTGCACAGTAACTTTCAGCCAATAGTTCAGCTTCAAGGAATTCATCCATAGTTTTGCTGTAGCCATTTTCTTTTCTACTGATAGTTGGTTCTTTCTGTTTTGCACGAAGATTTGGTAAATTGTTGCTACAATTTTCTTTTCCTGCACTTTTTGTAGATGAACGTTGATGGATTTTATCTACATTATTATTTTGATTCCGAAAGAGTTTATCAATATTATGTTCTGCCTTATTTTGGAAACTGTAATTGTCGTTAACTTCAAAATCATCCAGATTTTCCATCATACTTTCATAAGTTTCAAAAGTGTCATCTGATGAATTATCAGACGCTGCCGTTGAAAATCCATCTCTATCGTTTATCAAAACTGGATCTATATAGAAATCTTCCTCATATCCGGAATGCTGCATTTCATCTACTTTAGGCTTTTTTTGCTCATGAAGATAAAATCCTTGTTTTGATTCATGCTTCTTACTATTTTGTTTACTATGTTTTGTATCTTTACTATCAGTTGCTTTCTTATGATCTGTACCAATTATAGAACTCAGACTTAAGCAATCAGCTTTAGAGTTTTTATTGGATTTGGTAGACTTTTCCGAAGAAGCGTCACAAAACGTCTTTTCGCTTTCTGTAGCGTCTGGTGTGTACAGTTCTATCATCTGCATTTGGGCAGATATGAACGGGTCATACCCATAGTTTGGAGTTTGGGCATTGCTTTGATCGTAATAGAAATTATTTGTATTTGCAGATTGTTGTTGCAAATTCTTCAAGTCTGTCGAAGTCGTGTGATCAAAATTTAGTTTTAAATTAACGGTAGACGGTTTCATTTGATCGCGTTTGGGTTTTTGGGAGGGATTTGGGTTACGACGGATTGACGGTTGTCTTCTACAAATTAATTATTTAAATAGATGAATTATCTATTTAAAAACCATGGTTAAGAATATTTAGAATTGACAGATATACTATTATCTCAAAAGAATTAAAAGTAATTATTTTTTATGTTAATTTCCAAAATTCTAAAATATAAATAAGCTTTAATACTGGCTCAAAATAGATTAATATTTAATTAAATCTGGTAGAATTATGAATTTAGTTATTAGACAAATTTCTCTCAATTCTTTTGAAAATCTCATGATGGTTCTATGTTGCTTTTCAACATGACGACATAAATCTTATCAGTATATTATATATAATTAAATACAATGCGATTTTTAAATAAAACCTGTGTCTGGGCATCTGCAAACCTCTGCATCTTGGGCTTCCACTACCGCTGTCATTCATTGCAGCACCAGCAGACAAATTTGAAGCCAACGCTAAATTGCCGTTCCCATTAACAGTCGCACTAGGTATTCTTTTTGGCATCATCGAAGGGCGGCTGATCGCATTGCCATTATTTATCCCTATACTTGGCAAAGTCAACGTATCGCTAGATTTCTGAGGCAAATTCCTCACGTAACTATTAGGAAAATCGCCATTGTTGCTATCGTTTAATTTGAATGTGCGTCTTGCCAATTTTTGTGGCAAACGTTTGTATGAAATATTTGATTGTTCAGTAGTTGCATCGTTATTGTAAACCATACAGTCATCTCCTTCCATGTTGTCCAGCAAATTGGGCAAGGCTGTGTCACCACATTCTCTTACGGGGGTGACGTCGCGATCCATAGAGTTAGCAAAGTGACGTGATTTTTTCGTTTTCTTCGGCGGTCTACGCGTTAGATTGGTCGAGTCGCCATTTGGTACGTTTTGATTCAGATTTCTCGTGTGTATATTTGGATCAAGTCCTGCTATCGGTTGGCGATTTGGTGGGTCACTTGCTTTTATGATTTCTGGTAATAAACATTTTCTGGATGAACACGAATTGTTCAGAGGGCCATCTGGAGAATAAAATATCATGATGAGTAAGTATCGATGTCCTATTCTATAAAACAACAAAAACGTACGATAATTGATAACGAATTATAATGTACATATACTGCTAAAATGACAAATTAACTATTTAAAGTTGTTCAAACTCGCCATACTTAAATTCATGTAAAATATATTATTTAATACCTGTATAGTTTTTATTAGAATCTTCATTATCTGTATACATCGATTCATCGAGACCATTTGTTCTCCTGATATCATCATCTGTCATGTTTCTCATTCCATCCAAATTCATATTGGGTGATCCCGTCAATCTTCGACAATCTCCAATTGTATTTCTGACAACGTCAAGAGATCTATTATTGCATGGAACTGGGCAATGTCGTCTACCTAAATCTGGTTGTCTCTGTTGAGGAGATTGCTGTTCTTGAGGGGTTGACATAGCTGCAATTTCGCAGGCGTGTTTGAGGTAAGCGTCGTCGACAATAATATCTTCTTCCTCGTCTTCATCTATTAAGCCCTCCTGATCGCTCTTTTCGGGAGACGTGGAACGGGCATCATATTTTGGTGAAACGAAAAGGGTTTCAAGGGGCTCACTTGCCTGAGATAGGAAGGAAAGAAAGTTAGTGACATTTCCTTCCAAAAAGATTTGATTATTACGAATTTGTGTTATGAGAATAAAAATCAATGTCATATATCAAGAATTTTTACTAAATAGTATTTGCATTGTAAAAATATATGAAAACTTTTAATTAGAATTAAAAGTTTAAATCAACATTTTATTACATGGAAGGAATGTAAAATAGATAAAAACAAACCTGTGTCTCGTTACAACTATCATCACCATCCCTTTCTTCATCTAATTCTACATCAACGTTATTGCAATTATCTAACTCCCGTAACAATCTTGCGCTCTCGCAACCAACTTCCATAATGTCATCATATATTTGTCCATCAACATCCATTTCTTTTTCCAAAGATCTGGCATTTATAATCGCATCGTCTATCTCTTGCTGCTCTTCTTGTTGCATCAGCTGCTGGTCTTGCCCTTCGCAATCGTCTCGAACTGTGTCATCATCGTCGTCTGCCGCCTCGGTTTCAGTCTCACTTTCCGAGATAGCTCGTTGGACACGGGCTCCCAGAGCTGCTTCACAATCGCTTACTTCTAACATTTGATCGCCTACAGAGAAAAAGATATTTATGAGTGGTATAACTTCACGCATGCTAATCTTCCTCGGGCTACAAAAATACTCTACCGATTATGATCAAACTTGTTCAATAATATGCAATTTGGACTATCTTAAAAGATATAATAGTTTAACATCGGCAACAGTTAAATATAGTTTATATAGTTAAAAGTTAAGTCACCGAGCGATTTCGTTTCGCAGAAGATTTTCGTTTTTATTTCAAAAGTTTACCTGAGACGAGCAGCATTCTACTGTTATCTCTGATAACATTTTCTTCGCTTATTTTGTCCAAGTCTAAACTGAATTCAGTGGAGTTAAGACGGAATCGGGAGCGCTTTGGTGGACTGCAGCCAGATTCTTCAGGACTTATCTGGCCACCTACATTGATTATAATGTTTGTTTGTATATGAATGGATTTTAAATTCTAACACATTAATTAATATTATTTCATGAAAATTAATCATAACTTCATAACAGTCATTCAATCTGATCTAATTAATTTGCTTTCACCGTTGGCTGATATTTACAATTTTATAGTTTTTGAAAAGAATATTTAGTTGAGTAACTCTTCTTTTTCAACAAACATTATTTGCATTAATGCAAGCAATATTTAAAATAAGTAACTGTAATATTTTTTATATAAATAGATACATTTCACAATTTACCTTCATTATGCATGTTTCTTCCTCCGAAGTAATTCTGCGCATGTCCGTCTTGAGTTCTTGCTCTTAAAAATCTCGCTAAAGACTCTTCATCAGTCACCTCTTCTTCGACTTCTTCGCATGTCAAAATCCTGATGGCTTCTGGACCCACTATAGCTTCACAGTCTTCATCACTTGTCAGTAGAGATCTGTCGCTTGGAGTTTCCTCGTTTGTGGCGTCGTCAAAATTAGCATGGTCAAAATGAGTTTCAATTGTGATAGTTTTATTTAATTGACTATTATAATCTATAACGGAATCTGATAAATTAATTTCTTTGTCATCGGTTTCTTGGTATATTTGATCATTCTCAACGAATTTGGCAGATGATGATACTGTTTTTCGTAAGTCATCACCCGCTATAATGATTACATTTTCTATATATTCAGACTGAATCATATGTTGCTCGAAATTTTCATCAGAATTATTATAACTTTTGCTTGTAGTGGGATATGATGACATATCTATTGTTTTATGTTCTTCGTTGTTTGGAATACTGCTCTGGTTATCCCTTTGAAGTAAAAGTGAAGACAAGCTAGCAACTGCTGTTGTATCATCACCGCACACGGATGGTCTTGACGAACTTCTAGGCACAGTAGAAGTTGCCGAATTATCCGAATTGCTATTAAGAGTGGAATAGGTTGTAGTGGTCGTATTACTTGTATTTGGACCATAGTTTGTTGACGCCATACAACTATCACTCATCACAGTGACTGGATCAATTGGAATTTGAAATTTTTGCGAATAAATGTTTCCACGATTTGGACTTCTTCTTGCAAAAATTTTTGGTCTTTGTGATTGTTGTGATTGTTGTTGTTGGTGCTGTTGCTGCTGCTGTTGTTGCTGTTGCTGCTGTTGTTGGAGTTGCAGTTGTGACTGCTGCTGTTGCTGTTGAATTATCTTTTGCTGTGTCAATAATTGCTGATTCATTATTTGCTGATTCATTAATTGCTGTTGCTGCTGTTGTATCAACATCTGCTGTTGATGTTGTGTTGGCTGTTGATGCTGAACAAACTGCTGGTGCTGAGCTATATGCTGATACTGTGCTATCTGGTCATGCTGAACTATCTGGTCATGCTGAACTATCTGGTCATGCTGAACTATTTGCTCATGCTGAACTATCTGCTCATGCTGAACTATCTGCTCATGCTGAGCTAATTGCTGATGCTGCGCTAATTGCTGATGCTGCGCTAATTGCTGATGCTGCGCTAACTGCTGATTCTGAGCTAAATGCTGATTCTGAGCTAAATGCTGGTGCTGAATTAAATGTTGATGCTGTGCATTCTGCTGATGATGTGCATTCTGGTGATTATGTGCATTCTGATGATGCTGCACATTCTGCTGATGTGCATTCGGGTGATGTTGCGCATTCTGCATATGATGTACATTTTGCTGATGATGTGCATTCTGCTGATGATGTGCATTCTGCTGATGATGTGCATTTTGCTGATGATGCGCATTCTGTTGGTGCAGCGCATTCTGCTGATATTGGGCATTTTGCTGGTGCTGAGCTGTCTGTTGTTGTTGTAGTTGCAAAAGTTCTTGTTGTTGCAAAGCATTTTGTTGTTTTTGACGCACTGGACTTTGCTTAGCGTTGTTGCGTGTATTATTACGTTGGGGATTAATAATTTGTTGATGCACGATTTGCTGGTGTTGAAGATATATTTGTTGTTGTTGCTGCTGAATTTCCTGTTGTTGCTGCTGCTGACCGTCAACAGTATCACGCCACGTCATCAGCTTGTTATTCGAGTTTTGCATCGATATTATGTTACTAGGTTCTTGCTGTCTATGTGGACTCGAATTATTACTCTCTGTGTTAAAGCTTTGGTAACCACATCTAGTAACTTGTAACTCATCATTAGCGTCAAAACCATTCAATTGTTTGCCAGAATTAATATTATTCGATATTGCACTATTGATCACACTATTGTTTGCTGCACGTCTATTGACATTGCCAATAATTGGACATTTTGAATGCAGCGGCATGTCGATCAAATTTTGTTCTAGCTGTGAGCTTATTTGCTGCTGTTTCAAATTTAAATTTTGTTGCAACAAGTTTTTGGGTCTTTTTATTACAGCAGATTGTCTATTCAATCTTTGGATGTTATTTATATTTGGATTTTGATAGTTTCGATTTGCCATTGTTTCTGGCGATGATATATCATCATCGGGTAACTCGCCAGAATTGATTTTTTGGTTTGTTTTTGTGTTGTTCAAGGTATTTTTTGACAAAACGGTTTTAGTTTTGATGACTGGTTTTGTATTGTTAGATTGTAAATCTTCGTACGATTGGCAGGTTAACGATAAAGCAGCGTCTTGGTTTATATCTTTAATATTTGTGTAAGACGCGCAATCTTTTGTTAAATTGTCTTGACTGTTGGAGGTTGTGCGAATAGTTTTTTCTTGTCTTGGGGAATTTTGTACAACGGCTTTGGTGTTGCGACGACTTTTAGGCTTCTCGATAGATTTGTCACTAGCGATGTTTGCTAAAGGTTCGCTTATCAACTCCGATTCCTCAGGATCAGGGAAATATGGTGCGATGTTATTGCTCGATGGTCTTCTAGCAACCGGCGATCTGTTAATGGGCGTAGACTGCCGCGAATATATTTCTTCCTGACGGTATCGTGAGCGACGGCCGCGGGGACTGTTTTTGAATTGGTCCAGGACAGGAATCCGCACGACGGCAACACCAGGCGAGGATAGGAAAAGAGGGGAGAAAGGGACAATGAGGATATATATTTTCGGATAAAGGATTTTTGTGGTGTATGATGATTACAAACGGAAATAAGAGGAAAGCTTAGAGGCGACATGATTCTGGTATTATAGTTTTGCTTATTTCTTTCCCATTTCAGTATTTTGTAAAACTTTATATATAAATTACCCTGTTCTAAATTTATTTAATAAATTATTTATTTTGATGGAACAAAATTAGTAGAAAAATATATTTCCTCTGATCCTTTGTCCCCTCTTTACTTATTTACCCTTATTTCCGATTGAAAGAATCAACTATTTATCAAATCATGAAGGAAATGATTGGCGTAAAGATGAAAAAAGCATCAGATCTGTTCCAACACACCGAAAATACGATTAGAAAATTCTTAACACGCATTCAAGTATGTTGGCACAGAGCAAATTAATTTATGCAATTATATCGATTAGAATTGATTGAACCATCATGGGATTATATATACTTATTTTATATATTATGGAAGATTTTGGCATTCATAGATAATTTATTTCAACAATGAATTTGAATTATCATGTAATTCTGTATTAAAACCATTAAAACAATTTCTTAGTGCCATACTGCCTTTTAAAATATGTTTTTTTTTTTGTTAAATTGTTTATAATTACCTTATAGAAGACTCGTCCCCGCGACCTTTGACTCCTGTGACTGGACCTTAAAAATATTATTTATATATTAAAATTGTTGCAAATTATATATTGAATCATTTGAACATTGTAAATGTTTAATGTTTATATTTTCATTTTTTTTTCAGTTTGGCTAAATTTTGTATTTTTAAAAATAATTTTTCTCAAATTCTCAAAAATATCCCTTTATAAAGTAATGAAAATAGATACATAGAAAATTTGAAAGAATCATGAAAGACACCAAAGTTACTAGACCTTTCAATTTTTTTCAGTTTATCTAAAGTTTGTACCTACTCTCAAAAAAAACTATCCTCAAATTCTCAAAAAAACTCCGTTTGAAAAAGAACCATGAAAGACACAAACGTTACTATTTTTTTTGTAAATTTTGGCATCAAATTATGGTTGCAAGAATTAAAAAATTAGGTAATCGAAGAAAATGGATTGAATATTTATACGAACCCTATATTTATAATCACTGTTTAACATCTGTAATATATCACACAGATCAAGCTCCAGATAATCCAGATTAACTTCTGACAATTTGAAAAAAATGGAAATATTGCAGAAACATGTTATAATATAATATTCACCTGTTGCAGTTTCAGTTGGTTTGCCTTTGGCTTTCGTATCGTGCAATTTCCCAATTGACTCGTATAATGTACCACGCAAACAATAATATTTTTTTTAAACGACCGAATAAACTATCCTTGCCCTTGCCTTTTTTCAATGTTTTACCTAAGACCTCCGGATACATTCATAAATCATAAATAAGATCAATCGCCCGAAATTTTTTTTGACACTTATGATAAATTATTCAAATTTTTACTAAATTTTTTTTTTATTTACAATCGAGAAAAGAAAAATTAGTTACGTTCTTTACTGCTTTTTTATGAAATTTCGACCCTCTATTTAAACTTAAAAATTAGAAAATTATGAGCAAAAATTAAAATAAAACAAATTCACAGAAATTTTGAACCCCCGATGTCAAAACCACAAACAAAATACTAGTCCATTTGAAAAGCATTTTGTTTTTGTAAAAATGACAATGTGTGCTTGATAAAATATATTTTTAATAAAAAAAAGAATTATGATTACCTTGTGCGTTATTGTGTTTTGCGACTTCTGTCATGGACGAGGCACTTGCGCCTGAAGACCTTCTCAAAGGTCCTTGTTTGCGACCAACCTAACGCATAGTTAAAATGTTTATTTACATAAATATATATAGAAAAAAAAAATGGTTTAATTTGTGCGTTTTTGTATATACTAAAAATTTGAATTTTTGTTTTAAATTTCAAAAATGTTCCACTTTATAGAAAATTGATTGCTCACTTTGATTCGAATTGTCAAAATTTACATTATTTTCAATTTTTTTAAAAACGGTTAAATGTCACTTTACTCACAATTTTATTTTTTTCCATAATATCGGTTTGAATTTATCAGCTACAAATTTTAGCAAGTTGCCTTAAAGGGGTATTCTGGTCTAGAATTTAAAAAATAACGATTTTGTTTTTTTCTGATATTTTCAAAGTTTAACTATTCAACGATATGTGTACAAAAGGATTTATCAAAATTTAAATTTCTTTCTGGAATATAACGGATTGACTACGATAACCCTACTTTGTATCTTTTCTCTGCGAAGGTTTTTTTCGATGTGGATACCCACGATTTCTCAATTTCTACTGAACTTACTTGAATGTTTTACAGAGTATTCTTTATAGACTTTTCTTCAGTATGAACTACGCTCATGCTCAAATTCCGATATTTACTACTACAATTAATAAAAATTGAGCATATTGAAATAAGTTGTAAACAGAAATATTTTTGCTTCAGATTATTTGGAGGAGTAAAATCATGGGTATGGTCAGGTGCCAATTTTTGGAGCCTCCGAACATCTTCTATAATTAAAACTGTATGACCACTTTTATTATCTATTATTTCTTTTTGTATTTTTAAAACATTAATAACATGTAGATATTATAGTAAAAATATAATTTGCCTTTTTTTCGCATCAAATTCATGTCTGGGCTCGCCCGAAGGTAATAAGCGGTTAAGAGCGACAGGACTTGATTCAGAGGTCCCGGGTTCGATACCCACTTTGAGCAGCCTGATGTCAGGCGGCAGTGACGACGATTTTCACTTGGAAATATAGATAGCAATATGTTTCCAAGTGAAAATAGCCCTTGTGCGACATTGTTGCACCAATAAAAGTCAGCCCTATTCGATAAATTCTAATAATAGAATCATCAAATATGGATCGGTTAATCATTGGGTTACCATCTAAAAATACGAAGTAAGGAAAAGTTTCAGCCTAACAGCTCATAGGACGCAAGGTTCTGATTGCTGTTCAGGTATGAGAATAAAAAAAATTCCTCTAGACCAGTATACCTCCTCAAGACACAATGTCATACACCACTAGTTTTTGCATTACTCAATTATAATATCATAATTCAACTTACTGCAGGACTATTATTATTCACATTATTTGCCAAATTGCCGCTAGAGTTGTTCCTGTTGCTGATCGCCTTGGTGTTGCCCGATTTCGAAGTTGTTGTGGCAGTGTTGCCAGATGAATTGTTGTTACTGGCACTGTTGTGGTGGTTGTTATTGTTTCCGTGCGGGGAATTCATAATGGGACCATTATTCAAAGGTTTAATAGGAGATATATTGTTATTTTCTAAACTGTTTTGAACTGCTATGCTTCCGTTTGGCGAATACTTTTCTCTGGCTGCAGCGCGTTTTGTCTTTAAAGCTGGCACCTGGAAAATAAAATAGATTTATTGGTTATAATAATTTTTCAATCGTAAAAATTGGTCATTTCTAACATTTTCAATAACTTCAAACATTTGCTATGGTATGAAATATAATAATTTATAATTTATATAATTAATTTTTAATTGCTGAAGTAATAAACTATTACCCAACTTTTCTATGAATTGGTAGTAAAGCTATGCATTTGCTGTACGATCAGGCGTTTTACACATAAAACCTAACATTATCGTTGTTTATCAAGGGCGCATTAGAAAGATGCATTTTTGATAAAATTGTTATTTGACCATTGTGCGTTTTGTAGCTTAGGTTTTATGTGTGAAACGCCTGATCGCACAGCATTTTGATACTTTTTACTACCAATTCATACGAAAATAACACCATAACATAGCATTGCCAAAACTTTTCTATTTTATGGGAGAATTGGCTCCTGAGAAGCAGTTCAGGGAGAAGTGAAAATTATATCCAATTCTTTGGAAAACATTTTGAAAATCTCTAAAAGCTTGCAATGGTATATGACAAAAGTGAAATATAAGAAAATTTTGTGAAAATTGATACTTACGGGGCAATTCTGCCGTAACAGAGTTCAAAAACAGCGTTGTCATGCTTGTTCTTGGTATTGAAAATAATAAAATGTCTATCTATTTGCCGTGCGTTGAGACGTATTTTACATATACACCAGCAAGGGATTATCTTATGATAACTGCACCATCTAGAATTCCGTTATCATAACATTATTCTTTGCTCGTTTATATGTAAAATAGGCCTGATCGCACTGCAAATAGATATTTCATGAGCTCTAATACGGCAGAATTGCCTCCTTAAATTCACTTATTCCACATTAGGAAATCATTAATGTTTTTATTAACTATATATCACATATCTTTTGATTTATTCGTTTTGTTTCTCCTAAATAGATCTTAAGTCCTTCGATAAATATGAATAATAATGAAAAACGTGTTTTCAAAATCTTCTAGTTACCAATCAATATGCCCGATTAGAATTAGAGAAAGGTTTTAGGCCATGGAATTAAATATTTTAAATATTTCAATTATTTTGATTATTAATAAAATTTCTTCACCTTATATTTGGTTCTAGCTGCTAATCTTTCCCTAGCCGGATTAAGTTTCGCCTCTTTTTGAGTATTAGTTTTATGTTGCTTTGCGATCATTGTCTTTTCTTTACACCATTCCACGTGTCTGAAATTAAATGATATTTTAAATTATACAAATGACAAATATAACTTAAAATATTTTTTTATCAAATTTTTCGTTATTTTTAAGTACCTGAAGAAACATTAAAATAATAATTGCTAAAAGAAAAGGTTTGCTTTAGAACTTATTTGACGAATAAAATAAATTTTTGTTTTTTGTTTTAAGTATTTATTGATTATTTTGTATATCAGCTAACCCATGAAACGTTTTGATGAGTATATTAGCAATAATAAGATTTCATACTTTAAGATGAAAAATATCTGAAAAATACGGATAAAAATATACTTTATGAAAAAAATTCAGTATTTATATTGATTAAACTCTAGAATTAATTTATCACATAAATAACGAAATAGGAACAAAGGTATTATTTGATTTATTAAGTTGACAAGAATATCCTTTTATAAAATTTTTGTAAATGGTGTAGTGTTTGAGTTCTGCCTTGAAAGTATCTAATACATATGTCTAGTAATAGTAAGGATTATTTTGAGGAGCATAAATTAGATTTAGCAGAGTAGATACAGATTTCAAAAGTTTTAAATAAAGGGACCGATTTTGTTTGCTGCATAACAAATGTTATGGCAAGACCATGTTACGTTCCAACTTCCATACATTATGCTACTGAATCATACTGAATACTGTCAATATGTCATGTATTTGCTAGGTATTCAGGCGTTCTACACATAAACTGCAACGTCACTCGTATGTTATGAGGCTGGGTCAGAAAGACCCTGTTATCTAAAATCGTTTTTTTTACATTTGTGCGGTTTCTAGGTTAGGTTTTCTATCTGACAACCTGAGAAATTCGCCTGACTGCACAGCAGCAGCATGGCTTTTGTCAATATTCAGAACGAATTTGTATGGAAAGTTCTTCATAACATAGTCTTTGTCTGTTATGCGGCAGAATCGGTCCAAAAGTCTTACTTATGTCCAATTATCATCCAATTTTACTTTTAAAATTAAATTTCTTATCATTCTATCTATTCATTCATTTACCTGTCGTATGCTTTGGTACAAAAATTTCTGTCACAATAGGGACACGTATCATGCCCAGCCGGAACCCTTTTTTTGACTTGGGCGCCGCCTTGGCCGTCGGAAGTTCCTCCGCCGCCTCGGGTGGAGCTTGGTTCGCAGGAACCGCTTCTAGAGTTTCTTTTATAGGACGGCACATACGATGGATCTTCTTTCATACGTTTTTCTTCCTAATAGAAATAGAACAGAAGTATTTTGATAAATGATAGATAATAAATTTAAAAATAAAAATATTAAAATGATATTTTTAAGAGCTGCTGAATATTTTGACATACCTATTATAAAAATTGATACAGATACGCTAGGTTACTATTTTTTGCTGCCGATTGAAAAATCAAAAGCTTTGTGAGCATTGTGCTTGTGTCCATTGCTCTTTGAAAAAGCAAGTCAGTAACCAGTTTCTGAGTTACAAAATAAATTTGTCTAATTTCTCAAGCAAAGGATTTTTCTAATATAATTTTTTTCTAATTCAAATCCCTGGATATCATATATAACATAACATCTGTGCAACCCTAATGTGATGCCGAAATTTACAAAAGAATAGTAACGTTTGTGCCTTTCATAATTCTTTTTGGCACAGCTTTTTTGAGAATTTGAGGATAGTTTCTTTTAAGAGTGGGTACAAACTTTAGACAAACTGAAAGAAAATTGAAAGGTCTGACTTGAACGGAACATATCTTGAATGCTAAAAATCTGATGTCGAAAATTACCAGAAATTAGTAACTTTCGTGTTTTCCATGATTCTTTAGATAAAAATGATAACTATTATGTCTTATGCTATTCATGATATCCAGGGATTTGAATTAGAAAAATCCTTTGCTTCAACTTTCATTTTAATTTCATTAACACGACTAATTTCACAGTCGGTTGCTTTTTGGAAAAGAAAGGTGCAGCAGTTTCTGAGCTTTAGAGGATTTAGAAATTTCATTCCTTACATTATATTTTTTATTTATATCCTGCGTTATATATTTTGTGCCAATATGCAAACAAAACTTTCATTATTTAGTACCTAAGTCTTATCTATTCAATCAGTACCTACAAGACTACAAACTTGATTTATTTAATTGAGTTTTTTTTTATTCATATTTGTTTAGAATCTGCTTTTGTTAATTTTTCTATATTCACCATTATTAAGGCTTCTATAAATATCAATTTTAATGATAATTGCACAAAGTTGGGATTATTTCAAAATTTTTTAAACCCCTTTGATGATCGTTTAATATGATCAAAAATTAGTATTTAAAGAAATATTTAAGCAATGTAAAATCTTAGGAATATTTAAAAATATCGATTTTGTTTGCAGTTTTGCATCATTTTTACTAATTTTTTGTTTTTTTTTTTGCTACAAGCGTCGCCTATAGGCGCCATCTGCTTGACGACCTGTATATACAATTTTAAAGATAATTGCAAAAAGTTGGGATTATTTAAAAAATTTAACCTCTTTTTAAATCCTTTGATGATGGTTTAGTATGATTCAAATTTAGTATTTTTTAAAAAAAGTATTTTGATAAATGATAAATAATAAATTTAAAAATGAAAGTATTAAAATGACTAAATATCTTGAAAGATATCGGTTCTGTTTGCAGTTTTGTATCATTTATACTAATTTTTTGTTTGTTCATTCTTCCTACAAGCGTCACCTATAGACGCCATCTGTTTCACGACCTGTGTATACGAGTGTCGTCTATAGACACTATTTATTTAATTCATCACTTCGAATAAAATAACGTAGAATTCTAACTTGTTATTGCGGTTAAATTCATTTTTATTGATATAGATTGTATATTTTAAAATGTTTTATATCACAAATACTTGGGCGGCATTCTGGCTCGTACAGCAGTGTCACCTTTGCGAAAAATGGAAGTTCTATATGGCTCAAGCCATATTACCCTCGTTTTTACTAAATAAGCCAACTATTCGAAGAAATATGAATGAAATGGTAATCGGAATAATAAACAAGGTAGGGAAAGATAATCAATCATTTGTGGTTCTCTCACAACATGGACCTGCCTTTGGGCAGACTACTGTTTATTATTATTACATACTACTGACTTCTCGTTCTTACTAAATAAGCCTAATAACTATTTCTATATACTTTATATATGAATAAAATGGTAATGGGAATAAAAAACAAGGCAGGGAAAAAAGGTAATCATTTATTTGTGGTGCTCTCACAACATGGACCTGCCTTTAGGCAGACTACCATTTATTATTATTACATACTACTGACTAAATAAGCCAACTATTTCTACTTTATGTATGAAGAAATATGAATAAAATGGTGAAGATAATAATAAATAAAGTAAGGATAGGGAATCAATCATTTGTGGTGCTCTCACACCATGGACCTGTCTTTAGGCAGACTACCATTTATTACCATTATCATATTATTACCATTATCATATTATTACCATCAGTGCCTGTCTCGAAGCTCGAATCGTCTCCACCAATTCGAGATGCTGCTCCTTCCAGTCTCTGCGTTTGGGTTTTGGAAGATCAGAATCGTTTCTACCGCCGCCACCACCGCCGGCGCCCTTCTTTCTGGGCATATTATAACTAAAATTAATATATAATATATAGTTATTAATAAACAATCTATAACTTTAGATGCCTGCTGCAGATTGTTATTTTATCTTCAGTTATATTGAGCCCCTTATTTATTAAAGATTGAAATCAACGATTGCTTAAGGTGGTATCTCGTTATAAATTATTAATATTTTTACATATCGCGAAATTTATGCAACCAGCCTTACACCTACAGTACTTTTTTGAATAAGAAGATTGAACCATTAAAATTTACTAACGATATTTTTTTTTTCTATTTTGGTTTTCAATTATTTATGTATTTATGCGCTTATTACATGTGTGTTCAGATACAATTTTCGGATAAAGCTGAATTATAAAGATTTAATAATTGAAATTAAACTTTTTAAAAACTGAAAGTTTGCTATAAAAAAATCGAAAACAAATCTTATACTAAAATTTCAAAGAAATTAAATATATCAGTCAAAAAAGGCAAATTAAAAAAAAAAGTTTGAAATGAAATTAATCGCAAATTCTGAAACATTCAATGATACCAAAATTTAAAAATCCAACATTTTAAACTTTAATCAACACAAATTCAAACTAAAATAAAATTCACAATTTTCAGAAATTGATGAAAGTCAAAAATTTTAAGTAACACTAATAATAAAAATAAGTTAAATTAGTTTAAAACTCTTTTATCTTCTCGTAGGGAAAGTTATAGTAATAGTAGGGTAAATTTTTGCATATCTTTACGTTCATGAACATTTTAGAAAAAAATGATTTGTGTATGTGTAGTATATGTATGTTCGGATACAATTTCTACGATTTACAATGTCTACGATTTAGAGAGCACGAATCAACCGATTTAAATGATTTGAAAAAATATTCTATTCTTTTTGATAAGGAAAAGTGCTGAATTTTTTGGCAAAGACCAAAGTCGTTTCGAAGATATGGGTCAAAAAGTGCAACAAAAGGCGATTCACGTTTTTGAGAGAGCCGAACGTCCGATTTTGAATGATTCAAAAAACATTTTACTTATATGAGATAATGAAGAATTGACTAAATTTTTGTCACCAAATCACCAAATACTACATGAGTTTGGACATTTGATTTACGTGATTTTGGACATGTTTTTATCGGAGTTTTAGTATTGATGTGTCTGAAAGCTGAGAAATAATATTTGACCAAATCAATAAAAATACTAAATACATACTACCAAATTTGCTGAAATTTGGATATGTTTTCAGCAGAAAAAATGCCATTTGGCGGTCAAAAATGATCATCAGACTTATGCACATAAAATTATCAGATATTTTATGGAGATTTTAATAATAAGTACAAATTTTGTTACGATTTCTATGGGTTCTGTACCAAGATTTATAATTTTTAATGCTTTTTAAGCTGGGAAGCGGCGCTTACGCGCTTGGATTTCGTCTCTAAAACAGCTACGAAGCGCGATGGCTTCGAAAAATGTTCAAAATGTTAAAACAACTTCAAAATTTTCAAAACAATATCAAACCGTTTTTTCAAGTTTTTCAAATGTGTTCAAAAATGTTAAAACTTGTAAATTACGGTAACGAAGTTTCAGAAATTTGCTTTAAGGCACCATGTCATGCACCACTAGCTCATACATTAAATCGATTCAAAGTTCTGCACCAATTTTATGCACTAAACAAGTGATTCACCTAGTTTTTGTCATTTCAAATCTTGAAATAAGGAACTGAACTATGACAAGTGATCTTTTGTATCAGGCCCAATTTTGTTATACTTACGCCGCCAATTCGGTCCCTTCCAATCTCTGTTTGGAAGAATCGAATTGCTTCCTTTTCTTGGTGGCCATCCGTTCACAAATTCGTACATGTTTGACCAGGGTTTCTGGTAGGAACGTACGGCCGCAGACGTTGCATCCCTGCAGCTCTGCATTAGCCGGAGGATAATCTGGAAATGGGAAATAGAATTTGATTAATCTAATAAAAAGGCCTAATACTAACAAGTACTACTCAATTTGGTAAAATTTGGACATGTTTTTAGGGGCCGTTCAAGTATTACGTAAGCACTATAGGGGGGCGGGGGGGTTGTTGATTTGCTTATTTTGGGTTGATATGGGGGGCAGGGGAGTCTGGATGATGATTACGTCATAGGTAGTATTTTTATTTTTTTACTGAATGGCAACCTTACATTTTCTTTGCCAGTACCAACTATTTTAAATAAGTTTGTTATGTTAGTAAGATTATAATAATTTTGTTACTCTATGTTGAATACCATATCAGTTAAATTAATAAACATCTTAAATCTATTTTCTTATTTTTTAAATTATAATTATAACCTAATAATTACAATATTTAAAAAAACAATACATTAATTGCAAAATGTTTACGTAAGCATGGGGGTAAGGGGTAAGAGCTTTGCTTACTTTTGCTGACAAGGGGGATGGGGGGGTAAATAATTGTAATAAATCTGCTGACGTAATACTTGAACGATCCCTTATCGGGGTATTCAGTACTGATGTGTCTGAAAACTGGGAAATCAAATTTGATTAATTTAATAAAAATACCAAATTTGGTAAAATTTGGACATGTTTTTATCGGGAATTTCAGTACTGATGTCTTTTTTTTCATATATAATTCTTATAGACTATATGGTATTTTGTTTTTGGTTTTGAGAAGGATTTTTCTGTGAGAAACCTTTTTTTGTACTAATGTTAAGGCACAAACAAGATATGATTTCTATATTTTATTTCTATCTTAGGTAATAATTTGTTGTGAATAATATTTTATTTGATTTAATGCAATTTCATGTTTCATTTTGGGCACCCATCTTTACTCCCAAGTTGAATAATAATTATATATTTTGAAAGCATGTCTAAGTAGTGTATGAAATGTTTTAATTAATCCAAAGCTATTTGCTATTAAATACGTTTAGCTATAGCAGAATTTTTATCATGATTCTAATTTATTATTGCCGAAAAAGTGAAATATTGTTAACAAAATTATCGATATATATAACATTCTGTAAAATCAGTTGTATATGATAAAAATGTTTGCAGATGTGAATTGACTAATAATTCATTTTAGATCAGTGATATGTAAAATGTTTTTTTTTTTTAAACCCATTAAGTTATAAAATTACTATCACTCTATGATTAAGAAATTGTTTTTTTATGTTGAAATAGATTTCATATAGTAACAAAATAAGCATATCATTTTCGCTTTGATTATATTGTCATTTTTCTGTACAATATTTTTTTCAACAATTTTATTAATTAAAAAATCCATCATCCTCTGCTTTTCCTAAATAAATTGTTTAAGTCTTATCGAAATTATGTTTCTTGACAGATGTCCTGAAGATGGAACGCACCTAGTTCCGAAACGTCGACAGTAAATAAATAAAGAAATGTTTTTTTTTTAAAAAAAAACTTTTTTGTTTTTTTATTAATTTTTTGATTCTTTGTTCGAAGCTCTAGAAAAAAATATTTACAAATCCAAGACTCTATCATCTAATGTATATATGTATATTAGGGTGGTCCTTAATATGCACATTTTCGAATTTCCTTGCTCCCAAGGGCTCAAATGGTTCCAAATTGATAAAAAACAATTCTCTGAAAATTTTAGCTCTTAATATTGTCTTTTAGATAGAGTGCAATTCAATCAAAGTTTTGTATGGAAAAAGCATGAAAAAATTTTCAAAAATTTTGAAGAGCGTCGAATTTACAATAAAAAATGACATGAATTTTCAGTTTTAATTTATTTGTCGCAAAGATATACCTAAAAAAATTTTTTTTTCGATTTTCAAATTTTTTTCCATGCATACAAAGTTTGATTGAATTGCGCACTATTTAAACGTTAATATTAAAAGCTAAAACTTTCAGAGAATTGTTTTTTATCAATTTGGAACCATTTGAGCCCTTGGGAGCAAGGAAATTCGAAAATGTCCATATTAAGGACCACCCTAATATATATATATATATATATATATATATATATTAAGACAGCTTATTTACAAATTTTGATCATACCTATATTGTCAAATTTATATTGTCCCACGTTACTTCTCCTTTCAATTTTAACATCGTCGACACTACCACCACTTTTATTATTATTCACACCCACTTTTATTTTATTTTTTCCACTCTTTTTCATGGTACTCCCATCATCCCCTATCCTCATGAACCAATTCTTCATTTTCTCAAAATTTTTGGTTTTTCTCTTCACTGTCCCTGTGGGTTCAGCATCAGAATTGAAAGCTGTACTATCCGAATCTAAATGTGATGATGATCTAGAGGTCCTTGGAGAAGTGATAATTGTTTCTGATGAGTTTTCTTCGATCTTGTTTTCTTCGTTAGTTTCAGTTATTTTATGCTTTTTCTTCAAAGTCCAATAAGGACGCTTTTTGGGTTTGGAGGATTCATCTGATTTTGACTTTTCAAAATTTGTACTACTTTTGATGTCATCGATATTGGATTCAATCGTATTTTTATCACTCAATTGAATTTCATTTGTTTGTTTAGAATTACAAACAGATTTTAGTCCATCTGTTTCATGAACTTCTTGTGGATTTGATTCAACATTATTATCATGTTTCTCAGTGCCATTTTGTTCTCTCTGTTTGATGTCCATAGAAACACCAACCATATCACAATTAACTACTTGGTCAATATTTCTGCTAATATTTGTACTAATATTACTATTTTGTTCAGGAGTAAAACTAACATGACCGAATATTGATGATGCGTTCCTGTAAATATTTTCGTTCCTGTATCCAGAATGTTTATTATTTTGTTCACTGATATTTCCTGATTCTTCAACAGGATCACCAAATTTTGGATAATGTTGTGTGTATATTGTGTCAAATATGTTGTCATAATGTTTAATCATTTGACCTGCGTTTATTAAAGTACCATTAGTTTTGATGTCATTAGGTTTAGGTTTTTGACAGCCTAATTTTAATGCATTTTCTGCATTTGTATCTTTTGTATCAGTTTGATGACTTGAACCTATAGGTTTGTTGTCGTTTAAAATATTTAAAGAATTTTTGGGTTCTTCATCTAATGTATTTTCATTGCTAAACCCTTTACTGGCTTCGATGCACGTTCCGGAATTTCCCATTGCTATTCTTGAACTATCATAAATTACTTCTTCCTTTAATCTACTACAATGGATGGGATTTAAAGTATGTCCATCAGGAATTGAGATGTTGTTTATATTAGAACCAGTTTCTAGATGATTATCAACACTGTTTTTAGTCACTGATAAATTTTCTGCGTTCTTGTGTGTCGTCTTTAAATTTTGTTCAACTTGGAACATATTCTGAGGCACTTTACCATTTTTCAGTATGTGATTCTCGATGAAATGTTGATTACTGGCTAGAATAGCTTCTAAATCGATATCGTTGGATGAAGCAGCTACATCATCAATATATTCAATAACGCAATCATCAAATTTTGATAAACATTTTGATACATCATTAAATTTTGGTGAACTCAAAGTCAAATCAACGACCTCATGATTATTTTGCGTAGTTCGTGAAACATCCTCCTGTTTTTGTTCTGGTTCTACAAGTGATAAGATATCATTAGTTTTAGAAATGGGTTTAAAAGTTTCTAAACCGTTTGTACGGTTTTGGATGGGTTTTCGGTTTAATGATCTATTCAGAACCATTATGATTTCTTCCGAACCTATTGTGCTAGGATCAAAATTGTCTAGGGAGGTTTCCAAGAACTTTTTAGGTTGACTTTTGGGTGTTTTATTATTGATGGTTTGTTGTTTATCTTGGACGTAATAAGGAACTTCTTGTGTATCCTGGTCAAGGAATCCATAACCATTTTCATTTTCGGTTTTTGGAATTCGTTCTAGTGATAAAAACGGTTCGTGTCGGTCTCGGCTAAAATCACGGTTTCGGTTCTGGCTTTCGGCTTTTCTTCTTGTACGAGGAGTACCACAAACCACAGCTTTTGTTATAGTCGACCACATTTTATTCAATTTTATATGGATGAATAAATATTAATGGTTTAGGTACTAAAATATAAAATTAAACAAATTGTTCTATTTCCACATTTATATTCAGATCTTTAATTTAGATTTTCATAAATTACAGTGTGACGATGTTGCCATTGATGGCAAATTTCTGTCATCCATAAAATTGTCGACCACAAGTTTTTTATTAAAATGTATTCCGGTGATTATAGTTCTTTTTATAATATTTTACACGTGAACAAATGTGTTCTGTGGTGTCTCTGAATTATGTGTTACCATAAATTATGAAGTGATAATGGCATAGTTAACCACAAGTTTTCTTTTGTAACATCAAAAGAAGTAACTATGGTAGTTTTGAGCAGAAACTATAGCAACCACAGGCTCAAAAGGAAAATTATAAATGATTTTGAACGATTTTGGTTAGTTTAGATTCATTGAATAATTTTTATGCACAATTTTTTATAAACAACTTTTTTCAAAATTTAAATAACACCTTGCACTTGTATTATTATGACCAATTTTATTAATTTCAATCATAGGCAATTACATATTTATATTTGAGTTTGTTGAAGCTTTCGACTTCAATTATTACATATTTTTAAATAATTTTTTGTATAATTTTTATTTTTATTATTTTATGAATTCAACATGATTGCAAGTACAAATTTTATTCGGTTCGATTTTTTTGGTATTGCAGTCCTTTTGCCGAATATTTGTATTCTTTTAATTCTGATACATTTTTAAAGATCTTCTTATTTATTTGTATTTAACACTTTGTTAATGTTTATTGCACTAATGCAAATTGTTAATTCAAATTAAAAAAAATTTTTTTTTATAGTTTGTATTCTTTTGATTATACAGTCACTTTTATATCCAGTCACTTTAATATGTCGTTTACATTCATTTT
This sequence comes from Ctenocephalides felis, assembly GCF_003426905.1. Lineage (NCBI taxonomy): Eukaryota > Metazoa > Arthropoda > Insecta > Siphonaptera > Pulicidae > Ctenocephalides > Ctenocephalides felis. The sequence goes on from NW_020538040.1 coordinate 12,819,197, forward strand.
GAAATTAATTTTATTTTATGACAACAAAACAATCAAAAGTTTTACTTATATATTCAATTATATCAACTTCATCATTTTTATTTATTTGATCATTTTGTTAATTTTTTTTCGGTATTTTTGACGCACATGTCAATAATTAACTTTTTTCACAACACTTTTTACAGTCAACATTAACTCCACGGTTTATATAGTCCTGCATCACATAATATATAACTATATAAATTTGATATAACATAAATGACTTTATAATTTTTATTTAAATACTTTTTGTAAACCTTTATTGGCTATTTTCGACAATTTTATATTTTACCAACTTCTATATATATTTTTTTTTATAATTGGCAAACTCTTGTACTTCATTTTTTCATATTCACATTTATATTATTTTAAATTTAACAACTAAAACAGTCATATTTTTCAGTCATATTCATACAAACCCAGTTCCTTCGTATAAGAAATCTTACATGTTTATATTTATTTTCTCTAAATAAATAAATTTAATGATATAGATTAGTTATTTTTAGTATGAAAACACATTTAATTTACTATTTTTAACTCCTGTCGATGTAAATGTGTCATTTAACATCAAAGTTACTTAGCTCTGTTCCAACACATGTGTGAAATTGTGAAATATTTACGGTTGTGATTTGTCGCATTTTGAACACATTTGATAATAAATATTTCTTAACAATTTTGAATAAACGTTTTTGAGATTTTTAAATAATCGTCTGAATCTATACACGATAAATGAAATAAATTAGTTTAAAATAAATAAATCTGTTAGTCGCTTATTATTTAATCCTCAGATCGTTTTTAATAATCGTTTATATAAGTTAGTTATATTAGGGTTATGGATTTAATTAACAATTATCAATATTATTTGATAAATGACTAATGCATGTTATAAATATATTCGCTTTTAAATTTAAATAATTATTCTAAATGACAAATATTTTTTAAATATAAATTTACTAGGCGTAAGTGGCATCTTGCCTTAAAAAGCGCGGTTAAACTACTATTAAAATTAACAATTGTCAATATTATTTAATAAATTACTTATATGTTATAAATATTTTTGCTTTTAAATTTAAATAATTTTCTAATTGAGATATATATTTTTAAAGATAAATTTAACTAGGCGTAAGTGGCATCTTGTGCTAAAACGCGTGGCCAAACTTTATTGAATTTTTGTAATTTAAATATTTTTCATTTTTACTATAATATTTTAGAATGCTTGTTTAGGCCATGAACTCTATCAGCATGCTAATATTCACTTATAAAGAAACAGCTCGACCGATCTTTGCTAAGAACTAATCAGTACCATTCCCAACTGATATATTTTTGAACTTGTATTTCATATTTTATGAATTTATTCAATTTCGGTCTCAAACGATTCAGAATGGATTAAATCGAAAAAACACAAAATTTAGCAATCATTATTTTACCTAGGACTATAATATTTTAGGGTGTTCGTTTAGGACATGAACTCCATCGACACGCTGTATTTAATTAAAAATGCCAAAAATAAATAATATTAAATTATGAAAAAGATGCCCGGCCGATCTTTGCTAAGATCTAGTCAGTACCAATCCCAACTGATATATTTCGAACTTGAAATTTCATATTTTATATATTTTCAAAATCCGCTCAGAATTTTTAGAAAAACGTGGACAATAAATTTTGCACTATTCTAGTAATTGTAAAGAAACGGCTTGACCGATTGCCGCACAAAATTGATCAACGCGAGTTCTTATTGAGTTACATCGAATGGCTTGTTCAAAATGTCCATAATTTCTTTCAGTTTTGGTCTCAAACGATTCAGAATGGCTTAAATCGAAAAAACACAAAATTAGCAAGTCGTATTTTTTGGAAAAAATGAACTTCGGGAAATCAATAATTTTATAAAATCGTGTATTTTACTAAAGAAATGACAATTTTATAATAATGGGTAGTATTGCCTTAGGACTCCAACAACTCCAACTCAACCTTGGAAAAATAGTGTGGGTTTTCTCATTGTCATTTCACACCGCAGTGCCCGAAAAGAGCTATTTTCAATTGGAAACATATTTTTGATTTATATTTTCAAGTAAAAATGGTTATTTCGTTTGAAAACTTGATCAGTTTAAGGATATGTTTCATTTTGAAAGTCTTTTTATCCTCACTTTTTGTATTATTTAATATCCATCTGTTTATTGTGAAAAGGTGTCTTGCTTCATTTGTCAATAAAATGATGCAAGTAAATATTTTTGGAGAATAAAAAAAATATTTTGGGAGAATAAAAAATTGGGGGTAACAAAATTCTAATACGTACGTTTGAAGACACGAGCACGAGGTCTTGTATTTACTTCGTATTTTATGTATTTCTAACTTGATTTTAATTTACTGATTATTTTGCAACGTGCACTTCTTTATTAATCAGTTATAAATATTTTTTTAAACATTAAAGCAGTTTAAAAAAATGAAGTCGGTCAACGGTCTGGGTCGTTCTGCAATCAACCGTTAAGCTGGCTTATTTATTGTAATCGTCTGTTTAAATTATAATTCTATAAATGTATATATATATATATATATATATATATATATATATAATATAATACAGAAAAGTTAAACTTCAACGTACTTAGTTTTCTCTCTGCTAAATTTTTTATTATTTTGCTTTGCAACTTGAAAAGTAGAATGTTATTCTACCAAATATGTGTGTATTATTCTAAGAAATAATAATATATAAACTTATGAAATAAAGCACGTGTCTTTAGGTATAAATATCACGCGCTTTTGCTTTGTAAATAAACTAATTATGATTTTCTTTCATTAAGCAAAATAATTAGAAATCCTTAAATTCAATTGGTTGCACTTGTGTGGTACTTTATTCTTAGAATACAATATTATTTCAATAATAATATTATAAAGATTAATATTATTTTCATGTATAAAATTTTTTTTATTCAATATTTAATAATTTTTTTTTTCATAAAGTCAAAATTTAAATCAAATTTTTCTATTTAATTTTTGATAATAAGAAATCAATGCATTGCAATGCAATTGATGCAATTTAAATGTTAAAAAAATTCAATTTCTGTTTTTATATTTTTCAAATTTTTATCACGCTGTATTACGTTTTTGGAAAATCGCAAGCAGTTTATTTAATTTCAATAATATATAATTACTCTTTTTTAATTTATTGGTTAACATTAAATATGCCTTAATTTAATGCGTGTTGCTTTACCCATAATTTTTAATAATAAATTTCTTATTTTTATAATAACGATATTGATGTAAAAAATATAGTAAATCGCACTTTGATGTTAAATATTCATTAACTAAATTATGGATTTAATTTGAAAACTATTAATTTACGATTTTTTTTTAATTTATTTGTTAACCAGAGCATCCTGTAATTTTTACCGAGCACGTGTTTTCTCTGAATCGATATGTAGAAAAATAAAAATATTTAAAACAGAAACAAAATTCAAACATAAATTTAATTCAAATAAAACAATAAGAGAGATAGAAAATTCTTTATAAATTGAACGTTTCGACACTTGATGTGTGCTATCAAGCTATTCAATAATCAACCAGAAAACAAACAAAACTTAAAACACTTGAATTAGGTTTAAAATTTCATGAGAAACGTCAACACATAGCTAAAAATTTGTTTTAAATAAATAAAAACACCAGAGGGCATTATATATCCTATCGATATCTTAGATGGATACGAATTAATATTAACTTTAAATTAATATTGTTTTTAATTTTTACTTAGATTTTAAAATCAGTTATAATTATTATCTCTATTATCTTTAATATGAAAAATATTCAAAATGCCTAAATATTGTATGTAAATTCAAATTTATATTAAAGTATTTTTTAATTCATAGTGCACGTGTGTTATTTATTTATTTATTTATTTATTAATTAATTTATTTGTTTATTATTCAACGGAGTTAATTAAACTTATATTGAAGTTTTAGATAAAAAAATATTTTATTATAGATTAGATCCTAATAAATTAATATTTAAAAGTTTACTCAAATTTTTGGGGTAATAATTACACTTATCTCCCGTTTTACGCAGTACTTGTTTTACACGTTTTCGATCCTACACGGTTTTGGAAAAATATTTTTTTCCAATGAATTTTTTTAATTTTTCGTTTACACAAAATTATAAACACTAACCTATAATTTGCTTATATCTACAATAACATTTTCATTGTTTTACTGTCAAAATACAACACTAAAAATGTATGTTACAGTTACGAATTCTTAGTACATAGCTATGTGTATGATGGGAATACCCCGTTTTATGATCATAACTAAATTTAATGAGTGTATAAACTAATTTGTTTGAAATATTAAAACAAAGAGCATTATTGTTTTCAAACTTTGTTTTCTAGACAATTGATAGCATAAATTTAATCATTGTGAGCAAATAACTCAATTATTTTTTTGCAAAATCTATAATTTATCTAGAATTTTATGGTTTGATATTGGCAAAAGATATTATAAAAAGCTAGAGAGTTAAAGAAAAGCTTCAATATCTTTTCAAACTAAAATTGAAATTTGGAACCGATATAATGAAATTAAAAGTTGCTAAGGGGGCGTCCATTAGTCACGTGAGGTTTTTAGGGGGAGGGTGGTTTGACAAAAAAATCACGAAATATCACGTGGGGGTATAGTAAGATATCACGTGCATTTAATTTTTAATTAATTTTTTAAAAGAAAGTTGAAACATTTTCAAAAAAAAATCAATTTTACAGTTTTTTCACGTACTTAAAATACACGTGATGTTTGGTGGGGAAGGGGGGGGTTTAATTTGAATATCACCTTGAATCACCAAGGGGGAGGGGGGCTAATTTTGAATATCACCATGTATCACCAAGAGGGAGGGGGGTCAAAAAATTCTTAAAAATTTGCTCACGTGATTAATGGACGTCCCTAATTTGTAATCTATGAATGAAGCTATAATTAATTAAACGTGTTTGATATTAAAAATATTAATAATTATTAACTTCCCGTAGGGCAAGTTAAAGTAATCGCAAAAAAAATCAAAAATGAAAATTTTTATTGATCTTTACGTTTTAAAACCTTCTTAGATATTTTATAGAGATTTTAACAATAAGTATAAATTTTGTTTACATTTCTCTGGGTTCCGTACCAATGCTTATCCGTTAGACGGCGACGCGGCGCTTACGCGCTTCGATATTTCGTCTCTATGCAGTTAAAACAGTACGATTGCTTTGAAAAAATGTTCTGAATTTCCAAAATATTTCAAAATAAATTCTTCTTCAATTTTTTTTTTCAAAAAAAAGTAAATTTTTGTCAAAATTTATAGTTTCTCAAAAATCTAATTTTTTCAGAGTAATTTTTTTTCAAAAATGTTAATCTTTTTTAAAAAAAATTTTTTTTGTACGGGAAGTTCAAGCAATTTGCCTTGGCACGATGCCATGTGCCCCACTATAGTTTTTCTTTCAATAAGTGTGTTAATGATAAAATTAAAAACAGACAAAAGGGTATTTTTCATAGTGATTTTGGTTTAGCACGTTTTTTTTCCATTTCCGTGTTCGAGTTACATCTTGGGGATAGGTGTATTTTTAATACCATTTTATTTAAACTTATATTATTATTTATCAAAGTGTTGAATACTTTAATAACAAATATCTTAATATGCATTTGATACTAAAAAATAAATATTTTATTAAATTTTCGCGATCATAATTATTTTTACTACCATTTGTATTAAATTTAATTGATCCTAACACACTATTGTCCAATAATCACTTTTGTTACTAACTTCACTTTGAATAACCCTTAATTTCGCGCGCACGTTGGTTTACCCTTTAATAATAATAAATATATATTTTTTTAAAAATATTTTAAATTTAACTAAAATTGTCACTGCCACTAGTCTTGAGTTCGATTAGACCCCGCGCACTGTATTTACTTAAAATCGTTTAGTGTCATTTGTTTGTCCAACAAACGATCCCTTATTGCCGGTACGTTTCGCACGGGCGCCTCGGGCGCTCTAGAATGAACCGCTCGGGCTCTTGGGCTGTCGGTCGTCCGCCCGTGGCCCCACGACGGACCCGTGTGTATCTCGTATCGTATCGTGTGTGAGCCGCACTGTGTCGTACTGTGTGTGTGCCGCTTCCCGATGCTGAACTAGATCCATGCATAATTAATTTTAGAATGAATCTCTTCAGAAACGAGAAGTAAGAAGTGTGAAGAGAGGATGGAGGATGGAGAAAATGCATTCGGATTATGCAGGCCGATGCTTTATTTTACTTTACACTAAATGCACTCACTGGATCGTCGACAGAAGCGAATTCGGTTTTGCAAATTAGATTTGTTATTTATACTATGTCCTCCAGCAAAAGTCTTCATTAGTTCCGATCGTCCCGGTGTCTTATCTTTACTATTTAGTCTGTAGCTAATATTGTTAAATTAATGATGGATGATGATTTATTTTACTTTACACTCAATGGTTCGTCGACAGAAGCGAATTCGGTTTTGAAAATTAGATTAGTTCTTTATTCTCTCTCCTCCAGCAAAAGTCTTCACTAGTTCTGATCGCCCCGATGTTCTATCCACTATTTAGTCTGTAGCTAATATTGTTAAATTAATGAAGGCTGATAAAGATGTTTTATTTTACTTTACACTAAATGCACTCAATGGGTTGTCGACATAAGCGAACTCGATTTTGCAAATTAAAAAAATTCTTTTTGTCTCCCTTGACACAAGTCTTTACAAGTTCCAATCGTTCCAATGTCTTCTCAAGTATTGTTAATCCTTTATGGGTCTGCGTAGCCCTCTACTACGCTCAATACTCAATACTGTTATCTTTCTATGAGTTTGCTCAACATTTCAAAATTTTCATTAAATGTTCTCTTCAGACAAAATTTTATTTTAAATAATAAAAACTAATGCTTTATTTAAATTTTCATTAAATGCTCGCCAACATAAGCGAATTCGGTTTTGCATACTAGCAAATTTCTTATTTTTCTCGATTGGAAAAACTTTTTATAGATAAAATTCTTTTTTCGCATTTGTTTTTTTCTTGGTTATTAACTTCCCGTAGGGTAAACTATAATAATCGCACAAAAAGCACAAAGTTAAAAGGTTTCTGAACATTTTGACATACCTTAGAAAAATGTATGTGTGTATGTGCTTTTGTTTGTCTGTTTGGATACAATTTTTTGCCACGATTATGATTTTAATGATTTATATAACATTCGATTTATATTGACGAAGGCAGATCGATTAGTTTCGGAGATGCGTAGCAAATAAAATTAGCAAAAAATGCAAAAAATAGTAGTTTTTGACAGAACGGAGCATCTGATTTGAATGATTCAAAAAACATTTGATTTGTTTTGATTGGGAAATGTGCAGATTCGTTTTTAGTAAGGTACGTCCAAGAGTTTCGGAGATGCGTAGCGAGTACAATTGGCAAAAAGTGCAAAATAATCGTAGTTTTTGACAGAGAACGGAGCATCTAATTTGAATGATTCAAAAAACATTCGATTTGTTTTGATGGGGAGATAGGCAGATTAGTTTTTGGTGAAGGCAGGACTAGGAGTTTCGGAGATACGGACCAAAAAGTACAAATAATAGTTTTTGGGAGCACACATCTGATTTGATTGGTTCAAAATGTGATAGTTTTAGGGAAGACAGGTCCGGCGATTCCAAAATTTTGAAAAAAATTAAAAAACAAAAATTTAATATTTAATTTTATCAAACTCTGTCAGAAAATTTTTAGGAATTTGTCAAATATATACAAAGTTTTTCTAGAAATTTCAGAAATTTTAAAATTATATACTTATGTATTATGAAATGCATATTTTGACTTTCTAAATCCGTTGCGAAATTTTATCTGCGATATATTTTATATAGTTTCCATTCCTTTATATGTTTACATTTCATGTAAACATACATAAGTTTTGATACCGTTCGTCGCCTAATCTACTATAAGCTCTTATATTTCGTCTATAAAATACGAACAATGAAAGTTACAGTATGTATATCTATATGAAAACATTTTAAACACTTCTAATTAATTATTGATGAATTTTTACTGATAATTAATTATTTTTATTTCTTGTATGATTAATTACAGTACCGGAAGTTCCAGCAATTTGCCTTAAGGTACAATGCCATGCACTACTAGTTCTTTGTTAAATTGGTTTTATATTATTTCTTGCACGCATATGCTGTGTGAAACAGTTATCAATAGCTAGGCGCCGAACGCAGCAAGTGCGTTCGTCTTCCGAGTACTTTAGAGTAATATTTTTGGTAAAGAAAAATGTTTTGTTAAAATAAATTGAAATTTTCTACTGTAATTGTTTCAAACAGAAAGAGTTCAATTTATTTTAACAGCATTTTTTTTAAATTTCGAGCTAACTTTATTCAAAAATGGTTTTATTTCATATTAAACGAATAAAAAAGTGAAGCACTTGAAATTTTTTTTTCAAGCGATGCATTATAGCATTTGATTTGTCGATATGATAAAACACTGTTATAAATAAACCAATTTAATGAGCAATAAAATTTATTTTATGAAATCTCTAATACCGTCTCTAAATCTCTCTTTTATGTATAAAATTTTGAAAGCGTAAAAATTTCAAAAACCGAAAATAACGCATTCCAAAAATAAGTCATTCGACAAAATATTGATACTTTATTTAAATTACATTAAAAAAAATGGTTCACATAAGTATAAACAAGTGAGAATATTGAAAATATTCAATGAGCCGTATTTGAAATTTATCTTTTAAATTAAAAAATCTTATGATGATTTCTGTTTTTAATAGGTTCGTGAGACTATGTCGTTTGTTCTAGTTCTCTCTGATTTTCATGCTCTATGTGGAAGAACGTTTATGGATAAAAAGAAACATCAACCGTAAAACTTTTCTCTAAATAATAAAATTTAATATCAGATATTTAGATATCTTTTTTGAATAACATAATAATTATTAATTTGATTAAAGTTTTTTGGCAGTATTTAAAGTATACTTCCAAAGTATACTATGTGGCTCCTGATAATATTTAATTCACTTAAACCGTGGGAAACCTCTTCGATTTGATGTACTTTTTTTAATAGATCCAATATTCAAATATTTTGAATGCTTTAAATTTTTTAACAGTTCTAAAATTTAATCTTTCAAATGTGAACATCCAATATATTTGAGTAAGTTCCTGTATTAAATATTAATTTTATATTAATTAAAAATTCTTTGATAATTATATTTGTTCCATTAGCATGGCACATAATCATAATTTGTTTTAAACTTTCCCTAAGGTAAAAAAATGAAAATTGAAATTTTTATATGGTTTTACGTTTAAAGGTGTCTGAACATTTTGGCATACCTTAAAAAAAATGGATGTATGTGTGTAGAGGTGTCTCTGTGTGTGCGGATACAAAGTTTTGTTGACGATTTTGGGAACACGGATCAATCGATTTTAATAATTCAACAAACATTCGATTCATGCTGATAGGGAGACGTGCTCATTAGTTTTTGGCAATGGCAGGTCCAGCCGTTTCGAAGATACGTGGCAAAAAGTGCAAAAAATGGTAATTTAGTTCTTGATAAAACGGTGCCTAGTTTGAATGATTGATTTGTGAAAACTTGACTAATTTCCGAAATTAAAAAATAATTTACAATGAAAGAAAAATTAAGTCTTTTTTTTTCAAAAATTCTGAACTATCAAATTTTTTTGAAGTTTTCAAAAAAAATCTAAAACTTTTATAAACATTTTAATTTTCGGTGCAGGAAGTTCTAGCAATTATCCTTAAGGCTCGATGTCATGCACCACTAGTTTTCAATTCAATTTTATTATGATACTATTGCAATCCTGGTTTACAGATGACATGTAACGAGTTTTATCAAAGTCGTCAATATTATTTACATTCCATTTTTTTGAATCTGGTTTTTCATTGACTGCTTTCTCTAATGAAAATCAAAGTATTGATATAAATAAGTGGATTTTCCTGTTTTGGCGTTTTTGCAGAAAGTGCATAAATTCACACATTTGAGTTCCGGCAGGATATATAAAATATTGTAAAACATACAAACATACATACATACATTTATATATGTATATATGTATATATGTATATATATAAATATATATATATATATATATATATATATGTTGTATATTTGTATGCATAAATTTGTTAGGACAGTTGGTGACGCCGCGTGTGATATTTCTGGAACCCTATTAAGAGACTTTTAGCTTTTATTTCTCTTTGTATTTTTGTGTTTACGTCCTACAAACGATATATATATATATATATATATATATATATATATATATATATATACATATTATTATAGGGAAAACTGTCGACCAAAGACATATTTTTCAGATTGAGCTACTTACAAAGTTCCGACACGTCCAAAATGAATACCTATTCACAAAATTATATTAAGTTCGAAATATCTAGAATTTTTTGTTCGTGGCACAGCGTAATTCAATCACAAGTTTAAGACTGTATATAGGTCTATCACCAATATTTCAAAAGCAAGTAAAGTTTGAAAAAAATTTGAAAGTAGAGGGCAAAAGATGTGTAACCAGCCATCACCTTGTCGCTATCAGGAGATAAACGGCAATTTTTGAAAATCTATAACAAAAGTATTTTCTTTCGTTGTTAGTTTTTTTTGGTTGTGAGCTCTGTTGTTTGTGTAATTTTCTAATTATTTTATAAGATGAGATGTATTGTTATTTTTAAGTTAGATTCAACAGTTTTTTTATATTACCTCCATAAAATCTTATTTGTGGTGATAACAGAAAACTAATTTACTATTTGTGATGGTAAAAAATTATCAAATTACATGGAATACAATAAATAAACTAGTGGTGTATGGCATCGTGCCTTAAGGCAAAAAAATTTTTTTTGGAAAAAAAATCCCAAAAGCAATCATTTTCTCAACACAAGCAGAAAGTTTTTTGAATCATTCAAATCGGGTGCTTGGTTCTCTCAAAGACAGCAATTTATTGCACATTTAGTTCGGTATCTCCGAAACGGCTGGACCTGCCTTTTTAAAAACATCAGCGCATCTTCCTATGAATTGGCCAACCGAATGTTTTTTTAACCATTCAAATCAATTAATCCGTGCGCCCGAAATCGTGGACGAAGAATTGTATCCATACACACACAAACACACACATCCATTTTTTCTAAGGAATGCCAAAATGTTCAGAAACCTTCAAAACGTGAAGTTATGCAAAAATTATTAATTTCGATTTTTGGACGATTACAATAACTTACCCTACGGGAAGTTAATAGAAACTTTTACAGATTTCTAGTATGGGTATACCAAATTATAAATAACTTGAGTTTTTACATCTAAAAAAACTGAAAACATCTCTCATGTTTTAAACCAACATATAATGTAAATCCAATTATCATTATTTAACTCACTACATTTAGATTTATCAAAGTAATGAAATTGAAACGTTGGTTAATATGTTATAATAATATGTTGTAGGAATTCCATTACTGATTTACATAAATTTTATAATATATAAAATATCATATACGAGTATGTTTAAGTTTTAGAAATCAGAAATCTAATATAATTAGTGTTTTTCTATAAATCAAATTTCATACTCGTTTTAAAATTTACAAGATATTTGTGTTTGTAAATTATAGGTATTTTTTCAAAAAGTACTTTTGTTGTAAATATTTAGATTTCGATATTTCATTTTTGTTTTTCGGAAGAAAGTCGTAGAGCAATCTGTCCATTACGCCACAGCTTTCCCTATATCAAAGCCAAAATAAAAGAGAGTTACCGAAAATAGATGGTGAATACTAGTTTCCTGTATTTTATGTTTTATTTCTCTCCTTTGACAAAAGTCTTTCTAGACAAATTACTTTTTCCGATCGTTCCAATGTCTTTACAAGTATTTAGCCTGTAGTTAATGTTGTACGGAAAGACGAAACTGGCTTAAATACAACTCGATTTAGTTAATTTAAAAGAGATTTAGTTAACGAAAATGGAAAGATAGATATTTTATAATTGTATGAAAAGAAAACATACAATACAAGTTGCTCATGTGATTTTGACATGTGTGCTTATGAGAATTTTGCATTTTGTTCCCATTTTTTCAAACATTACTGTACCGATTTTAAGGATATGGATCGAATTCTATTGAAGTCTTAATATATAAAAAAACATACAATACAACTTGCTCATATGATTTCGGCATGTGTGTTCATAACAATTTTGCATTTTGTTCTCATTTTCTCGAACACTACTGTACCGATTTTAAGGAAATTAAAATTCATATATTAAAACTGCAATAGATTTCAACGATAATATACGATTTTTTTTAATGGAAATCGTTAGAGTTGTTTCTTCAAACTGTTGAGGAATATGTTAACCGGCCAATTCTGCCATAAAATAGACCAATGTTACGGAAAGGCGAATTTATGGCCCGTTTTTCATATAAAATGGTACTAAAAACTGTCAAATTGATATGTGGTTGCTGTGCAGTTAGGCGTTTTAGATATAAATGACTGACGATGAGACTAATTGTAAGAAAATCAGGCTGTTAGGGAAAATCAGTTTTTGCAAACACTTAAGGAAAATTTCTTCTGCACACGTTTTTTTCTTGAAATTTTTCTGAAATAATAGAATCGCAAAAACTTATGTAGTAAATTGAAGCTGTTGAAACTGTTTTCTTGGAATTAACTCCTTAAAAATATTCTATGAACTATTTAAAAATGCCAATCACATTGAGCATTTTAAATTATCTCTTTAGTCTTGTGTGACCAACCAAACAATTTTTTTTAATTTGCAGTTAAATATAACTTAAATATAAATATAACTTCATTTTCGTATTTATAATTGATAAGTCCTAAACTAATTTTCAAAAATTTAAAAATAAAAGTTGGAGGAATTAAATATAGGCTAACATCGGTGAAGTCTTGCGATCAAGTGTTGAAAAAATTTTGAACTTATTTTTAAAATTCCAAAAACATTCCATGAGATGTATCTATCGTTGGCATTTACTGGGAATATAGTATTTTAAAATTAAAGTCCAAGCAATGCTAATCTTATAAAACACAAGGAATTTGGATACAAAATTTATTATACAAATTGACATTGACCAATTGCATCGGTTCTTGAGCTGCCATGGCCATTTCCACAGCAAATTTCGGAAAATTTAGTCGTTATTTTGATTAAATAATGGTTTACAGGTGGTTCATTACGCGGCGATTTTTTTTTTCATTATAACTTTGTAAATAGTTAATAAAATAAAAAGGGTTTCTTCAATGTGATATCTTAATTGATGTTGTCTTTCACATCAGACAGCCATATTAATTTGTGTCCAATTATTGGATTCAAGTGTATTTCCATATATCCTTTTACTTCCCGCAGAGTAAGTTAAAGTAGTCGCAAAAAAAAAAGAAAATGGTGTAGGTGTGAGTGTGTGTGTGTGTGTGTGTGTGTGAGGATACAAATTTTCGTCGACGATTTCAAGAACACGGATGAACCAATTCGAATAATGATTTGATTAGTTAGGAGACATGCTGATTAATTTTTGGCATAGGCAGGTCGTACCGTTTCGAAGATACGGGGCAAAAAGTGCCAAAAATGGTAATTTTTGCCAGCAATTTGCCTTAAGGCACGATGCCATTCACCACTAGATTTATTATTTCCAAAATGCTGGATGAATCCAAAATAAAAAAATCAGTGTCTTCCCGCCGCAGTTGCAACCGTTACGATTTCTATAACCATAATGTTATAACAGTTTTGGAAAAATGCCAAGTAGCCAAATCACAGCCAAGAAAAATATAAATTATATATTCGTGTCCTATATTTCAAAATTTATTCGACAATATTATACAATGTTGAAGGCAGAATAAGATTTAGTGCTTATACTTAAAATGCAGAAAATTTGATTTATTAATTGCCTTTGATATTAATGTGTAATTAAATACAATAAATAGAGAGTTTGTAGCACTGTGGTAAGCTCCTGGTTTTGTGAACACGAAGTCTTATTTCAAACCCGCGATTCAGACAACCTGATATCAAGCATTTGTGATCAAGTTGTCTGAATCAAGCTTTGTTTTAATTTGAAAATATATTTTCAAGTAATAATACGCCCTTACCGGCATTGCTGTATTAATTTTAAAATATATCGTGTCCATTAGAGAAATTATAATAAATAAAAATAAATTGAATACGGATAGAGCAAGCATGGGGTGGCCTTTGAAAAAGTCTATGCAGTTATCATTACAACAGTTTGTAGGACTGTTAAGTTTTGATTACTATTCATAAACAAAAAAATATGACAGTTTATACCTTAGGTTCATCATCCACGACCTTAATCCAATTATTTCGTAAGAATGCCACTTTCTACTGAACCAAAAGAGATAATGTATTAAAAGTCAACCCGGTGTTACTTTCTTTATTGGTTGTAATATATTGCAGCAATGCCCCGAGAGGCTATTTTTACCTGAGATCATATTAAGATCTATATTCAAGTGAAAACTGATATCACTACTGCTTGATACCAAGCGTTCCGAGGCGCGAATAGAGCTTGGAACCTGTTGTTATGGAACAACATAATTTTTAAGAAAAATCTAATTCGAGTTCCCAATTTAGATTTCCATTTCGGAAAACCAGATTTACAAAAATTTATTACAAGGTTTTTTTGTAATTGTTTTTTTCTTATTATTATTATTACTTTTTTCAACTTAGAATATAACTTAAAGAAAGAAATCTTAAAGAAAAGAATTTTTTATACATATCTATGTTTCAAAGGTTTATGAACATTGTGGCATACCTTAGAAAAAATGGATGTGTGTGTGTGTGCGGATACAAATTTTTGTCGACGATTTCGGGAACCATATTAACCGATTTGAATAATTCAAAAAACATTCGATTCGTATTGATGGTGGGACGTGCTGTTTTCTGGCAAAAGCAGGTCCAGTCTATCCGTTTCAAAGATACAGGGCAAAAAGTGCCAAAAATGATAATTCAGTTTTTGAGAGAACAGAGCGTCCCATTTGAATGATTCAGAAAACATTTTATTTATATTGGCGAAAGGAAGACTTGATTCAATATTTGGAAAGGCAGGTCTAACGGTTCCGGAGAAAAAATAAAAAAATGCCATTTGGCATGATCATCAAATTATCAGATATTTTATAGAGATTTTAATAATAAGTACAATTCACATTTCTGTGGGCTCCGTACCTATGTTTATCTGCAAGACTGCGTCGCAGCGTTTATGCGCTTCGAAATTTAAACAACTACGCAGCGTGATTGCTTCGAAAATAAGTTAAAAATTTTCACATTTTCAAAATATAAAAAAAAACAAATTTTTCAAAAAACGATTTTTTTTAAAAAATTCAAAATTCTTGAGAACGTTGAAAAAATAACTTAATAGTTGATTTTCCATTCAATAGTCAAATTTATAGCCATATAAAATGTATCATATTAATTAATAAATTAAGATGTAAATTATGATTTCTTTAAAAGAAAGTTAAAAATATATTGGCAGCATTCAAATTATTATTTAAAAAAAAAAACAAATTTTCAAAGGCAAGTTGGGGTTTGTTCTGTCTAATGCTTGGCAATGGTTGGTCGAGCCAACATTCATCAGTTGGCACATATTTAAAAAAATTCGACTTTAATTATCGTTGATCTACTTCTATTATATTTTTTCGAATCCAGCCCTGCCTCTCACCTCTATCGCTAAAAATGCGATAATATATGTATGAGAAATGTATAAATTGATTTATTTGCATACTTGAGATAGGAAGTAATGTTATTGGTATTGCAATTGAACTTAAATGTTTTCGCTTTATTATCTCTTATCGCTTCTCTCTATATCTAATATAATACCGTAAGTGCTTACAGGCACGTTCGAGCACCTCTCTTTGGCACAGACATAATATTCGCTTTATCAGTACGAAAAATGTATCTTTTATTACACTTTGCATAAGGTCTATATACATACACACATATGTATAAGTATAATACATGTTCAAATTGCACAATATAAGCTTGTTTACATTCAGATTTGAGATAAGTGTAGGTGAATACCCTCAGGAGCTTGTGTAACTTTAAACTGGCACTTTAAATTTCTTTTAAAAAAATATCATTATTATTATTATTATTATTATATGTGGATTGGAGTTATTCAAGGCTCGGGCAGCCAGATGCCAATCAAAAGTGACATCAGTTTTTATTTGAAAATATAAATGGTAATATGTTTACCAGTGAAAATAGGTAATAGGACAGGAAAAAACCTTCCTGTCGCCAATATCTGAAAATTGTATTTAAAATGTTTCAGCGAATATAGCGGATATTTTCGGACTATAAGGAGCACTTTTCCAATTTTGTGTAAATTATTAGGCAACTATTGTTTTGAAATTGAATTCGAAATGAAATGACGATTGTTAATGTTCTGGAGATAAATTGATTTATGATTTACATTTGATTTGCTCAGATATAATAAACAAGATAGCAAAAATAATGAAAGTTATAGTATTTGTAATAACATATTTGAAAACGTTTAAAATTTCTCGAATATTTCATTACGGTACGGGAAGTTCAAGCAATTTGCCTTAAGGCACGATGCCATACACCACTAGTTAATGTAAATATATTACAACTTAATCTAATCTCAATCTTAATCTATATATAACATGTTATTAAGGTGTAACAATAAAATATCATAAAATCGAATAAGAAAAACCATACGCCTTTTATCAATATTCAAAGTTGTTTGGGAATACAAGAGATGTCGCACTCGTATTCGTATTCGTATTCGTATTGTAACACACGCCGCAGAGTACTGCCGTATGTGGATACATTTGATGGTCTACGTCTTCGCCTTTGCCTTCGCCTTGTCCTTTGCCTTGTCCTGCACTTTCTCAACAAGGAGAGGTTAAAGGTGGCTCGTCCTTTTGTCACTTGGTCAGAGATAAATAAATGACCAATGGGAAACGGACGGGCAGCTAAGATGAAAAAATAGTTCTTCTCTTTGTTGGGAGAGAAATTTTTGGAAAGCCCCACTTCTTCGGAAGAAGGGGCGCACAACATATCATAAATATAGTTGCTAATGTATGTAAAACATACATTGCATCACATATATATATATATCACATGTATATATTATATATATAATTTATATATTATATGCAGCCCAACCGTCGAATTAACTAGCTGTACGTAGAATTCTGTCTTAAGGCAATTAAGGCATCGTGCCTTAAGGCAAATTGCTGGAACTTTCCGTACCAAAAATTATTATTTTTCTTAAAAACAATTAACATTTTTGAAAAAAATTTACTTCGAAAAAATTAGATTTTTGCGACACTATCAATTTGACAAAAATAACTTTTTAAATTTTTTTTTTTTTTTTTGAAAAGAAAAATGTTTTTTTCTTCATTTTGACATATTTTGGAAATTCTGAAGGTTTTTTCAAAGCAATCGTACTGCTTTCACTGCATAAAGACGAAATATCAAAGCGCGTAAGTGCCCCATCACCGTCTAACGCGTAAACATTGGTACGGAACTCATGGGAATGTAAACAAAATTTATACTTTTTGTTAAATCTCTATTAAATATCTGATAATTTGATGTGCATATGTCTAATGATCATTTTTGACCGCCAAATGGCTCATTTTTTTTTTCTTTTTCCTCCATGTCTCCAAAGTCGTTGAACCTGCCTTTCCAAAATTTTGAACAGTTCTTCATTTAGTCAATACAAATAAAATGTTTTTTGAACTATTCAAATCGGACGCTCCATTCTCTTAAAAACTGAGTTACCGTTTTCGGCACTTTTTGCGCAGTATCTTCGGAACAGCTAGACCTACCTTTGCCAAAAACTAATCAGCACGTTTCCTTATCAATACGAATCGAATGTTTTTTAAGTTATTCAAATCGGTTGATTAGTGTTCCCGAAATCGTCGACGAAAATTTGTATTCGCACATACATACACACATACACATACACACACAATACACCCACACACACACAACACACCCACACACACATACATCCATTTTTTTAAGGTATGCCAAAATGTTCAGAAACCTTCGAAACGTAAAGATATATAAGAATTTTCATTTTCGATTTTTTTGCGATTACTATAACTTGCGCTACGGGAAGTTAAAAATGTATTGATGTGAATGTTTTTCTCTGAATTTTAACTATACATTTTTATTATTTATTGTTTATTTTTAACTTCCCGTAGGGTAATTATCGTAATGGGCCGAAAATCGAAATTGAAATTTTTTGCATTTCTCGACGTTTTGAAGGTTTCTGAACATTTTGGCATACCTCAGAAAAAATGGATGTGTGTGTGTGTGTATGTATGTATGGATACAAACTTCCAGTCACGTTTCCGGGCGCACGGATCAACCGATTTGAATGGTTCAAAAACATTCGATTCCTATCGATAGGGAGAAGAGCTGATTAGTTTTTGGCAAAGGCAGGTCCAGCCGTTTCGGAGATACGGAGCAAAGAGTGCAGAAAATAGAAATCCAGTTTTTGAGAGAAACGGAGCATCCGATTGAAATGATCTAAAAAACATTCAATTAGTAATGATTGGGAGAAGTGATTGTAGTTTTTGGCAATAGCAGGCCCAGCCATTTCGAAGATACAGAGCTAAATGTGCAAAAATAGCAGTTTT
>NW_020538040.1:12838844-12860179 GCF_003426905.1 Ctenocephalides felis
GTGACTTTTTTTAAAGAATATTCCATATTTTTCGAGTTTTAATAGCTGTAATTAATTCTTTCTCCAAATTTTTTTTTTCAACAATTTTTTTCAAAAAAATTTTTTTACAAAAAATTTTGTCACCAAATTTTTTTCGAAAGTATAGTTCATGGTTTTTTCCCCCAAAATTTTTTTCACAAAATGATCACCTAATGTTTGTAGGAAATACTTGTAATTCAAATTAATTCCTACAAACATAAGGTGAGCATTTTGGGAAAAAAATTTTTGGGGAAAAAAATTTGGGGAATTGAAAACTCTGAAAATAATATACATTATACATAACAACATAGTTAATTCAAAAGCAATAATAGCAAACAATTATCTGTTATTATTACCTGTGGAAATTCTTCATAATGTTTACCAACACATGTGGCTTGTACTGCTTGTTTGAATTCTTCAACTGTTATAATACCATCCTATAAATAATATTTTTTTTGCATTCTTTAGCAAATGAACTCAAGGTGAACTAATATGCACACCTTTTATATAATCCAAACTAAAATATTTATTCTTATGCATTAGTATAATAGATATCAAGTTCAAGGAAGAATGAATCATCATAAGACATGTTATACAAAAAATTTTAGGAACTATTCTTATAAGGATTATTAACAGAGTTTTTTAACTAGTTATGTTATAAAAATTATTGAAGAAACATTTCTCAACATTGATAAAATTGATATAAATATAATAATTATTAAATATTGGCTATATGTTCTAATAACATTTTTTTGTTAATGTTTTGCATTTCGCAATTCACAAATATTATTGACTGTGCAGGGTGTCTCAGAACTTAACTTAGGGGCAATAGTATTGACCATAACTGTCCTGCAAAAAATTTGAAAAAAATTATCTCACGTTATTTGGAAGTTATGAGCTTTTAAGAGCAACCTAAAGAGTTGTTGAAATTGTGACCAATTTTTGATTATTGTGGTTAATTTTAATTAATTTATCAACAATAACCGAAAAATGATGATATTTTTACCAAAGCCTTAGGTTGTACTCAAAAGCTCATATATTCCAAACAGTGTGATGTAATTTTTTTAGGACTAAGGTTAAGTCAATACTATCATTCCTTCGACTGAACGTTAAGTTCTTGGACACACTAAATATAGATTAAAATCAATTGTTGAATCAATTGTCATATTAAAGTGTCAAATGTAGTTAATCTATGATGATCTTCTTGATAAGATCAACATTCTAATTTTTTTACTGACGTGTATACTAAGGCAAACTACTCATTGACAATTGCCAACTGCCTGTCACTATTATCATTTTTTTCATATTAATGATTAGTATCATTTCTTACTTGGTTGAGATCCGCTATGTCGGCAATTTCTTCCCAAAGACTGAGCATCAGCCTCTGCTCATCCTGCAGGGAGGATAACGAGACCGAACCAAGACCTGCCCTGACCGTTGATCTCAGGGCAGTACACAGAAAATCGTCCCTGTTTAGATATCCGTTGTGGTCCACATCTGAAAAAAGAATAAATAATTTTTATATATTTTTCCTTCTTGATTAAAGACATTCAGCAATTGCAAAAATATTCTTTGAGCTTGTGTGCTAATTGACATCACGTTTAAGGGTCTTCTCTAATTTATCATTGGACCTCTAATATTAGTTATATAGAGCTAATTGGTTGATTTTAAAGTTTTCATTTAGAAATTGTTTTTGTTTAGAAATTGGTATTTTTTAAAATATTCTTGTTGGGACGTTATTCATAATTGGTCGTATACATTTGAGTGTTAATTAGTTCTTGGTCCTAGCGGTGGCGTAATCAGTTCAGACGTGGGCTAGCACAAACCATAGCCAAACCCGACATCTGGCAACTTTGATGGAAAATTTCTACTTGAGGTTAAAGATCTCAAATATAACGTCAAGTAAATATCGCCTCTTGTGGGTATAGTTCATACATAATAAAAATGTTCACAAATACTTTAAGTATAGTGCTGTGTTGCATCCATTTAAAATTTACCTCTAATTATTATTATTCAGAGCTAATTAGTTTATTTAAAGTCTTCTCATTTAAAAATTGGTTATTTTTCAAGAAAAAAAAAAAATTGGGATATGATTTGCAACCTGTTCTATACATTTGAGTGTTCATTAATTCTTGGTCCCAGCGGTAGCGTAATCAGTTCAGAGTGGGCTAGTACCAACTCTTACCAGGTTCGTCGGTTCGATCCCAGTAATAGCCAATCCAACATCAGGTAGCGTTGATGTCAAATTTCCACTTGAGGAATAGATCTTGAATATTACCTCAAGTGAAAATCGTTTCTCGTGGGTATAGCTTCATATACAATAAAAATGTCAACAAAACTTCGAATATAGTAAATTAGTCACAACTGGATTGGACAACTACCGGGTTACCATCCAATCAAAAAATAGTTATATAATCATTAAAATAAATACTGAATGTCATAGTGTGACGTTTATAATTAATAGTATAACAAAAAAAAAATTCTTGAATGGTACCAGTTACTGTTTTTTTGATCAGTGCGTGAACTGTGCAAGTGTTCAGATCGTTGTAGGTGATTTGTTTGTTGATATGGAACAAATATAGTGGATCTTAGTAAATGTTTATACAATTAACTTATAACAATAGGTTATTTATATAATTCATATTTGTTCAAATTAGATGTATTATCTTGAGGTTTGTTTTCGTCTAAAATCTGAATACCAATTATTAAGGAAACTTGAATATAAGTCGAAACGTATGTATTATTAGTAAACAATGTATTATGTATGTGGCTTAACGTTTATCGGAGGCCTTATGTTATATAAGAAAATTATTTATAAACGTTTCAACACTTGATTTAGGTATCATTTGAGCATCATTCAGAAAATCGTAACAGAAGAAAAAAATGTAATTTTTTTGCTAATAATATCATTTTTAATATTACTTTTTTGCTTTGTTTGCTAATAATAGGTTAAGTATAATTAATTTTCCAAAAAATTGTATGTTATAATTTTTATTTCTTTGTCATGTTTTGTTGTTTAATATTAATTAAAATTCATATAAAAGATGTTTTAATTTTTTGTATTTTGTTGCTCCTAATATGCTTTGCTGAGTGATTTATATCATATGTCGAAACTTTTAAATGAAGAATTATTAACATTATTGATGAAATGGCTGCTTTCTATATATCAAATGTGTAAATATAACGCACTTATTATGTTCATAAATATAGGTGCGTTTAAATAACAAATATATTAAATGAAAAGTTCTTATTTTCTACTTTCGAAAAAGTTTGATTATCATATTACATGCACTAAAGGTTCTAGCCATTTTTGTTCAAGCAAATTAAATACTAATAGTTTGCTTTATTTCAACCCGAGCTGTCGAACATCGTGCTAATAGTTCACAGATTTCAAAATATCCATAAATCTTTTTGAACAACATACCCGGTATCGATGCCAAAAGCAATAAATTTTGTGCCGATACAAAAGATATTTAAAATCGTTCCTTGGCCATAGTTTATTTAGGAGGTGTTTGTTCTCTGGCCGACAATTCTAGGCAGTTTGGCATTAGAACGTCAGCGAGCCAACTCCTTCACCATGTTGATTTCTTCTTATTGTGTCTCTATTATTAACTTAACGATTGCAGAGCACAATTACGAATTGTTCGGGAAGTACTGATCTCAAAATATCAATTTATAAATATCAATCCGATAGACTGTAAGTCCGCGACTGGGTCTTTATTTTCGAAACTTTTTTAACTCGAAAATTTTCATTTTTGCTTTTTTTTGCGATTACTTTAACTTACTCTATGGAAAATTAAGAAACATTTTACTTGTATTGACGAAATGAATAGCTGGTAAAAGGCCCAGCGTCTCCGGAGGTCCAATAAAAAAAGTAAAGAAGAATGGCGGTCCGGCGGTCAAAAATGATCATTAGACATTTGTACATCGTATTATCACATATTTTATAAAGATTATAATAATAAGTACAAATTTTGTGTACAATTATATGGGTACCGCTTTGATATTTCGACTCTAAATCAGCTAGATAGCACGATTGCTTTGAAAAAAGTTCAAAATGTTCAGAAAAATTCAAAGGATAAAAAAAAATTTGAAATATAAAAAAAAATCTTATTTAATCTTATTGTATGGTATATTAGTAGAAATATTGTTACTTTGATTTAAATATTGTTATATTTGATAGAGAACATTAAAAAGAAACTTACTTAGTTCGGAGAATTGAATATAAATACTCATTTTCAATGAATTATTGG
Source organism: Ctenocephalides felis (assembly GCF_003426905.1). Taxonomy (NCBI): domain Eukaryota; kingdom Metazoa; phylum Arthropoda; class Insecta; order Siphonaptera; family Pulicidae; genus Ctenocephalides; species Ctenocephalides felis. Next base: position 12,843,116 of record NW_020538040.1, read on the forward strand.
ATTTCTTTTTCGGAGCGTAATACAAACTAGTTGGTTTGGTATTTTGCCTTGATTTTGCCTTGAGGCAAGTTACATGAACTTCCCGATATATTTAAATAATCGCCTAAAAAATAAATTAATTTATGAGTCATTAAATGTATTCCGAGTGGAATACCTCGAAGTATTTTTTAAAAGCAAATTTTCAAAAATTAATAATTTTTATATTTGAGCCAGTTTTTTGTAGGACTTTAATTGTTTAGTATGTTCATAAAGACCAAATACTCTATCGTTATACCAAGTAAATCGTCTAATTTTAATTTTAACAAATGTCAAAAAACTACTCATTTTCTCAAACTTTGATAAATTTTATAAATAAACTACTTGTCGTAAGGCCGTAATATTTTAGTAAGTTCTATAAGACCATGATATATATCGCCAAAAAAGTTCCATAAAAATCGACTTAAATTTTTTTTTCAACAGTTAATTACAAGAAAACGGCTAGGTAGATTTTCACCTAAAACTAATCACTATCATTCCCAAATAATATCTTCCGAACAGTTTTTGATTTTTTAAATCGATTCGGTAGTATGAGCTTAAATGTGGAGGAAACGTTTAACACTTTTTTCCAAATTACAAACGGCTCGGCCGATCGTCGCACAAAACTGAGAAACGATAATCCTCATCGAGATTCATCAAATGGTTTTTAAATTTCTGAAATCGGTTCAGGCGTTTTTGAGCAAACGTTGATGAAAGTTCTAATTTTGACAAATGCCAAAAAGACTATAATACTAATTTTTGCAAACTTTGACGAATTTTTAAAGGTAAACGAGTTGTCGTAGGGCCGTAATATTTTAGTATGATCTAGAAGACTATCTACCGTCAAAAAAATAATAATAATAATCGACGAAAAAAAATTGTTTAACACCTTATTACAAGAAAACGGCCCGGCCGATCTCTACCAAAAACTGAATCTTTCGAACGGTTTTTGAATTTTCAAAATCGATTCAGAATTGCGGGTTACAACGTAGACGAAAAATTATAAAGAAACGGCTTGGCCGATCGTCGCACAAAACTGACAAACAATAGTTCTCATCGAAATACATCGAATGGCTTTTAAATTAAAACACACACATACTTTTTCCAAATTTGGTCTCATTCGATTCAGAATGGCTTGAAACGTCGAGAAAACATAAAATTAGCGAATCGGATTTTTTGATGAAAACATAAATTTCTTCTTTGGGAAGTTAATAACAACAAAGCGATTGAATATAAATTTATACTATAATAAAAACATAGGACTCTATATTTTCAAACTCCAAATATCACTAATGGAGAATATATTTTAAAAATATATATAATTTTGTAAAAAACAATTAAACCTGGTCAATGCTTAGTAACCGTAGTTTTATGTGATCTAGATTGACATGGTATTGTTTTTATGTGACTTTTTTTCCACATAGAATATTAATCCTCATAAAAAATAAAAAAACATTAATCGGTATCAGTTATTTAATCAGTTCAAAGTTCATATACATTTGAAAATAAAGATGTCAGAAAAGAGGGATGCTCACTCCATGGATTATCAAGATCTTTGTGATGGACGTTTCGATGGAAATTTTATTCCACTGAGGGTTGCACCAGATATCATTAGGACTGATGCAAATAAAAATGATCCAAAGAAAAATGAAGAGGAGGATGAGATGGAATTCTGGCGATCTGTAGAAGGATCGCAAATATCTCCTCAGAAAAAGACAACATTGGCTTCTTCTCTTGAAAAAACACATGACCTTGTTGGAGAAACAATTTCTGAAGGAATCGAGAAAATGGTAATTAAACCTAATTTTAATTTAACTAAATCACTCGAGCGGCTCCAGCTCAATGCTCTTAATAGTACCAGAGGGGCTTTTAGAAAAAAAATTGATCAGAATGTTCCGACTGGCGTAAAGAAAGCTATGAGTTTAAAGGATTTAATGGAATCTGCCAAAAAAGGACCTATTAAGTTTGAAAAACTAAATCATCCTTTGGATACCATAGGTGATGTGCAGACTGATTTCAAGACCTTGGATGAATTGACGAGTTCTCACTTGAAAAACCCTGCCATGAGTAAGTTTCTTCTGCCAAATTTCAAATTAAATGAAACCTCAACCAGCAAGCAGAGTGTACCATCAGTACCCGATGACAATGTCTGGAACATCGATTTATCTACAGCATTGATAAAGAAACCAGTGAGAAAACGAAAAGTAAATAATCCAATTTCCAAGCATTTCTACCAGAATTCGCCCTTTTTTAAGCCACAGTTTTGGGACGATCCTAAGACTGTTAACGAAAAGAAAGAATGTTGCATGGATATTTCGCATATTTTGAATGCAGATTTGAAATCCATTAAGAAGAGATATTCAAGTTTTGGAAAAGTGTTGACTAGAAAGTACACCAGCGGTTACAAACCCAAAGTTGTGCACGAATATAAAACCGTGCATAAAATTGAATGTTTTAAGTTCGACACTCCTTCACCTGATGACATTGCGCGCAAGCTTCAGAAGAGATAAGAACTTATTGTTGTATGATTATCAACTTGAATTTATTAATTTGTCAGTTAAGTACAAGATAATGAATATACAAATAAAAAAGATTTTTTTTTCTTTTTTATTATCACATGCTTCATTTATGCAATGCAATTAATGGATAATGTTATGAAATGATATAGGTAGTTAGTAGTAGGTCTAGGTATGGGTTGGGGGTCCAACCAAAATAGGACGTTTATTTTAAGGCGGCTATACTAATTTCAAAATTTTAAAAGCCATTTAATAAAACTAGTTAAATAGGAGAATTGGTTTTGTGCGATAATCGACTGAGTCGTTTTTCTATAATTAGCAAAGAAGTGCAACATTAATCACTTTTTGTTCACTTTTATGGATTTTTCTTTTCAAACTTCTGATTCCATGCTTCCTGGTTCTGTGCTTCGGCTTTTTTCGTTTTTTTTTCAGTTTCCAGTATCAGATTTTGAAAGTCTCCAGAAAGTTTTTGATAGTCTTTCTTAGAGTCAATATCTCTAATTTGTATTGAGCCGATAGATCATCTATCTCATTCAAATTATTTATGTAATATAACTTTAGTGAAATAAGTTGGTAAAATTATAAGGTCGTATATCAATTTGGTATACTTATAAATCACTCATCTCAATTATGTTGCGCGGTATTATTTTTATTGACGAAGTCGATTGTCGATAAGTTTATGCAAATTTTCTTATAGCGAAATAACATTTAGATGTTATTTTTTACTACTCAACTTTTTTTCGCGACGTTTTTAGAAGAAAGACAAATTAGTTGCCTAATGATAAAAGATAGTAGTGATTTAGTCATATGCCAAACATTTATGAATCAATTCATTCCGCTTAATGTCACGTGTTAATTTATGATTATATAAATGAAGTATTATTATTAGTTATAACATACTATTATAGTTAGTGAAATGTTGAACACTATCTGGAGCGTTTTGAAATGTAGTGCTGGCGGCAAGAGGAAAAGATAAAGTGGACAGACAAGATGACAAATGAAGTAGTCGTGAGAAGAGTGGGCGAATAAAGGACTCTACTGATTGTGAGTACAATTCTGAAAAGAAAAGGAAACTGGATGGGTCCATTCTGCAAAAAGAGGTCTAAAATTATTGGAGAGGAAAAGAATGTAGATGGTTGTAGAATGTAGATACTTACTCGAGAAGAGGCCAGGAACTGAAAGGCAAAGCAGAAGACCAGGAAGCATAAAAACAAAAGTTTGGAAAGGAAAATTTATAAACACGAATTTTTAAAAGTGATTAATGGTCATTAAAGGACAGATGAGGTAACAAATGCGCAAACTCTCCTGAGCAAGGTCATCAAAAAGTAAGGAAACTGGATCTGGGCCCATTCTGAAAAAATGGTGCATTCTACACGACGTCGTCGAAGGTAAAATAAAAGGTCTAAAAAGATTGGGAAGAAGAAGAATGCAGATGGTTGACCACTTAAGCGAGAAGCAAAATTATAAAGAACTAAAAGCCGAAGCACAAGACCAAGAATTATGAAAGCAGAAGTTTGGGAAAGGGAAAATTGCGTAAGAGTGATTAATGACAAGGAGCGTAAAGGTAATCATTGATTTGTTTGCTCTCACACCATGGACCTGCCTTCGGCCAGACTACTATTTATCATTATTATTAATAATATCCCTCAAATACATTTTTAAGATTTCCAACGCTTTGAAACCTGATAGTTCACGCATACATAACTAATTAAAACTATGACGTCTAGTTGCTGACTCGTATACAAACTTTGTAGGATCAATATATACATTATATATATCTTATATATAAAATTCTTCTGTAACAATGTAAGTTTCATATTTCCTCCTAAACTATAATTCGGATTTTCATGAATCTTCCTGAAGTTTGTTCGGGAAATTTTTTAGAATGTTTTGATTCATAGAAATATAGTTAAATTGTAGAAATAAATAGAAAAATTACAAAAAACCGCTTATCATTGTTTGCCCTTGAAAATATTTGAAGCTTAGTTTGACATTAAAAACAATTGAGGACTGTCATTTGCCAAACATTTCTATTCACTTATAGGCTAAGGCAATATTAGAATATAATAAATTCATAATTATGAATAAGGAAAATGTAATGTCTACATTATTAATGCCGAAAAGCAGCTGAGATGTGCCAAAAATTAAATTAATATAAGATGCAAATAATATAACATGCATTTGACAAGTGATGCAGTCTGCGCATGCGTCTGACGTGCGCGTGGTTTGCTTTTGCTTGCAATAATTTTGTTTGCGCACTTTGCGAACAGATTCGCCGTACGAATTCGCGCAAAGGAGCGAGCCATAAGTGATTGCGCTCAAACATATTCAATTTGCAGTCGTTTTGCCTTACTATACTAAGTCACAATACAAAAAAATTATTTAGAAGTTTCATTGTGTCAAAAATTCATATGTTTGTCATTGGGTACGGAATATTTACTCAATGGAGCGCTTTGGGTCTGAAATTTTTACTATTTTCCAATTCGTTTGGAATTTTGGAACTAGGTTCATCTTACTCTTCAGAAGTGAAAACAATTTAGACTCCTTTACCACTTCTCGGGTGGATGACATTTCTTTTCAGTGGTGTAATTTTACTTTTTTCAAAATAACGTTGGGTATCGATAAAAGAACTAATTATACGAGAAAAATATTTAATAATGTTTTTCAAAAAAGGAAATACTTTTCAAGTTACTGGCTACTGAATATTTGTTTCTTTTTTGCGTTTTTTTGTTGCTAACACCTTCAAAAATATACATTTTAACGAAAATCATGTAATGAACAGAATTATATCAATTAAAATCTTAATAAATCGTTATTTTATAGTGTTTTAGGAACATTATTAGGCTAGATATGAAAATGGGTTTTTATAGTGCTCAAAATAAGCTTTAAAATGAGTACTTCTGCGTGTAAAATGAGTGAGCTATCATGCAGATAAAGGACGCATGCAATGTTTTTTTTTTTCATTTAAATCAAATACTTTGAGCGCCATATCCACCAAAATTAAAAATAATCGTATTCAATCTAGAATTAACTTGGTTTAAGAGATCTTGATGGATTCTAGAAAATACCACAACTTTAGTACAAATGATTCTCAAAAAACTCATGATTTCATGAAAAAAAAACATTTAAAAAAAACAACCAATTTCTCATCATAATACCTCTGAAAGAATACGTATAAAAGTATATATATAAGAAAATTCGAGGTATTTTTCTGACTAATTATTATTGTTTATTATTTTTTCGTTACACAAATATTGATAGATGTATGATTAATTAAGGAGCTGTCCAACCAGAGGTCTTTCGAGCCCTTTAACCCTTCGCCGTTTTACAATAAGAGAAGTTACGGTAAAATTAATGATAGAGAAAGTTGTAGCTCATTTAATCACCTTTAAAATAGTGTATTACAAGTTCTGATAAAATCAGAATTAAAAGAGTAATAATCCAATTAATGCTGTGGATGGTGACGGAGTGCAAATTGTTAAAAACATTGAAATTAAGATAAAGATTAGCCTATTTCCAAAATATCAAGTAAATTGGAGCACAGTAAAAAAAATTTACAGAGCAATAATTTTGATGATCATGAGTTGAATAGAGCACATGTGAACAGGATTTGACAAATTAATTCACTTCAAATATAAACTTAAGCAATAATGTATATTGATTTATTAGAGAAAAAAATGCAATTTAGATATTAAAATTACTTAAAGCCAGTTAAAATATGGTACAAAATTATAAAAATTATAGGCAACATTATTGAAGCAATTATTTTGGGTAGAAAAATAAAAGGTGATATTGCACCTTTGCCGCGAATGCTATATATTAATTCTTTCTGAATTTGTTGTACTTTTTAAAAGATTTCAATTTTCAACATGAGTATCTTATGCTATGACCATAAATCAAAAAGGCAGACGATCATTTTTAGTGTGATAAATTTGGAAAATCAATGTTTTAGTGGTGAATAAACAAAAAATCATTCATTTATACATCCACATCTACAGGTATGGCTAAAAATACTATATAACCCTTAAATGCAATAAAATAAATTGAGCTATTGGAAATAAATTTGTTCTATAAATCGCAGTGTATAATTTTTAATATACAATTTTATTGAACATTTTTTAATATTTGTTAAATAAATAATTAAAGTGTTAACTGTGGGAATTGAGAACAATCATTTTATTTGAAACAGTTCTACATTCAACATCACTTATATATTGGTGTAAATAGTAATTCAAAAAACAGTAATTATTATTTTTAACTAAGCAGTAAATATTAGTATAAAATATTGAAAAAATGTAGACGTAGGTACAGAACAACGTCTGTCGGGTCAGCTAGTATATATATATATATATATAATACATATGTTACATATTAGCGAATACATGTGTATCACGCAGGTATTTTTCTTGAAACCACCGTAGGATTTTGGCATATGTCCAATGTTAACAAACTTTCTAACTTTACTTTATGACTGTATATATATATATATATATATATATATATATATATATATATATATATATACAGCAAATTTGTCGAAAATAAAAAAACATAAATATTAAAATATATTTATGTTGAACGTTTCGTCATTGAACATACGATGTACATCATCATTTAGCATGAAAAACATGTAAATATAAAAAAGCTAATAGGAAAAACTTAATTAGTGAAGCTACAAACGCATTTTGTAATCTTTGATAATAATAAATCGTAAAAACATGTCACATGATCACATTTTCTGGTTAGAAAATAGAACCATTTTTCCTGCAATTTTTCGAGAAGGAATAAAATTTTTTACATAAAATGTTAATGAAATATTTTTTTAAATAAAGTCAGAAATATTTTTATTAAGAAAATATAATTTTATATACAAATTAAATACAGTAGAACCCCGTTAAAACGATCATACTTGATGTGGGTGACTTAATATTAGGAGGTCATAAATTATTAAAAAAATCAGGCTAGTTATTGTAGAATAAAATGTATATTTTGATAATATAAAAGATTATTAAATTTTTAATAAAATTTATGATTAACAATATTGTTTTATTTATGTATAGCATGATCGTCTTAACGGGGTTCTACCGTTTTTAATATGTATATTAGATTATATTTTCACGCTTAATACGCTACTTTACGCCAGTACTTGCATTTTGAGTCATATAATTCTTATCACGCATAATACGCTTTCTTGTGTATTAATGAACGAGAAGATCAGAAAACACAAAATGCATCAAATTAAAAAATGAAATGTATTATGAAAAACAATGTTGTCTTGATATGGACCTGCATTATATATCTAAAAATTTATTTATTATTAATTATTTTAAATCTATTTGTGACTGTTTTTCCAAGTTAATCTTATATGTGCTAATTCTTCATATTTATTAAAAATTTCTATAAATTTCTACTAACTTTTGTAAACATAAAATTACCAACACGAGTTTATAAAATACTATGAAACTTCTAACAAGAACTGAAAATTCCAGAACTACTATTAATGGGCACAATTAATATTATTAACCCTTTACACTCGCTAATTCTGGCGGCACTCGCTAATCTGGCGGAAAGGGTTAATATCATATATCAGTAGTTTCCAATCTTGTCGTACCGCTCTTTCCCTATGTTTTTTAAATAATACTGGATGCCCTTTAATTCGTCCAATAATCTAATTTTCAACTAATATTATAACTCATTTATCAGGCTAGAAATTAAATAATATAATTTATAATTAATATATAAAATAATTAATATTATTGATACAAAAAAATATATCAAAATATACATAAAATTAATCATTTATCTATTCATTTTTATGTCATTTCAACAATTTGGTTTATGTTTTTGGAAATTGTATTTTGAAATTAACTTCGAAAACGCCTCCCAAGCCCTGAAGGGTTGCGCCCCAAAGGTTGAAAACCACGGTCATATACTATTTTTTGTGTTATATTGTAAGAAGTAATAAGTATTTGTATGAAATAAATGCAAAATTAAACAAATTGCAACTATTTCCTACAACAAATTTTGCCAGAGTAAGTCAGTGTTGTTGCAAATTAATATTAAAATATAAGCTTAAATTAACTTACCATATAAATGATCAATTAAAAATGTAACTCGGTTGTCCCAACTATATGCCATTTTTGTTAAACTTTCTAATATTAAGACACTCGAACTTGAAAATATTTTATATAATTAAATTAAAAAATTAAAAAAAACTCACTTAGTTTTTGAAACCGAAAATATTTTTTTTAATAAAGGATTTATTAGGGGTTTAAGTCGATTCAAATTTTAACTCTGCAATATATAGTGTATGAATATAGTCTCTTACTATTATTTTTAAAATTAATTTAATTTAATAAAATGTGGTTGTGAGGTGTTAATTTTGTTGTACTGCTGGTGTTATTAATGTACTTTATTGTTTATATTTTTATTTATGGAATTAGTGTTCAGTTTGGAATAGTGTTGTTTGAATTTTCGCGGGTGACAATATCGGATCTATTTTGAATACTGAACGCTAAGAATTTGAAATCGTAGCTTTACGGATTTGCCTTCTATCTTTAGATCTGTGATGCATTTATTTCTATTCGACAAACCCACACTAACACATACACCTTGGCTAAATTAACCTAACTATAAGAATTATTTAAAATTGGTATTAAAACGAAAAAAATACGATTGGCTAATTTTATGTCTTCCCAACGTTTCAAGTCATTCTGAATCGTTTGAGATCAAATTTGGTAGAAGTATGTGTGTGTGAGAGAGAGAGAGAGCCGTTTTTTGACCTTTCGTATGTATCTCGATAAGAACTATTGTTATTTAGTTACTTCATTCAATTTCAATAAAATCAATGTGAGTTCCCCATATTTTGATTTGTTGATCACTTGCGTTTCCCATTCAAAATTATTCAGTTTTTTTTATTATTTTTTAGTTAATTATTATATTTTTTATTAGTTAATTATTGATTAAAGATTACAGTTATTTCTTTGCTTAAAAATACTACAAAAATAAATTTTGAAATGGGGTTTCGTTCTATTTTATGTCTAATCGAAAACAGAATCTGAAATACCTGTATGAGCAATAAAAGAGTTGCTTCTAGAAACTAAAATGTATTCATACGGCGTCTTGGCAAATTTTCTGACTAATCGATCACTTTTAAACTACTCGTAATCAATATGATGAAATCGATTCATTGTTTCAGCCAAATCTTTGTTTGATTTTGAACATTATTAATCTAATTGTGATTTTGAACGTTTCGTGAACACAAGCAGAAAGTATTTTGAATCATCATAATTCAAATCGGATGCTTAGTTCTCTCAAAAACTGCAATTTTTTGTACATTTAGCTCGGTATCTCCGAAACCGCTGAATCTGCCTCTGCGAAAAACTAATCAGCATATCTCCCTATCAATAGAAATCGAACCACTCGAATCGGTTGATCCGTGCGCCCGAAAACGTGGACGAAAAATTGTATCCATACATGCATACATGCACACATACATCATTTTTTCTGAGGTATGCCAAAATGTTCAGAAACCTTCAAAACGTGAAAAAAATATAAAAATTTTCGATTTCGATTTTTGGACCATTACAATAACTTACCCTACGGAAAATTAATAAGTACGTTTAAATTAGGAAAAAAAAGGATCCAATAAGAAAAACATGATAAAAAATATGCTAAACAAGCAATAAAAAGTTATAGTTACTTTCGGGTTTATTTATTACATAATACAAATTTGAATGTTGGAGATCGAATGATAATCTGATAGGAGTCTCTGAAAAGTCCAATAACAATCTGATTAGAGCAAAAGCTGATGAGAATCTTGCATGTAAGCCTGCAGAGTTCTAAATAGTTTTATGAAATTAATTATTATTGAATGACTTTTTTTTAAAATTAGTAATGAATTAATACTTATTATCGCAATAAATTATTTTGAATACTTAAAATGAAGTAATCAAAAGCATCAAGATAATCATTCTGGAAAGGTTCTGGAGAAGTCATCAGGCGCATATTTTGATCGTAACTTAATAACTGAACGACATCATCATCCACATGCAGATTTTTATATTGAATTTAAATTTATGGCTACCCAGTGGCTTAGTGGTTAGAGTTGTGATCTTTGAATCAGAGGTTTCGGGTTCAATACCTAATTCTGACAAACTGATATCAAGCAGCAGTGTTCTTACTTGGGAATATAGATAGCAATATGTTCACAAGTAAAAATAGCCCTGCCCGGCATTGCTGCAACATTATAATTTTATCAGTTACAGAAAATATTATGATAAATTTGTCGTCGGGATAGGACGACCGTTTGGGTTGCCATTTACAAGCCACATTGTTTAAAGAAGTCAGCAAATCATTTCATAGGACTTGTTAAGTTCTGTAGGTGTTAAAATATATGAATATAACAAAAATAATTTTGATTGAATTTTTGTACTAACGAGTCTTCTTGATATTGTTAAAGATTTTATATTCTTTAATTTATGATCATAAAAAAATATTTTTGGTGTTTTGTTTTGAACAGAAATGAAAACTAAATATATTCTATGAGCTGGTGTGATGTGACTCTCTAACCAAGTGTTAATAGAAGACAACCCAGTGGTTGACAATTTTCTTTTGAAATTTTTAATACATTTTTGTGTTTTACGGATGTGATACATATTGCAGTAATGCATGGAGAAAGCTATTACATGTTATTATATTTTAAATCTATAATCTCAGGTGAAAATATGTCACCCTACTGCTTGATATCAAGCTAGCCGAGGTTCGTATCAAATCCGGAGCCAGTAATATAGTTACCATAACTAACTACCTTACCTTTTCTTATTTTGTAATTATTATACAGTGGTACCTCGCCTTACGAGCGACTCGTCATACGAGTCATACGTTTGCTTCCTTATACGAGCCAAATTTGTGATGACCCTGTAAACACAAACTTTAGTTTTTCAGTTCTTATAAAATATAATCTGATATTTATATAGAAAATAATAACAATATTTAATAATATAATCGGTTTTATTTATGTTCTGTCACCGTACAAACAATTTACATACAAGTTTCTATTAAGTTTAACTTTATATATATATATATATATATATATATATATATATATATAAAGCTAAGTATATACATAAAAAATATGAAATTAAAATTCCTAATATTGTTTAATATACACATATACAAAATAAAATTTAACATACTGAAGAAAAAAACAAGTTGATTGCACAAGTTACTTTTCATGCTGATTTTGTAAAATATTAAACTCAAAAAATTGATTCGTAAAAATAATATACAAATATTCATATTTTACATTACTTGAGCAAATTCGTATTAAAGGATAAATTACCTAAATCAGCAATTGAAACTTAAACTATGGATAAAGGAACTAAAAATTTTATTTAAGGTTATTGCTTCATATTTACTTTGTAAACATGAATATTTCTAATAATAATAACAAAAAAATATAAAATAAATTATAGTCCTTGTACATTTTTTGTAATATAAAAGTGAGCACTTGGAGGATTTTGAGTTTCCAAGACTTAAGTTTAATTTACAAATAAAATATATTTATTCCATTTCTACAAATTATTGCTCCTTTAAAACACTTCAAAAGTTGTTTATAGCTTTTTATTTCCGAAGCTTTTTTATGATCTCAGAAAATGCACAAAGAACTCAGAAATCTCAATCAGTTATTTATAAATTGTAAGCATATTTCAATATTTAATTTTAATTATAATAATTTCAATATAAACACAAAAATATAGTGACTTGAGTTAATATTAGACTTAAGAATAATATAATATTATAATAATATAAAATATAATATGTATTATATGATATGACTTAAAGTATGAGTAGGTATTAACAAAATAATTATTTAAAGTTGAATGGAAATTTTTGTTGCAATGTTTATAATATATGTATACATATTAGGGTGGTTTTTAATATGGTTATTTTTGAATGTTGTTGCTCTCAAGGGCTCAAATGCTTCCAAATAAATAAAAAAAAATGTTCGAAAGTTTTTGATTTTAATATTTACTTTAAGATAGTCCGCACTCCAACCAAAGTTTCTTATAGAAATACCATGGGTAAAATTCCATTTGTTTTTTAGAATTTTATAACTTAACGACAAGGGAGTCAAAATTTTGAGAACAACATTGTATTTGCTTATTTTGATAAATCAAAAAATTATAACAAACTTTGATATATTTTTTAAAATAAGTATTTACTTAGAAAGAAACTTTGGTTAGAGTGCGGACTATCTTAAAGTCAATATTAAGAGCTAAAACTTTCAGAGAATATTTTTTTATCAATTTGGAAGCATTAGAGTACCTGGGGAGCAGGGAAATACGAAAACATCTATATTAAGGACCACCCTCATATATATATATATATATATATATATATATATATATTGCACTCAATTTTTCGATTTTTTTTTATTATGTGACGAAAAGGTTTGTTTCAACTTATGTAACCGTCATATATTTGCATTTATTTCTTCATGTACACGAAATTGTGGTTGGAACTATTTAATTTTGTGTGCATGAGATAAAATTTGCGCAGAACAATTAAAAATTAATTTTAAAATACTACAAATTACTGCATTATTTATAAGTACTACGTATAAAATATTTGACGGTTTGCAACTGTTTCAAATAAGTTTTTCTATCAGTTGGTACAAATCTTTTGAAAACTTTCTTCTTGAGTTTGTTCCGAAATTAGCATAATTTTTGACATATACGGTTTAATTAAAAAAATAATCTAAAATTATATATCTTTACACTAGCAAACGACTATCGGCCGCCCTTGCACTAACCTCAAAACAATCATTTACTTTTCTCCTAATAATTTGATTGTCGTTGTTGTTTTTTTTTCTAATTTAGATACGTTTTTGATTTGTAAATATTTTTGAATCAATCCCACTCTCCAATATAAAGTCCACTACGTGCATTGTGTGTTTCTCTTTGCATTAAATAACCTCTATTTGGCAAAGGCAGTCTGCCGTATATGTGATGGTATGGAGATTCTGACGTCATTATGCTTTCTGAATCTGAAATCCAATGTTAAATATTTAGTTAAAACGATTCCAAAAGCCTTTATTCTAATGTTTGCATCATTTCCAAAAATTCGAAATAAATTATCATTTACCTCTATTACTGATTTGATACAAAATACTGACCTATCCCGCTCTCGTAGCTCCTGGCGTGCCACACGGGTGGGTATTGTTGATGGTGGTAGCCCATGTGGCCACTTGGCCCTCCCATTCCGGCCATGGAGTAACGTTTGTTGTTATTGTTGCTGAGGCCGTTGCTAGGACCGTGTTTGCCGGTTGCTACTTGTTGTTGTTTTGAACTTTGTTTTGTGGATTTGACGAAGTTCGGGACCCTGGCGCGAAGACCGCAGTAGTAGGGGTCATCTGGAAGTAAATGTTGGTAAATTACAATCTGTCTATATTACGAGGATATTTCGTAATTTTTTGTTGGCATGTGGTGTTTGGCTTATATTTGGCAGGCAACTCAGTAGTTGTCCTAGCCAATTGTGACTAATCACTTACACTTAATAGTATTTTTTTAATTTTGCATGATATTAGGTGTAGTCTCACTATTTTTTTAACTTGTGTATTATATATTTAATTATTGTGACATAACATTTTGTTCATCTTACCGTATTTTTTATTATTTTTGCCTTTGTCAGTATTGTGTGATCCTCTGGATACTGGATATGGTTGTATTCTAACGTCTTCTTCGATATCATCGTAATCGGGCTGCAAATTACAAATTAGTTCAAAATTAATATATATTTCTACCCAATCTGTACCTTAAACTAAGCTGGTGGTCATCAATGTGTCACTTCTGATGTGAAAAATTTCAAATATTTAGGGTTAGTGTGAAGTTTATAGAAGTTTTAAACACATCCTTCTGAGTCACTTTCGTACAGCATTCTAGTCACAAACAGTCGAATAACAATGTCACCACAAGAGCAACTTTTTGTTGCCACTTCTGATAGCATACACATGAGGTCAAAGTAAAGATATATTCTGACGTTTGTGTAATGTTAAAGTTAAATTTTATAAGTTAACTAGCAAAACCGCCGAACTCCGTTTTGCCACCAGATGGTTTTGTGAGAAAGATGAAGAAATTTATTGTTTGTTTTGTATTTGAATTGGAAAAATTTGATTTTATTACACAACAGTAATGAATTTATTTCGATTATAAAAATGAAGTGTTTTTTTAGTTGAACTTCTCTAAATAAAAGTGAATCCGCAAATTATCCGTTTCATTGAAGTGCTCTTTGGTAAACCACATTTTTGGTTTTTGGTCTGACGTTAACACAAACAAAGCGCATGGTTTCCGAACTCGTGAATAGGCAACGTATAACTGCCCATGGAAAAACAATGATTTTCTAAATAATCTATTTGAAATTTATCCCGCAAACACTAAGCGATTGGCTTTGCGACTTGTTATTGCGAACGCAAGGCGAACTGGAAATTACAATCGTTAGAAGTCAAACGGAAGACCAGTCGGAATCATTGGTATGTCACCAAATCGGCAGCAATTTTTGATTGAATTGTGAAATTCAGCGCGTGTACATCATTATTCTTTGCGGCAAGAATTGCTTTGACTTAACCAAGCATAATTCTGATAATTCTCACTAATGTTATTACTCGAATTTTTAATTACGGTGCGTAAAGTTTCAGCAATTTGCATTAAGGCACGATTGTGGCTAGCAACTTAAAATAATTATTTTATCCGAGATTTGGCTTCTAGATTAAAAAATGCATGTATTTAAAGCATCAACTTTGCACTACCTATTTTTTGTTGACAAAATATTTCTAAATGCGATGATGCAAAAGTGTATTATCATCAACTAGACTCGTATTATTTTATTATTAACAGTTAATTAGCGAAATCTAAAGCCAGTATTTTAGGACATTTAAGAGAAATAACAAGCATTTCAAATAATAGAAGGGTATGGTCAGTATATGAAAAATTGACTAATTAAACAAGTTCTGGTACATTATATTTCTCTTATTTACCTTGGGTATGTCTCTTTCTGGTAACGATTCTCCATCCCGTTTTCTTTCCCGTGGTGGCAACTCTGGAGGCCTGTCTCTGGCTCCTCCAGAAATACCATTTCCTCCACGTCTTTGTGCCAAAAGCAATTCGCGCGTGCTTGCCACGTATCCAGAGGAGTATGTGCTGAAATATAATATGAATTCATAGCAAATATATCTTTTATAAGATGCAACATTTTTTCTCCAATCCTCACCTCGATCCTGCATAACCATTTGACGACGTCTGCCTCATCATAACGGGCGGCGCACCACTGCCGTTACCACCTCCTTGTGAACTTCCTCCGGAACTGGATCCGTTGTCGTTGCCAGATCGTGGTGACATCTGTCCGTGATGGTTTGAAACGCCGTTTCCGTTATGGTTGTTGTTGTTGCTGTTGTTTACTCCGCCTGCTGTCAGATGACTGTAGGGATCCTCGTCTGGTGCAGGAATACGAGGCCGGGTGCGGATGTCCAGGTGCATTGCTGGTTCTGCTTGGGGCGAGGAAACTGGGAAAGAAATAGATTGCCAATTATTTAGTATACTGCTTGAAGAGATTGATTAAAACATGTCTTAAACAGATAAGTTCTTGGCTTGTTGTACTTTAAATTATTAAATTCTACTACATCTTGCGATACTTCATTGAAATTTGAAAGGGGATATGTTTTAACAAAAAAAAAAACACTTTAGAACTAAAATGTTTTCAATGGTTATTTTGCATCAACTATTGTCATCGTGGTGTCTTTACCGGGTTAAGTTACCGGATCAAAATTTTGCAATCCAGTTTTTGGGCTACCGTACTATCAACACAACTTCTTCATACATATCAATAAAGATATGTAGATTCTTTATAGTTTGAGCAATTGTCGTTTTTTTGTTAGTGAAACAATAAAATATGACGAAGTTGGTCGTTGGTTTTTATATTCAAAAATATACCAGCTGAGAAGTATAGTATAGAAAGAATGAAGTATAGAATGAATTAAGACTTCTCGCTGGCAAATCTTGCTACTATGCTCATAACTTGATAATAATGATGTCTAAGAAATTTTGTCGCGAATAATATTAAACTAATTCTTCTATCAGATAATAAAGAAATTTCTTCCCAAATAATATATTATAAATTACTACCCTTACCCATTGGTAACTTTGTCTTCAACATATCCATAGCGACCACATTGACCACCAGGACCCATAATGGTGTTGCCAATTGGTCTGGTGGCGGTGCCAAAACGAATGCCAATGTGCTAAGGCACGCTGTCTCCAATCTACGTCTGTCAGGATAGGACCTCCTCAATTCTCTGGAGACGCTTTGCTCAAAACGTTTCATATCGAACAGCTAAATAAAAATCAGATCATAATTATTGAACAAATTAAACAATATTGTCTTAAGAATAATCTATAGTTATACCTTTACAATCTTGTCAGGTTCCAAAGGTATTGCAGCTGGTTCAGCTTCTGAACCGTTTGAACCGACAGGATTT
>NW_020538040.1:12861179-13106527 GCF_003426905.1 Ctenocephalides felis
ATTTGCGGATCCCCAGGTAAAGCAAATTTTCAGTGAGCTATACAAACTGACAAAAACACTAACACAAACATGACTTATAACGACAAATACACAACAATTTTGAACTTTCTTACTTCATCACCATAAACCAATCGCAAGACTTACAAATAATGCAATTCAATTCAAATGGACTTAAAAACAACGTTGACGAACTGAGACAGACGATAACAAAATACGATCTGGACATAGTACTGATTAACGAGACACACCTAAAACTACGGACAGACTCTATATCAACAATTACAAAGTTTACAGAAACGACAGACAGACCGACGCACGCGGATGGGGCGGCACTGCGATTTTGATTAAGTCTAACATCAGACACGAGCAAGTGCCAAACCTGACAGCGGGCGGTTCTGAAATAACAGCTATTAATGTATACAAGAGAGGTCAAAAAGTAACCATAATATCGATTTACATCCCGGCAAGCAGACTAGAACATACGGACTTACAAAGACTACTGGACTCGAATAGATTTGTTCTTATGGCAGGAGACTTTAACGCACAACACACAACTTGGAACTGTAACTTCAACAACGCAAACGGAAACAGACTTTACGAATACCTGACCGAATACAACACCACAGACGCACAACTACACTTTCCTGACACGCCGACCAGATACGCCACCGTACAGACGCACCATCACAGTACGATCGATTTGGCATTGACAAAAAATCTACACGTAACATCCGAACCCATAACAAGAACACTTTTCAACTCTGACCATAATCCAGTTTTCATGACCATTTCAGACAGGACTAGACGTCGACCAGACCCCCACACGCAAATTTTTAGATTACACCAGAGCCAACTGGCCAATTTTCAGAGACATCATCACAGACAACACCACGACACACTATGCCAATCGATACCAACACTGACATTGAGGAGGCTGTAACACACCTTACACTGACAATCACAGACGCCGTACAACAGACTATACCGACACTAGACTCAAGAACAACACCAGCCAACGACTTGCCAGAACACATTTTATTGAAAATACAACTTAAAATCATATAAAGAAACTGTGGCAACGTACCGGTGACAGACTACTCAAGGAACATGTGAACAGACTGACAAAAATTATTTCCAATGAAATACGTGATCACCGAAACAACACTTGGACCAAAAGACTCGAGAACATAAATACTGACCCACACAAAATTTGGCAGACAGCAAAAAGACTGACGCAAAAACCAACATCCATACCTCCACTCAAATTAACTGACAACAATTACGCAACGACACCAGCAGACAAGGCGGAAATATTGGCAAAAAACTTTGAAAACATACATAAACAAAATGCCAATATGTCAAACGCAGACCTGAAACAGACGTACACGAGACAATTCAAACTTCACTGACCTCCACAGGGACAAAGACTTACGAATAGACCCTGCCACAGTTTCTGAAATAAAGACAATAGTTAAAAAATTACCGAACAGAAAAGCACCGGGACCGGACGGACTACAAAACATAATACTTAAACATCTGCCGACAAACGCCTACATTTTACTTACCCGGATAATAAATAGAATAATGACAAAAGGCTGCTTTCCCGCTTCTTGGAAAACCTCCACCATATTTCCAATAGTGAAGCCAAGGAAACAGCCAGACATACCACAGAACTACAGACCGATCAGCCTCCTCAACACAATGAGTAAGGTAGCCGAAAAGGTACTACTCAAAAGACTTAACAAACACATAAGACACAACAAAATCATACCTGACACACAATACGGCTTCAAAGAACGACACTCCACACTACACCCACTGACAAAACTCATAGAAAATACTGTTCTCAATTTTAACAGACGAAACCATACCGGATTGGTGTTGCTTGATTTCGAGAAGGCGTTTGACACCATCTGGATGGACGGACTTATACATAAACTCATACAACTGAATTTTCCACCATACATTACAAGAACATTACACTCATACCTCTCAGACCGTAACTTTACCGTACAAGTAGACAACGGACTTTCGACGGTTAAACAAGTGACGGCGGGAGTACCGCAGGGCTCGATCCTGGGACCGTCACTGTTTAACGTCTACATTCACGACATACCCACTGACGCCGACACCACCTTACTGACGTTTGCTGACGACACTGCCATATACAAATCATCACGATCACCGACGCTACTGACTACAAAGATACAGACACACATAGACAAGCTGACGAAATATACTGACAAATGGCAGATCAAGATAAATCCGCAAAAGACGGAGGCAATTTTATTTACTAAGAGCCGAAATGCCATGACTAGACTGACTGACTTAGACAAAATTAAAGTATTAAACTGTGAAGTTGAGTGGTCCAAAGATGTCAAATATCTTGGTGTGACCCTGGACCATAGACTCAGCTTCACAAAACATATTAATACGAAAATTGGACAGGCTTACGGGATGTTAAATCTACTGAGACCTCTCTTGAACCACAACGGCCCGCTAAGCGTGAAGAACAAGCGAACACTTTACTTGACACTGATAAGACCGATACTGACATACGGCGCTCCGGCATGGAACGCGACGACTAAGACTAACTTACGGAAACTACAGACATTACAAAATAAGACACTACGACTTGTACTCAACAAAATAAGGGACCCACTGACTAGACATTACTACTCTTCAAAATACATACACAAACAGACTGACGTACCGACAATACTCGACTACATAAAAAAGCTCACTGAGAATTTTTATCTAAAATGTGGGGATCATCCTAATATGAACATCGCGGGCCTCGGCCAATACACAAGAGATGATATTTGGTATGGCAATCACGCCATGCCAAAATATATACTGATCGACCCATAGCGGCAATTGAAACTTGGCTCGACGCAAATATTCTCCCTCAAAGTGAATAAATCTTTTTTTGTTTTTCTCCTTTTTGAGTTATTATGTGTTATTATAAATAGTGCTAAGTGATTTTTTTTTGGGGAATAAATTTTCTTTCCTCTTTTTTGTCACAGAATTATGTCACAACTTGTATATCTGAAATACTTATTATTGTATTGATAGAACAAATATGAAGGATGAAATACCTACGGGTAAAAATCCAAAATGAGAAATGCTATGTACACATATATATCTACTGAAATATATTTATTTATTATTATTATTATCGCCTTTGCCTTCGCCTTGTCCTTTGCCTTGTCCTGCACTTTCTCAACAAGGAGAGGTTAAAGGTGGCTCGTCCTTTTGTCACTTGGTCAGAGATAAATAAATGACCAATGGGAAACGGACGGGCAGCTAAGATGAAAAAATAGTTCTTCTCTTTGTTGGGAGAGAAATTTTTGGAAAGCCCCACTTCTTCGGAAGAAGGGGCGCACAACATATCATAAATATAGTTGCTAATGTATGTAAAACATACATTGCATCACATATATATATATATATCACATGTATATATTATATATATAATTTATATATTATATGCAGCCCAACCGTCGAATTAACTAGCTGTACGTAGAATTCTGTCTTAAGGCAATTAAGGCATCGTGCCTTAAGGCAAATTGCTGGAACTTTCCGTACCAAAAATTATTATTTTTCTTAAAAACAATTAACATTTTTGAAAAAAATTTACTTCGAAAAAATTAGATTTTTGCGACACTATCAATTTGACAAAAAATAACTTTTAAAAATTTTTTTTTTTTTTTTGAAAAGAAAAATGTTTTTTTCTTCATTTTGACATATTTTGGAAATTCTGAAGGTTTTTTCAAAGCAATCGTACTGCTTTCACTGCATAAAGACGAAATATCAAAGCGCGTAAGTGCCCCATCACCGTCTAACGCGTAAACATTGGTACGGAACTCATGGGAATGTAAACAAAATTTATACTTTTTGTTAAATCTCTATTAAATATCTGATAATTTGATGTGCATATGTCTAATGATCATTTTTGACCGCCAAATGGCTCATTTTTTTTTCTTTTTCCTCCATGTCTCCAAAGTCGTTGAACCTGCCTTTCCAAAATTTTGAACAGTTCTTCATTTAGTCAATACAAATAAAATGTTTTTTGAACTATTCAAATCGGACGCTCCATTCTCTTAAAAACTGAGTTACCGTTTTCGGCACTTTTTGCGCAGTATCTTCGGAACAGCTAGACCTACCTTTGCCAAAAACTAATCAGCACGTTTCCTTATCAATACGAATCGAATGTTTTTTAAGTTATTCAAATCGGTTGATTAGTGTTCCCGAAATCGTCGACGAAAATTTGTATTCGCACATACATACACACATACACATACACACACACATACACACACACACACACACACACACCCACACACACATACATCCATTTTTTTTAAGGTATGCCAAAATGTTCAGAAACCTTCGAAACGTAAAGATATATAAGAATTTTCATTTTCGATTTTTTTGCGATTACTATAACTTGCGCTACGGGAAGTTAAAAATGTATTGATGTGAATGTTTTTCTCTGAATTTTAACTATACATTTTTATTATTTATTGTTTATTTTTAACTTCCCGTAGGGTAATTATCGTAATGGGCCGAAAATCGAAATTGAAATTTTTTGCATTTCTCGACGTTTTGAAGGTTTCTGAACATTTTGGCATACCTCAGAAAAAATGGATGTGTGTGTGTGTGTATGTATGTATGGATACAAACTTCCAGTCACGTTTCCGGGCGCACGGATCAACCGATTTGAATGGTTCAAAAACATTCGATTCCTATCGATAGGGAGAAGAGCTGATTAGTTTTTGGCAAAGGCAGGTCCAGCCGTTTCGGAGATACGGAGCAAAGAGTGCAGAAAATAGAAATCCAGTTTTTGAGAGAACGGAGCATCCGATTGAAATGATCTAAAAAACATTCAATTAGTAATGATTGGGAGAAGTGATTGTTAGTTTTTGGCAATAGCAGGCCCAGCCATTTCGAAGATACAGAGCTAAATGTGCAAAAAATAGCAGTTTTTGAGAGAACTAAGCGTCCAATTTGAATGATTCAAAAAACTTTCAGCTTGTTTTAACAAAATAATTGATTTTGGAAAAAAAAAATTTGTAATTTTTTTAGTTTTTTTGTATATCGAAAATAATTCAGATTTTATTTTTAATTCTGACTAAATTTCTAATATACTTTAAACAAATAATTTCAACTTTGCAATTCAGTTTATATAAATCTAAATATTAGAGAATGTTACAATATTTATAATAATCTATTTGAAAACATTCAGTATTCCTTGAACATTTTGTTACGGTACGGGAAGTTCCAGCAATTTGCCTTAAGACGCGATGTCTTAATTGCCTCAAGACAGAATTCCACTTACAGCTCGTTTGACTTTATATACAAGTACATTAGTCATATACATTTTAAAAGTTAACTTTACAATTTTATTTTATTAGATTGTATATAATTATATAGCGCACCATGCATTCTTTTTTTTTTTGTCAACAATGTTATAAAATTAGTTGGGAGGCAGTTTTTTTGTCTTTTTAAACTTGAGCTTATGGAAAAGCTTAAATTGCACTTTAAAAAACAATTTATTTGTATCGAGGGTTGTCCAACCATAACTCTTTTTTAAATTTTGAGATATGTATTTTTGAAAAATTAAAGAATATTGATCTCAAAATTTAAGCTTTTCCATAAGTTCAAGTTTAATAAGGCACAAAATGCCTCTTGCAACTAATTTTATTGGCAATATTGTTGACAAAAAAAAAGAATATATGGTGCGCTATATCATTATATACAATCTAATAAAATGAAATTGCAAAGTTAACTTATAAAATGTATATGACTAATGTACTTGTATATAAAGTCAAAAAATAAACAATAAATATTGAAAAAAAAGTTTAGTTGAAATTCAGAGAAAAACATCCACTGACTAAAAGCGAGATAAAAAAAACTTTTTGAGTACTAAAACGACTAATACGAAATGGGGGTTGAGATAAGAAGGTGAAAGTTTAGGGCTGTATGAATTGGTCCAAAATATAGAAAGGGAATCTTAAGGGTGGCCAATCCTTACCACTTTAGGGTATAAAAAATGTGGTCCGATTTTGTAATAACGTGGTTATTAAATTTCATAAAAATCAGTCAAACCATTTTGAAGGAGTATTGCTAATACCATGACGAGTTAATTTTTTTTTATTTAATTTGTTGATATATATTATAACAGTTTAGGACATTTAGCAAATTTTATAATTTTGCAATTGCCTATCTACAATGACTTAGTATGAAAATACTGATCACATGTTGAAACAATAACTCAATAGTTGATATTTCATTTGATAGATAAATTATTGCCATATTCTGTTGATTATAATATAAAACTAAAATGTTTCTATAAAAATAAAGATATAAATTTAGTTCTCATCAAGGATCAATTTTGACCTGTTTTTAGTAGACTTCTATTAGTAAAGGAAACTTGGATTTTAGACTTCTGTTTAGCTAGGAAATTTGGATGTTATGCTTGTCTCGTGTTTATATGCAGTTTTTGCTGTCTTGTTTAGTAGGTGGGTACGAAATTTGATAAATTAAATATGTAGTGAATCTTCAGAGATGTATTTCATTTGCTCTGTTTTCCTAGAACGTGGTGCACCTTTAAAAGCGAACCGAAATCTTGGATACATGTTCTAGCATTATCGAATCATCAACAAATCTTGCTTGTTCACAATTAATTAGAACTTCATTTTGGCTTAAACAGCATTGTTACCATTTCTATGAATTAAATGCATCGTATTTTTCTCTACATTTAAAAGGTTATCGACCATCAACTCCTGCTTAAATCAATATCAAGTCATTAAATATGTAATGATTGTTCTGCACGTATTAAGTTGGGTTAAAAATTCATTTGAGGGCTCTGCCAGAAAATCTAATATAGCGTAGCACCGTACATTTTCTTACCATTTTACCCACCTACTTTATTTTTAATTTTATTTACAATCCATACTAATTTAATTTTTTTATATTCTCTTCTAAATGTTTGTCATTTTCTCTTCTTATTTCTAATCCTTTCAAATAATTAAAGTCCATATCGTTTGGATTTACTTACTTAACTCGACTGGGATTCAATCTCAGTACTTCTGTATCTGCGAGCCGAGCGTTTACCGAATCGGCTTACGGTTATATTACTGTAAATTTATTATAAAATCGCACGAAAGTTGATGTCTCTATTTGTTTATACATAAATAATAATTCACATCAGTATCTGCAACATAACTGCAACATTCACATAGGAATAGTTTATCCGGGATCAAGCTACCGTGAGGCGACCCCAAATCAGGTAGCATTGATGTCACTATTTACATGACCTCTGCTTTTTAGACCCCAGATTATTAGTGAAGTTGATCATTCTCTTGATTGATTGAGACAGAGCCCATAGTTTATTACTATCCCGATTTTGTAGTTTCTGAAACCTTCTCAGTTACACAAAAATTCCGAAGTTCTAAAACTGTTAATTCCCACACTGGGAATTAGGAAACGCATAACGCGGAGCTTTTGGGCTCCACCTCGCAATTAGGCTAATGGGAGTTGAAACCACCAAACATTCAGCAATCTTTTACAGAAATTAAATGTTATTTTCAAGAGCTTTATAAATATTTTGACATTAGAAAAGATATTATTGAACATGCAGGTTTATTTGAAATCGTACTATAGAGTTTTAACTGAAATCGAATTGTCAATCATTGATTGATAGACGTAGCCAGGTACTGTCTCATACATATTCGGCTGAGTTAAGTTATTGAAAATGCATTGCATGCCTGGAATAGAGACTAATTATCATATAACCATCTCAGGGTTTATATAAACATACACATATATATTTATTTATATATGAACAGAATGACTCATGTATTTTCGTGCCAGGCCACGGAAGGCGACATATTATGATGTAAGTGACTTTGTATTGATCTAACTTTATATCTAGGTGTATCATTTGTAAATATATGTATGTATTATATCTACATAATAATTCGGTGTATTGAACTTCTTTGATTCCATTGTATTTATAGAAACGTTTTGATTGAAAAACGTTGATACAGCAGGCGACAGACCAAATTGTGAACAAATCGGTACTATATTGCAATTTATCCGATGTACTTTAGATAATTTTATTCTAATCTAACAATGTTAGTAATTTAATTGCTAACTAAATTAAAGAGCATCTTTTCCGACTTACCAAATATAATTTTTTTTTCGTGTACAAGGTGACTTATGATGCCATGTGTGTATGTGATGCCTAAATTTTAATGTGTTCATTCATGATCAAATTCATATTTCTTTCGCTAATTTTTTAAATCATTTTATCAAATTTCTTGATAGTTGCATTTGGTTCAATTGTTTTCTTGTCGATCTCATGAGTTAGCATTCGCATTTGGGTCGATTTCTTTCCAAAATGTGGTGCAACTTTGACATCAAAAAAGACATATCACAATATTTCTCTACTTCTTGAATAAAAAGTCATGGTGTGAGGAAAATGCCAGTTTTGTTCATGGAATTTTTGTTAATGCAATGTTCTTTATATATTAATTTTATGACCTTCCAGAACATAGTACACATCATAATTGCTACTCCAAAATAGCGCAAATAGACTAATTCTTTTGGATTGTCTTTTGGATTTTTTCTCTTTTTTGTCACTTGAGTTTGAGCCTCCGCTCTTTCATCATGCAGCAGTGATATCAATGTTTACTTGAAAGTATAGATCAAAAATTGTAGTTTTCAATTGAAAGTAGCTGATGTCGGGCACTGCGAAGTGAAATGGCAATAGGAAATCTCTCATACTATTCTTCCCTGAATTGAGTTGGAGTTTATCTCTGCTCAAGTAGCTGCCCTAAGGCAGAACTACCCATTATTATTATTTATAACGACGAAAATGTTATTAATGCTGACGAGTCGGTATTCGCTCTTCATGGATCATCCGGAATGTGGTGTAACTTTGACATTAAAATTGCTACTCCAAAAAATTGAAAATAGTTTTATTTTTCTGGGTAAGCAATATTTTTTCTTGTTCTTGGGACAATAATATATGACAACATGACAAAAATTCTATTATCGCTGACGAGGTAGTAGATGCTCTTCATGGGCTTTATGGTCTTCCAGAATGTGGTGGAACTTTGACATCAAAACTGCAACTCCAAAATATTACAAATAGGCAATTACTTTCTGACAGGTTTGAGAAGCAGGTTTTCTTTTTCTTCAATAAAACATATGACAATATGGCGAAAATTTTATAACATTCCATAATCGAGAAAATAATAAATAAATAATAGGTAGCACTGAAAAGTGTGAGAGATTTCCCATTGCTAATTTAAAACGCAGTGTCCCCGAAATGGACTATTTTCAATTGGAAACTTGATATCATTACTGCATGATATCAGATTACCCAGAGCAGGGTTTGAACTCACGACTCTGTTCACACAAGGCAGTGCGCTTGCGCCATAGAGCACTCATACTTGGAGATGTGATCAAGAATCTATGGTTCAAAATTTTTTTGGACAATTTCATATCCAAGTCTTATTAGTGTATCATTTGTTTAGGGCATATTATATAGTAAAAAGCATTAATAGGTAATACAAGGATAAAGTTGATTCATTAGATGTCCATAAGAGCTATTGCTCATTTTTATGTTTAATTTTTCCAAGACAATGCATTTTAATTTTTTGACATTTAATTTCAAGAATAGCCAATAAATTAAATATAATGGGCCATTAATTTTATTAAACAGATAACATCGTTGTCTATTTATTTTCTTTGACTTATATGATTTTAATGATGACTTATTTTTCGTTTGCCATCTCGTCTTGTCTGATCAAATCGCAGAAATATCGTTAACAATGAAAATTATTCAAACAACTTCCAACGCACGAAATCAAAATTCATACTTTTATTCCAAATT
Organism: Ctenocephalides felis; assembly: GCF_003426905.1. Lineage (NCBI taxonomy): Eukaryota > Metazoa > Arthropoda > Insecta > Siphonaptera > Pulicidae > Ctenocephalides > Ctenocephalides felis. The sequence goes on from NW_020538040.1 coordinate 12,871,087, forward strand.
AATTTTGACTGCTTGATAATTTACATATTTATTCTATGACAAATTATAACGATAATAATTCACTGATAGCATTATGTTACTGAATTTCTGCCAACTTGTCACTAATAAATAATTCTTTGTAATAAAGTCGCATTTGATAGTTCGCCCACGCCGCCGCTTGTCTACATTTTTATGAATGAGTTTGTGTTCTTTTCTTGTAAATCGAAGTTGACGGCCTTGACAACAATCAATAAAATAAAATACGCGACATCATATGGGAAGAGAATTAACTTAACACAGCTTCATTATTATTAAATTTAATAACATAATTTCAGATCTTACTTGGATTACTGAATTTTATTGAAATATATTTATTTTAGGCTACTTAAAAATATGCGAGCATCATTTTATTTTATAGCAAAAGTTATTGAAATCTCCAAAATGGAAAATCCAAATGTGTTGACTTTGGGTTTCGAGACTTTCTGACCATTTGACCTTGCAAAAATGCAAAATGTATAAAAAAGTTTGAAGAGTTTGCATTAAATATTTGTTTCAATTTAAAGTTTATAACAAACTAGTGGTGCATAACATTGTGTCATAAGGCAAATTGCTGGAACTTCCCGTTTTCAAAGTGTTTGCTTTGCGTACCTGTTTTAGGGACGAAATATCGAAGCGCGTAAGCGCCGCGTCGCAGTCTAACGGTTAAACATTATAAATCTGGGTACGGAACCCATAGAAATGTAGACCAATTTTGTTTTGTACTTATTATTAAAAACTATAAAATAACTGATAATTTGATGTACATATGCCTATTTTTTTTTTTAACATTTTCTATTGGATTTCCGAAAGCTCTGTATCTTATATATGGCTGGACCTGTCTTCATCAAAAACTAATCAGCACGTCTCCTTACCAATAGAAATCGAATGTTTTTTGAGTTATTCAAATCGGTTGATCCATGCGCCCGAAATCATGGACGAAAAATTGTATCCAAACATACACACACACAGACCTTTTTCTAGAAAATGTATTAAACTTTTACGTTTACAAGAAATTTATAAAAAAAGAAAGTTTTTTACAATAACCAAAAATTTTTAAAAATGTATTTTTCATAAAGTTCCTAAAATATTGAAAAATATATTTGTAAAATTTCAAAAACAAATTAAAAATTAAGCGAAAAATTAAAAATTGAGGATCTAAATTAGAAATAGAAATTGTTTTTTAACATTTACTAAATAATAATTTTAACGTAACCAAAAGTATAAAAAATACTATTTACAATAAATTTGTACGATTATAAATTCTGAAAATTTTCAACAACGAATTAAAAATTGAAAGATCGGGAAAATTAAATAGAGAATCTAAATTGCGGATTGGGAAATTTTACATTTCTAAATGTTTCTAATTTCAGTGAGTGAATATAATTAAAAATAATATAATCTATATTTAACAAAAAAGAAAAACTGTTGGCAATTTTTCAAAAAAAAAAAAAATCACCATGCTATTAACTTCCCGTAGGGTAAGTTATAGTAATCGCAGAAAAATCGAAAATGAAAATTTTTATATATGTTTACGTTTCAAAGGTTTCTGAATATTTTGGCATACCTTATAATTAGAAAAAATCGATGTATGTGTGTGTGTGTGTTCGGATACAAATTTTTGTCGAAGATTTCGGGAACACGGATGAAGCGATTTGAATAATTCAAAAAACATTCGATTCGTATTGATAAGGAGACGTGCTGATTAGTTTCTGGCGAAGACAGGTCAAGCCATTCCAAAGATACGGGGCAAAAATTGCCAAAAACGGTAACTCAGTTTTTAAGAGAACGGAGCGTCCCATTTGAATAATTCAAAAAACATTTTACTTGTACTAACAAGATGAAGAACTGATCATTTTCATGAAGGCAGGTCTAGCGGTTTCGGAGATCTAGTAAGAAAATGAAAAAAAAAATGCCATTTGGCGTTCATAAATGACCATTAGACATATGCACATCAAATTATCATATATTTTATAGAGATTTTAACAAGTGTAAATTTTGTTTACATTCCTATGGGTTCCGTACCAATAATGTTAGTCGGCGATGCGGTGCTTACGCGCTTCGATATTTTGTCTCTATGCAGTTAAAGCAGTACGAGCTTTGAAAAAAAGTTCAGAATTTCCAAAATATTTGAAAATAATTTTTTCTTCAAAAAGTCTTATTTTTTTAAAAAAAAAATTGTCAAGAATTTATAGTTTCTCAAAAATCTAATTTTTTCAGAGTATTTTTTTTTCAAAAATGTTAATCTTTTTAAAAAAAATATATTTTGGTAAGGGAAGTTTCAGCAATTTGCCTTAAGGCACGATGCTATGCGCTCCACTAGTTTTTTTTTTTTTAAAATAAGGCATAATATAATTATGACCAACGTATAAGGAAAGAGAAAAAATTGCAAGACAATAAATTGTCATAGGCAATACTCGGTTGATACATAGTTATATTCAAAATATTTTTTTTGCTAGCGTTTGCTCCTACTTTTTGCGATCATTCTTTGCGCGCGGACTGTTTTCTGCAATTTTTAATTAATTTCTATAAACAAGCCACGTCTCATAGGCCTATAATATTTTAATGTGTTCGGATTGACTATCGATTCTATCAACATGTGAAGTTTCATCAAAATCCCAGAAGAGTAAACTTGAAGTTCTCCTTGTTAGATCAATTTGCCTCACGATACAATATAATACCACAAGTTTTTTTTTACTCTCAATACGATTATAATTAACGCTATAAATCCTATAATCGTAACCGGCTCATTAATTAATGAATTAAAATTGTGCGAATTGCAGTCGCGTCGTTGCGTGCGTCGTTAGTCGTAGTCGTTGGTACGTTTCTTCATTGTTGCACTTTCTATTTCTTTAAGGTTTCAGGTGGGATGCGACGCGGCCGCCGCCGCCGCCGACGTAACTTTGCGTTTCGTTCTCGTGTAATGTACACACATTATTACATCAAATGTGTAATATGTATGTTATGTGTATAGGAGATATTACGTATTTAAATGTATTCTGACCTCTCTCACATGCCAGATGCCATAATAGGTCATATCGCGTTCTAGCTATCTGCTCACGATTCACGATACCACCGACACTTGTATGACGATAGAGGATAGAGGATAGAATAGATCGTACTTGTACGATAGATGGATAGACTAGTGGTGTATAGCATCGTGCCTTTAGGCAAATTGCTGGAACTTACCGCACCGAAAATTAAATTGTTAATAAACCATTTTTTTTAACTTTGGAAGAAAAAGATTTTTGATAATTTTGAAATTTTTGAAATAAATTGACCTTTTTGAAAAATTTGAATTTTGAAATATTTTAGAAATTTGTTCTCATTCTTAAAATCTCTATAAAATATCTTATTATTTGATGTGCATATGTCTAATGATCATTTTTCACCGCTGGCTTTTTTATTTTTTGTATTGGATCCCCGAAACCGCTAGACCTGCCGTGCCGTGCCAAAAGTCTAACCAATTCTTCATTTCGTCCATACAAATAAAATGATTTTTGAATCATTCAAATCGGACTCTCCGTTCTCTTGAAAACTGAGATACCCTTTTTGGCACTCTTTGCCTCTGCCAAAAACAAATTACGTCTCCTCATTAATACGAATCGAATGTTTTTGAATGAATTACTCAAATCGGTTGATCCGTGTCCGTGATCCGGTTGATCGTCGACGAAAATTTATCTTCGAACACATACATAGATCAGTTTATTCTAAGGTATGCGAAAATGTTTAGAAACCACTGAAACGTAAATTATAATTATCATTACTTTATTTTTTCAATTAATGTAATTAGAAATTTTCTTTCTAATAGTTTAGTTGCTCGCAAGATTTTCTATTAATCACTTTTTATTCACTTTTATCCTTCATATTTTCTAAACTTTTGCTTTTTTATTTTCTGGTCTTGTGCTTCGGCTTTCAGTTCCCTGTATTTTCTCTTCTCGCCCAAGCCATCAATCATCTGCATTCTTCTTCTTCCCGATCCTTTCAGTCCTTCTGTTTTGCCTTAGATTACATCGTGTAGGAGGCACTCTTTTTTGCATACTGAGTCCAATCCAGTTTCATTTTCTTTTCAGCATCGTGTTTAGTACTTCTCCCACGCTCCTCAACACTTTGTTATTTTATCTGTCCACTTTATTCTCATATTTTTTTATTTTTTCTATATCCCAATTTTTAATTATTTTCTTAATTGATATTTATAAAATTTGAAATTTTAAGCAGTTTCGGGTAATTACAAATGTTTAACTTCTCGTAGAGTAAGGTATAGTAATCGCAAAAAAATCGAAATTAAAATTTTTATATATCTTTATATTTTAAAGCCTTCTGAACATTTTATGAAATACATACGGATTATTTTACAAAAAATTGGTGTATATGTATGTGTCTGCGTATGTATGTGTGCGTGCGTGTGTGTGTATGCATGTGCGGATACAAATTTTCGTCGATGATTTCGTGAACACGGATCAACCGATTTGAATAATTCGAAAAACATTCGATTTGTATTGATGGGGAGACGTGTTGATTAGTTATTGGCAAAGGCAGGACGAGCCGTTTTGAAAGTACGGGGGCAAAGAATTCCAAAAATGGTAATTCAGTTTTTGAGATAACGGAACGTCCGATTTGAATGATTCAAAAAACATTTTATTTGTATTAACGCAATGAAGAACTGATTTTTGTGAAGGCAGGTCTAGTGGTTTCGGAGATCCAATGAAAGCAGTAAACCAAATGCCACTTTCGGACAAAAATGATCATCAGACATATGCACATCAGATATTTTATATTGATTTTAATAAAAAGTACAAGTTTTGGATACATATGTTGAAGTCATAATATTTTTATACAACATCGAACCCTTTCTTGTTCAGATCTGGCAAATATATATTTATTTATTTTAGAAATTCCCCGCTATTAAAATGTTGGTTACCAGAATATATTCCCATTTGTACTCGATTGATTTATTTATTGGTTTAACTTATGATTTATGATTGGTCGTAACTGAAAACCTCATAAGGTTTTAGAACAGCATATTATTACAAATGTATTTTTAACCGGCAGAGCAAACCAATCATACTGCTTTGATCCAGACGCCTACGTTTCGATTTAAGAATTTCGCATTTGCATATTTTTCTAATAATATCTGTAGGTGATTAATAATTATGTTGAATTAATGCAACATAACAAAATATGTTTACAGAGCGATTAGTTAAATATAAATAGACGTATAATATACAAAAATAGTTTCAAATTAACTTATTAAAACTTTTATATTTGATTATGTCGTTACTAGAAACCTGGAGGTCGTACGGAATGACCTGTCCTAGATTCTAGAACAAGTTATTAAAATGGTTTGTGTAAAGGTGTCTGCGAATTTAAACTAAATTTTTGAAATAATGAGCTCGTTGTGGGTAATGAAATGGTTAAGAACGTGTGCTATTACAAAATAGTCCCGGGTTCGATTCCAACTTGAGACAACTAGATATCAACCAGTATATCAAATTTTCACTTAGTTTCAGATCTCAAATATAATTGTATTTATGTCACGTATGTAATAAAATGTATGTAAACTCTCCTTCGATAACTCAGTTTGTTGGGTTATAATTTACCCCTTGTAGCTGTGGACTGTATTAAACACTGATTTGTTTGTATATTATGTATTTGTTGCAGTTCCTATTACAATCACTGATTTGTCACTAAGTTATAACGAAAGAAGATATATTTATTTATTACTTATTGAACATGTTGTTTTGCGGACTTTATCTTTAGAAGTGAACAATTAGTTCCATCAAAACACTCCACTACCCCTTCTACCAGGGGTAGCAACCATTCCCTGTAAAAGCTCAATGCCATGAAGATTGTCACCTTCATGACCAATATAATAAAACGAAAATACGTCCGAATACTAGGTTAGAAAAAATACTAGGTTAGAATGTACAATAGCAAATGCAACTAAAAAATAAAAATAAGAATGAAATTTTTTGCATATATTCACGTTTCAAAACCTTCTGAATTTTTGTACGCCTTGGAGAAAATGGATGTATGTGTGTGTTCATGTGTGCGGATACAATTTTTCACCGACAATTTCTAAAGTACGGATTAACCGATTTGAATGATTCAAAAAACATTCGATTCCTATTGATGGGGAGACGTGCTGATCAGTTTTTGCCAAAGGCAGGTCTAACCGTTTCAGAGATACGGGGCTCAAAATGGCAATTCTGTTTTTGAGAGAACGGAGCGTCCGATTTGAATGATTCAAAAAACATTTTACTTGTATTCACGGAATGAATATTTGATTAAATTTTATTTATAATTCACAAGTCAAACATATTGATAACTTTGGAAAATATTATTCAATTTGTACACAACATATTTTCAAAATTTTTTGGTAAAAACTTAATTCATAAGAAGTCCTTATGGATTAAGTTTTTACCTTATAAAGGTCTTTATTAAGGACCTTTATTATAGTATTAAATATTTTTTAAGAGTTGCTTTCTGAAATCTTAAGAAATGCAATGATAGTATAATTATTATTTATTAGAATGACCTGAAAATTTTAATTTTTTTTTTTCAGATATATGAATTATTTTTTTTAAATTTTTTTTATATCTTTCCTAATAGCGAATTTCAAGCCTATGGAGTTGCTGTTGAATAAAAATGAGATACTATAAACAGACATTAAAAATTTAATATTTGATATTTTTATATCTGGATATAGTCTGTCATTTTGTATTCTTTCTACGAGAACTGTTTTTTATATTCAGAATTTATTTTAATTAGTGTTTTTTGTACATTTGTGTTGCTGGCATTGTAGATCAGTGAAATCAGGTTGAAACGTGCCCTGCATTAATTAATTAATTAATTAATTAAGCTGCCTGTACCTTTATCTTTCTTAGGCTCTAATTTATAATCAGTCTTACCTAACTTTGTTTCAATTAAATTGTCTCTACCTTTGTCGTTTCTTACTCTTTAATTTACTCTTATCTAAGTTTGTTTTTATTTAATAATTGGATTGAAGACTGAAAATTGTGCATATAGTGTATAACAAAATACAGAAAAACGGTGGTATATTTTTTATAGATAAAAAAATGTTACATATCTGATGACAAATATAGCTGTAAATTTTTTATAATAAGAATCTAGTTACTTACAGTCGTCACAACTGTATCCCACAGAATACTCCATTGATGATTCATCTTCTATAGGCACCATTTTTAAAAGTCGTGACCACAATTTTAAATTTGAAAAAAAACTAATACTGTTTGTTCACTATACTTTTGCCTTTGTGGCAAAAGTTTCACAAAACTGTTCTGCACCCATTATCACTAATATTTTATAAAATATAAATTTATTAGTACTATTTAAAATATAATTTATTAGTGCAATTTAAATTAATCACTACACTCTTTATTTGTTTTATATTTAGTAATGTTGCCTGGTTATTTTTATGGAACAATATTTTGTTATATATATATATATATATATATATATATGTTAAAATTTTATTTATATTGATATATATCTTGATGATTTTATATATATATATATATATATATATAGTGTGTCTGTGTGTGGTGTGTTGTATATATCTAAGTAGTACTATAATTGTTTAACGCTGTGTTCAAATAATTTCAATTTTTTAAAATTAAATCATTTAATAAGCACAAGTACTATTACTGTAGTATAATGTAGTGCTATTAATTAATTTTAAACAAAATATTTCTATTGATTTTATTAAATTCAGTCTGATTTTTTTTAATAATTTATTATGATATATTTCACCATATCAAGTTTTTTTAAAATTTGTAATGCTATATTTGAAACGATTTTTAAACGACTAGTTTTTGAATTGATATTTCTTATACATAACTAAATTGTCTCAAGTTTTCAATCCAGATTAAATGCACCAACTTTTGATGGAACTAGCTACTTTGATCGACTTTCATAGATCCTTCTTTGAAAAAAAAAGTACTAAAGTATGTATTATTACTACTATTTTTTCAAAGAAGGGTTTATGAAAGTCGACCGATTTTAAAATTTTCAAATCAATATTTCAACAAGAAGTTTTGGATCTTAAAAACTTAGGGCAAAGTTACGATTCCAAAGTTTAAATGAACAAAATTAATAAAAATTAACCACAATAACCAAAAAATTGTCATAATTTCACCAAAGCTCTAGGTTGCACTTAAAAGCTCAAAATTTCTAATCGACGTGGGATTTTATTCTTCAGATTTTTTTAAGATCCGTTAAGGTCAATAAAATTGCTAAATCATCATATTTTACTAAAAACTGTATTGTAAAACAATTAAGCTTTTTGAAAATTTAATTATTATTAACTTCCCGAAGAATTTGTTTTCAAAAAATCCGAATTGCTAATTTTATGTTTTCTCGACGTTTCATGCCATTCTGAATCGAATGAGACCAAATTTGGAAAAAGTATGTGTGTGTGTGTGAACAGATTTTTTGTCGACGTTTTCTCAAAAACTGCTGGACCAATTTCAAAAATTTAAAAGCCATTCGATGTATCTCGATGGGGATTATCGTTTGCGACGATCGGCCGAGTCGTTTCTTTGTAAATCGCAGAAAAGTGAAAAATATTTCGTGCACATCTTAGCCCTCAGTTCTAAATCGATTTTAAAAAATCGAAAACTGTTTGAAAGATATTAGTTGGGAATGATACTGATTAGTTTCAGGTGAAAATGTACCGAGCCGTTTTTTTGTAATTAACTCTTGAAAAAAAAAATTAAGCCGCTTTTCATGGAACTTTTTTTGGCGATATAGATCATGGTCTTATAGAACTTACTGAAATATTACGACCTTACGACAAGTAGTTTAATTTTAAAAATTCATCAAAGTTTGAGAAAATGAGTAGTTTTTTGGACGTTTGTTAAAATTAAAATTAGACGATTTACTTGGTATAACTGGGAGTACTTGGTCTTAATGAACATACTAAATCATTAAAGTCCTACGGAAACTGGTTCAATTATAAAAATTATTGATTTTTGAAAATTTGCTTTTAGAAAAACGTATTTGTTCGTTTTCAATTATGTGTAATAAATTCACTCGGAATACTTTCAATCACTCATAAATTAATTTATATTTTACTGATTCAGTCGATTATTTACACGTATCGGGAAGTTCATGTAACTTGCCTCAAGGCAAAATACCAATACCAACTAGATTAGTAAAAATCTTGTAAATAATTTAAAAGTTAAAGGTAACGTCTAATTTTGAATTATTTTAATCGCTGTAGATTTTTTAATAAACTCATTTTTTTAAACAATTGGGAAAAATTTGATACAACTAAAATAGTTGGACAAGGTTTTAATCATTGCACTTGCAAATTTCAATCAATTTTAATAATGATTTAATAAATATAACTATTTAACAAACTCCAAATGATTTTAAAATATCATATTTATTTGTTACTATTCAAAACTGTTAATAAATTATTTATTCCTCAACCATAAAGTTTGTCACTGAAATAACTTTGCCACCCACCTACAACTACAACTCTTTGTTAGCACTCCGTAAACTAATTACCGACCATTAATTATTATTAATTTAATAAATAAATATCATTTTAACAATTATTTTAATCCTAAATAAACAGACCTACCCTACTTTTAACACGTCAAACTATTCACTTTGGCAACTAATCGTTAAGAGCGCACCATTCCTCTTTCGCGTGTTACTTCACTGAAATTCGATTCAAAGTTGTTTGTTGGGGCGGCGTGACACCGCCGTAGAGGCGTCGTCATGACAACTGAATAATGACCGATTCGAATGACAATTCTGACAACGGTCAGAGATAATTGAAATAAATTATAAATTAAATGTAATATAATATTTGGTATTTTGTTTATAGGTTTAATTAACATTTGTAATTGTTATCGTTGATAACACATTTTTTCTAGGACTTGGTAACACTGTTATTTGAATTCGATTTTGTCGCTATTGGGTAGTTGGTAACAGAAGTTTTAATACTTATTAAATTACATTAAATATTTAATAGTAAATTTCTAAAGTTCACTCTTGAATTTAAATTTTAACTAAATCATAACCAATTAATATGCTTGAAAACAAATTCAAACTAGTGGCATCGTGCCTCAAGGTAAATTGCTGGAACTATCCGCACCGTAACGAAATATTCGAGGAATATTAAATGTTTTCAAACAGATTATTATAAATATTGTAACATTGTCTAATATTTATAAGAATTATATAAACTGAATTGCAGAGTTAAAATTATTTGTTTTAAGTATATTAAAACTTTAATCAGAATTAAAAATAAAATCTGAATTATTTTCGATATACAAAAAAAAATTAAAAAAAAAATGGAAAAAAATTTTGAAATATTTTTTTTCCCCAAAAGCAATTATTTTGTCAAAACAAGCAGAAAGTTCTTTGAATCATTCAAATTGGACGTTTAGTTCTCTCAAAAACTTCCATTTTTTGCACCTTTAGTTTTGTGTCTTTGAAATGGCTGGACCTGCCTTTGCCAAAAACTAATAATCTCTTCTCCCAATCATTGCAAATTGAATGTTTTTAGATTATTCAAATCGGATACTCCGTTCTTTCAAAAACTCGATTTGTATTTTCTGCACTCTTTGCTCCGTATCTCCGTAACGACTGGACCCGCCTTTGGCAAAAACTAATCAGCACGTCTTCATATTAATAGGAATCGAATGTTTTTTGAACCATTCAAATAGGTTGACCCGTGCGCCCAAAAACGTGGATGAAAAAATGCGGATATACAAAACACACACACACATCCATTTTTTCTGAGGTATGCCAAAATGTTCAGAAACCTTCAAAACGTGGAGAAATGCAAAAATTTTCATTTTCGATTTTCGGCCCATTACTGTAACTACCCAACGGGAAGTTAATAAAATGAAATGTTTTATTAACTTCCCGTGCGGTAAGTTATAGTAATTGCAAAAAAATCTGAAATAAAATTTTTTATATATCTTTACGTTTTAGAGGTTTCTGAACATTTTGGCATACCTTAGAAAAAATCTATGTGCGGGCGTGTGTATTCATTCGCTGAAGTAGGGCGATTGCTTTAAAAAAAAGTTCAAAATTTTCAAAATCATAAAAAAGTCATTTTTTCTCAAAAAGTCATTTTTTCTCGAAAAGTCTATTTTTTGAAAAACTTCAAAGTTCTCAACAATCAATTTTTTTTTTCAATTTTAAGAAAATTTTGAGCTTTTTTTTTAAAAAAAAAACAACTTTTAGTACGAGAAGTACCAGCAATTTGTCTTAAGACACGATACCATGCATCACTAGTCTTTTATTTTTCGATGTAGTTAAAACGTTTTTTACGTCTGTTGGAAACACTTTGTTTCTTGGGTGGTAACACTGTTATTTTGACAGTTTATTTTTAGTGGTCAATATATAGACCCACATTGTAAGGTCTGTGGGTCAACAAATGATGTTTAATAGTTTAAAGTAAATATTTAAAGAGAGTGATTTATGATCAATTAAAATGTCAAAATTTAAAAATAAGTCCAAATAAAAGAAAAACAAATGATTTATTAAGATGTCTAACACAGTTATTTGAATTCGAATTCTACATCTGTTGCCAATGCTATAATTGGTCAGTTTTGTGTATTTTTTAAAATAAAAATACTATTTAATTTAGAAAATATAGATAAAATAAAGTATTATATTAATTTGATGTTAAAATTTATTAATACATTTGTTAGGTGTGTTTATATTTAAAGCAAGTGATTCAAGATCAATTAAAATGCCAGAATTAAAAAAAAATCAACATAAATAAAATGTCTCATGTGTTTTAAATTGAAAAATTAACACTGTTAACACTGAACTAATGAATGCGATTTTCACACCGGTTGCGAATACTAAAATTGGTCAGTTATTAGCAAGTTCTTAAATAAACTAATTAATGAACGATTATAACTCAACTGATATGTTTCATCACATTTAAAAAGAAATATAAATAAATTAAATCATAATATTTATTTCTTGCTACAAATCATTATCACATTTGTTAAGAGTGAGTTATTTCCAAGTGTGGTAACACTGTTATTTGAATTAAATTTTGACAGTTTATTTTTAGCTTTCAACGATTGTATTATGTTAAATAATACAAACAATCGAACAATACTCAGAATTTTAAGTAAATTTTGAAATCAACTAATTTCTTTACGTGCGATGTATTCATCCTTGAAAACCAGGTGTAGTTATTTGTACTGTCAATTAATATGTTGAATATAAATGTGTTCATCAAGTTATGTAATTATCACTCAGGTAATTACAGAAAACTTCATAGTCACTTGAATTTACGTATTTTTAACATACGCATGTAATAAGTGATTTTTTTTTAAAAAAAAAAGCTAATAAAAAGTATACTTTTTATGCGTAGAGAATACAATTTTCCATTGGCACTTGACAAAATTTTTAACATACGTATTTAATTCTAAGTTTTCTGAAAAAATACTGTTCCAGGTACACTTTCAGTATCTTTTGAGTACAGAACATATACTTTATAACCTTTAAATTATTGACCATTTACCAAATATTTACCAAAAACTAATCAACACAATTTCTAACTGATTTGAACGATTCAGAATTTTTTGCAAAAACTTGGTCGAAAAACTTTTTTATTTTTGCTGTTTTTGTCAATTATGAAAAAACGTCATGGCTAATCGTCGCGAAAAACTAATCAAAGATATCTTTCGAATAAAAATTTGTATTTTCAAATTTGGTTCAGGATTTTTTGCGAAAACATGGACAAAAATTATAATAATTTATTAGAAAGCATTTAATATTTCTCGAATATTTCATTACGGTACGGAAAGTTCCAGCAATTTGCCTTAAGGCACGACGCCACGAACCACTAGTTTTTTTGCGAAAACATGTTCAAAAAACTTTTCCACTTTAAATTTTAACTTTTTAATTGATTTTAAAGAAACGTCTTGGCGCGAAAAACTAACCAATGATATCTCTTGAAAGATTTTTAAATTTTCAAAATCGATTTAGGATTTTTTGCGAAAACATAGACGAAAACTATAATAATCTATTTGAAAACATTTAATATTCCTCCAGCAATTTGTCTTAAAGCACGATTGGTTTTTCACTATTTTTTTTTTGCGAAAACATGGTCAAAAAACTTTTTCACTGCAATTGTTTTTTTCTAACTTTTTTTTTGTTAATTTTGAAGAAACGACTTGGCTGATTGTCGCGGAAAACTGACCAATGATATCTCTCGACAGATTTTTGAAAATAGGTTCAGGATTTTTTGCGAAAACATAGACGAAACAATTTCACTTTTTTTTGCTAATCATGAAAGAACGGCTTGGGCGATTGTTACGAAAAACTAACCAACGCTTTTCCGTATTAAATATCAACTATTTCATCAAATTGCTTTTAAATTTTTAAAATCGATATAACCGTTCTTGAGAAAACGTCAAAAAGTCAAATTTTAGCTATCACACTCGTACTTTGTTCAAGTTCAAATTAAAATTTTTAAAAAGTCAAATTTTAGCTCTTATACTCCTACTTTTTCCAAGTTCAGCCCCAAGTGATTCAGAATAACTTGAACCGTCAAAAAACTTTTTCAATATTATCATAACGTACATATTACACCTGTCCTACAAGTGAAAATGCAAGAAAAATTACTTCAAAAATAAAAGTCTTCTGACCATTGTCGGAGATTTTGGAAATCGACGTATTAGTCGGATTTTCTGTCAAAAATATAAACTTCTCCCTCGGAAGATATATATTTTTGCATTATTGATATTTGTGGTATTGTTTATTTTTTACACACCTAAATAAATTTCGAAAGGGATCAAAAAGGGGTATTTTAAAATATTTTTACTACTAATCACAGATATTTAAAAAAGGTCGTTTAATAATAAACGTCGGGTAGCACATGTCATGAACCATAATTATTTTAAATACAAACTGTCCGATTTATAGTTAGTTAATTTATATTTATAGTTAGTTAGTTGGTACGCTGTAAGTCTATTAGCCAAAATTATGTTTTTATATTTTAATATATTCAAATAATTTAATGACAACACTTCACATATATTTAAATATTTCTATATTTTAATACATAGAAATAATTCAATAACACACCACTTTACACAGTTTAATTGACAACCTCAAAATGTTATTTATCTTATCCACCATCTTTTCATTCGCGACTAACTTCCGAGTGTTTACTCTGTCAACGATTGAGGTTATGTTTCCGCATCGTTCTATTCGTTATGGGCAATTGATCAAATATGTCAATTTCGTCGTTTGCCCGTCGCGAGTAATAATATTGTTGTTAAATGGCCGAGATGCGATATCTCACTGCTTGGATAAACATTTTATTATTCGCTCATAACAAACATGTTCGCTTTAAAAAATCGTTTGTGTATGTTTCTCCACGTTTAAGATCAATGCTGGAAAACGACCGTTGGGATAATTTGAATTTAAATGTCGTGGATTTTCTATATTTGGGTTGCGCGTTTTACGTGTTTTTGATTATTTATACCACTATTTTATGTTTACTATGTATCATTATACTGAATCTCATTATGATTAGTACATAAGTCTACCCTTGGGTATTATACTTCATCATTACATATTTTATCAGTACATTTATATGTGAAAAAAACTAGTGGGGTGAATGGCTAGACCTGCCTTTGTCAAGAACTAATCAGCACGTCTCCTTACCAATACGAATCAAATGTTTTTTGAATTATTCAAATTGGTTGATCTGTGTTCCCGAAATTGTCGACGAAAATTTGTATCCGCACACACACACACATACATCTATTTTTTCTAAGATATGCCAAAATATTCAGAAACCTCTTAAACGTAAATATATATAAAAAAATTCATTTCCGATTTTTTTGCGATTACTATAACTTACCCTACGGGAAGTTAAAAATATACAATACAGTGTCTTGTTTTTATGCGATAAAAAAAGAATAGTTATGTCTATTCTTAAAAAAAATCTCATCAGTTCAAAATGAGCGATATGAAAATGGTTCTAATTACATCTATGGGTGGATCAGTATATAGTTTGGCATGGCGCGCTGGCCACACCAAATTATTTTTGGTATATATTCCTGTTCACCTAATATAGTGTTGTCACATATAATTATTTTGTAATTCCAAAAAGCACAAAATAGTTCCCGATTTGATCTCAACCTTTGCCAGCTCGATATCAAGCTGTATATCATATTTTTACTTGAGGTTACAGAGTAAAATAGCCTTTCGTGGGCATTGCTGCAACACATACGCAATCTAATAGATATACATATCTGATACGTATAGTTAGTCTAACCATAAAAAAGAAGGTTGGCTAATCAATGAGTTGCCTTCTAAAGAAAAATTTTCTTTCGAGAAAAATGCACAAAAATTTTAAACATAATAAATTGCAACATATTTCTTAGATGATTCATCGAATAATTTGTTATTCGTTCGATAATATTTTGCAATATATTTTTTATAAATCAAATATGGTATTCTGATCCTTCTTATAATTTGATTATATATCCATCTTATAATTTGATAAGAATATGGACGAAAATTATAATAATCTATCCAAAAAACATTTAATATTCCTCGAACGGGGAATTACGAACCGGGAAGTTTCTGCAATTTGCCTTAAGGCACGATGTCATACACCTCTAATTAAATCACGTCTCATAGACCTATAATATTTCAAACTGTTTGGTTTGACTATCATCTCTATCACCATGCAAAGTTTTATCAAAGTTCCAGAAGAGTAAATTGGTAGTAAAAGCTATGAAAAGAAAATATTGAATTAAAGAAACTTTTTAAATATTTCTACGTTTCAAAGGTGTCTGAACATTTTGGCATATACTAGAAATTGATGTATGTGTGTGTGCGGAAATAAATTTTCGCCGGTACACGTATCAAGCGATTTGAATAACTCAATAAACATTCGATTCGTATTAATGGGGAGACGTGCTGATTAGTTTTTGGGAAAGGCAGGTCCAACTGTTTCAAGGATGCGGGTCAAAAAGTGCCAAAAATAATAATTCAGTTGATGAGAGAGGAGATGAGATGACAAAACGAAGAACTGATCAAATATTTGGGAGGCATCCAGCAGTTTCGGAGATCCAATAAAAAAAAGTAATAAAATGTTATTTGGCGGTACAAAATGATCATTTGACATATGCACATCAAATTATAAAATATTTTATAGAGAACTTTTTAATAAGTATAAATTTTATTTAAATTTGTATGGGTTCCGTACCAATGTTTATGCGTTAGACTGAAACGCAGCGCTTACGTGCTTCGATATTTTGTCGCTAAAACTGCTCAGCAGCGCGATTGCATTGAAAAAACAAATTTGAAATGAAAAAATCAAAAATGCCTTTTTTTTCAAAAATTTCAAAATTCTCAAAAATCTTTAAAAAAAAATCAGTTTTCGGTACAGAAATAGTTCCAGCAATTTGCCTTAAGGCATAATGCCATATTCCGCTAGTTTTATTTAAAATTTTTACCAGTCCGTGTAATATGACCAGAATTTCTCGGACCGCAGCCCTCGCCTTGGCCAGCGAATTAAGATGAAAAGACCTTGTGCCGTGTGTGTTCGGTCCGCGCGAGCACAAGGCATATATACGTTTTATCGCCGATACACTCGTACGTGAGTAAATAATATATTCAAATTGATTTGTTGTTTAAACTTTGCACAATATGACCGACAAACAGTCAACCAATCAAACGCCATTAGAACTAAGAGATCTCCACTCGGATCACCCACGAAAACAAACACACATTCAACATTTCGATTCCTAGATATTATATGTATACATATATAATATATACATACTAGATATGTATATATTGTGACGACGTCACCATGACAATTTTGCAATAACCGACTCATTTATGGAGTTTCTGTCTCTATTGTCTTTTTGTTTAATCGATAGCATTGATGCATACATACATACATAATATGTATATGTATATATACGTGGTCCCTAATATACATATTTTCAAATTGCCTTACTCCCAGGGGCTCAAATGCTTCTAGATTGATAAAAAGAATCTCTGAAAGTTTTAGCTCTTAATATTAACTTTAAGATAATCCGCAATCCAACCAAAGTTCCTTGGTTCTTCTTCCTGAGCAAATACTTATTTTTTAAAATATATCAAATTCTTCTTGTAAATTGTTTATTTATGATCAAAATAAGCAGATACAATGTTATTCTCAAAATTTTGATTTACTTGTCGCTGAGTTATTATGTTTAAAAAAACGAATGGAATTATACCTATGTTACTTTCATAAGAAACTTTGGTTGGAGTGCGGACTATCTCAAAATTAATATTAAGATCTAAAACTTTAAAAGATTTTTTTAAAGAAGTTCTAAAGAGTTCTATTTATTCTGGAAACTATGTATGTTCCATTTTCAAGACATCTGTCATGAACATGATCTTGATTAGGAGATAAGCAGACAAAACAAATATAATGAAGATTATAAATTACAATACATTATATTTGTTTTAAATGTAGGCTGTATTTGATTAAACCAATTAAAAAACATTGTCTAGAATCAGTTGCACATTTTTAGATACAAGTTTCTCTAAACATGCATTGTTTAACTTCGTTGGTAGTTCAATGTGGACTAACTTCACGTATGTGTTATCAAAGGCACTTTAGAATGATGCACTTAGGGGGCGCCCATTAATCAGGATAGAAGGATTTTTTGACCACCCTTCTTCTTGGTGATACGTAGTGATATTTAAAATTACCCCTCTTCCTAACTTCCTAACATCACGTATATTTTTAGTACCTAGAAAAATCGTAAAATTTTGGAATATTTTTCTGAAAAATTTTGGATTTTTGTAAAAATAAAAGCACGTGATATCTTACTAGACCCTTCCATCCCCCGCGTGATAAATTGTGATTTTTTCTCCCTTTAATGCTCACGTGATTAATGGACCCCTCTATATATTAAAATTGTTATATGAGGTTTGCGCATTTTGTAGGTTAGGTTTTATGTGTGAAACGCCTGATCGCATAGCAAATACATAGCTTTCTGACATTTTAAAGTTGTGTGAACTGTTAAATACACTTAGCAGCCGATTCTGTCGTAAAATATACCAATGTTATGGCAAGGCTATGTTATGTAGCAGATTTTATACAAAGTGAACATTTTGACCTTTCGAAAACCTTTACTCAAAACCTGTTATACTAATTTTAAAAATTTATGGGCCATTTGATGAATCCCGATAAGGACTCGCGTTAATTAATTCAAGGTAACAATCGGCCAAGTCGATTTTTACAACTTGCAGGAAAGTTCAAAATTTTTCTTTTAGGTTTATGCAAAAAATCTTGAACCAATTTTCAAATTAGAATTCAAATTCAAACTGTCTGAAAGGTATCAGTTGGTAATCCTGCTGAGTAGTTTTTGGTAAAAATGAAGACAGTCATTTTTTTTAATTTTTATTGGTTGCTGAGCAGTCAGGCGTTTTAGATAGAAAATCTAACTTACAAAACGCACTAATGTAAAAAACGATGTTATGATAACTGAATTTTTGAGATATGACTTGATAACATATGAGTAAAGTTGAATTTTATGTGTATGACGCCTGATCATACAGCAAATACATGGAATTTTGACAGTATTTAGTAGCATTTTGTATAAAATCTGGAACGTAGCATAGTTTTGCCATAATATTGGTCTATTTTACGGCAGAAACGGCCCCTAAATCTTAATACAATACTAGAGCATTGTCTGCATTGTATTTCTAAATCAATATTTCGTTGAACTTATTTTAAAAGTTGAAATCACATTATCCACAGTATTTTTTCTTTTGAATTAACTCTTTTGAATTATGTTTTGCATAAATTTTGAAATTTCTTCGATTTTGATCTATTGAATTATCTGTTTTCAATATTTTCGATTTTTGATATATTTATTTTTCAAATTTTTCATCTTTATAGAATGATTTTCAAAATATCATCTTAGTGAGGTTTGATTATGATTCTTCGCTTGGTGGAAAGTTGACTATTAAAAAATGTATCAATATTTTTTTGTAATTCTTAAAAGCAACGATTTTCTACTTTATATAATAATATAGTTTATAAAAACTATATCAATGTCCTATTACCTATTAGGAAGTTTGTAGGAAGAAAATTGTCGTACTTCTTATATATCATTTAATAAGGAAACAAAACAAAAACTATGTTCCGTGGATTTTTTTTAAAAGTTATATGACATGTCTGCAAATTTAATACAAAATGTATTATTAAATAAATGTAATATCTGTAAATATTACACAAAAATGCAAAACAAATTCAAAACCGTCAAATCCATAAACGATTATGATTCAAATAAGTACTGAACTTACCTTCAACTTCCGCCATGACGGGTCCAAGTTGCCTTTTCTTATGCTGTTACTTCCTTATGCCACTATTTACCATCAAAATAACTATTCTTCAGATTTGTCAAATATAAAAATCATATAAAACAAAATAATATTAAAACTGTTGCTGGTGAAAAATCCATGTATCAAAAATATGAGACATCTATGAAAGAATAGTTGAGGTAGATGTGTTTTAGCGAAGTTTTCTTGGTTCGCGTCTTATGGTAATTTTATAAAAAATTGACATATGATGACACTACGGACTTTTGTTTTTGAAATTGAATGATTAGTAACTATTATAATCAAATATTATATAATAATAAAATGTATTTTCTAACTAGAGGTATATGGAAATGTGTCAAATCTAATTCCTTGAACTTATAGCTTTTAACAAATGTCAGATCTGCACGATCTAATTTGCATGAAAGTTGAAAAGGACTTTCTACATCACAAATCTTAAGAAAAAAGTAATTGAATAATATATTTAGAGTCGAAGGAGAAGTTAGTTTTTGCCAGAAAATCCGTTCTGATTCTACCATGAAAATTATAAAAAAACGTATTTAAGTCAAAGTTTAATCTGTCGTCAACGTTCTCTCAAAAATGGCACCGATTTCAATTTTTTTTGGTAAAATTCGATGAACACTCCTGTTTTCTCTTCGTAATTAGCAGATAATGTTTGGTTTACGCTTCAGACAAATTTGTGAACCCATTTCAAAAATTCAAAAACTGTTAGCGAGATATCAATTGGAATTGCATTAATTAATTTTAGGTAATTGGATTGGTCGGACCATTTCTTCATAATTAATTGTAGAATGATTTTTTACATTTTTGATAACTGTATGATGATAGAGTTTGTTATTAACAAACATCCTACATAATTGATTTAATTTTAGAAGTCAATCAAAGGAGTAATGAACCGTCAATAATTTAAAATCATATTCATTATTCAATTCATAATTTAAAAATTTTATCCTCACAATGAGGATATTTTATCATGATGAATTTAGTCGATTATTTACACATATGGGCAAAATTTTTGAATTTTGCCATAAGGCAAAATTCCACTTATACCTAGTAAAAGATTGGGAACCATTGAAAATTTAGAATATTTATAAAACTCTTATGCCTAAGAAAGTACTAATTTTAAGAAAATCAGGATTTTTGTATTTACCCTACACAACTATTCATATACAGAAGTATCCTAGAACTCAACGTCATACCGAAATGGGGTGTCGTCATTACCGGGATTGTCCTGAAAAACATTAAAAGAAATTATCTTACGTTGTTTAGATATTATGAGCTTTTAAGTGCAACCTGGAGGTTTCGTAAAATTGTTACCATTTTTTGGTTATTGTGGTTAATTTTTATTACTTTTGTGTTTATTTAAACTTTGGAACCGTAATAACATTTTAGAAATTCAGATACAATTGTCCTAAGTACTTTTTCTTCCTGACTAACATTTATTTATTGAGAACTTTTCAAAGTTCAAAACTGTATCCTACTTGAAATAGATTTTTTATTCTAAACAAATAATTAGCAATTAATCAAATGATTGTAATAAAACTCAAGTTTTATAACATAACAATTTTATTATTTTAATGTAGTTTTGCATTGATTTTGTTTTTGTTCTTGTCTTCCATAACTGGTATTGGGCCAAATAAATACACAGAACTGTTTTGGGCTTCATTTGAATAATCTCCAATGAATCTGGCATACAACTCTTGATAACGTGATAATGTTAGACCACCTCTTACTCTATCGGCATCCTGAAAATAAAAATAAAAAATAGTATCTATTAAATTAGTACATCTCATTAGTACATTTATACTTGTTCATCTATGATACATCTCTCAAATTATTTGTGGGCCAAATTGTTCGTCGCATTTTTTATGTAATGACAAGTTATAATGTTAAATGTAATGTTATATATATATATATATATATGTTGTTATATATATTGTAATGTAAATGTCCCGTCATTATTATTAGTTATGTTGGTAATGGTGCTTTTCGCCCATCATCTCCATATATCCGCCATTTTTATGTTCATGTAAAACTATGTAAAATAAACTCTCTTTCCATGAAGATAGCGAAACGAGCAACACTAAAATAAATTGGTATATTTTGAAGGAATCATTTGTTACCTATTCGATAGGTTTAATACCTAAAATTTTATTGTGCAACTAGTCGACTATAATTGATGATTGTCAACGTTATCCATCAAAAAATAAATTTTTTTACTACATATTTTGTCAACTATCCACATATAAAGATATTTAGTAAATCTTTTGGATCAAAATGTACAATTTGACACTATAATAATTATATCCAGGTGTTGAAAAAACGCAGTCGCATTTTTTTCAAATTTTTTTTTCTTTAATACATTTTTAACTAAATTTTCTAATTACCAAATTTTATAATTTTATAGTTACCATGGCCATGTGCAATTTTTTTTGATATCGTGGTGATTATCGTGTTAAATTCTTCGTATATAATTATGTTTTCTCTAGAATAAATAAATAAATTACAATCGCTGCTGTTTGTTAATATGAATACCATGCATTCATGATAAAATTAAGCATATTATTTTATAGGAAGTTATTGTAAACAACAAGTATGATGTAATATCGTTATCCTTAAAAATTTAGTTATATTAGTTATTGGAATAATTATTGATCAAATAGGTAATAAAAACCATTCATAAAAATAACAGTGTTAGAAAAACAACTATTCTGCGAAATGCACAAGATCGCTCCACCGTTTCGTCCTCCTTTATAACACAACACATGTTACCAATTACGTATTGTATCGTCGCCTAAATATAACTAAATTCTGAATGGACAGTCATAGAAAAGTTTTTCTATTTGAATCTTTGAAAACTACTGAATACTATCTCCAATTTTTGTTTGTTTGAAGGTAATCCATAATTAACACCAAGGATTGTGCTTTCAAATAAAAAAAGAAATTTGAGAAAATATTCAGTAGTTTTGTTCTATGCCATTTTCAAAAATAAAATTATTTGGCCGACCTTGAAATCTAAGACTTTTGTGAGTATTGAAATCGAGATCTTTGTGTTCATCTTATACACCTAGTAATATTATTTGTTTTGATAAAATTATACAATAGATTAAAATTACGTTAAGACATGGTTAAACTTGTTAAAAATTCATTAAAATAAATCGTAAAAATGATAAATCATTTTAAAATGGTACGATTATAATTATTCGAGTATTCAGCGTTCCGATATTGCGTTTTTCTCTCTAATAAATATTACTCTAATATTTTTCTATAATTTACTAAATAAATACTGCAATTTGCTTACTTCTAGTAAGTTGTTATATGCTTCATCTATAGAATCTAATTCTAGAACAGGTATTCTTAAAACACAATCGTATCTAAACTCGTCAGCCGATATCACACCATCGCCATTCAGGTCAACTACTCGGAAATTGGACTCGATGAATGCCTTCATTGACTGAAAATAAAATAAATAAAATTATTAGTGATAAAAGCATATAAGATTAATAATTAAAATATTATTTTTAAAACCATAGTCATACTTGTCAAACATAATACAAAAATAGGTGAAATTCGTGACTTTTTTTAAAGAATATTCCATATTTTTCGAGTTTTAATAGCTGTAATTAATTCTTTCTCCAAAATTTTTTTTTCAACAATTTTTTCAAAAAAATTTTTTTACAAAAAATTTTGTCACCAAATTTTTTTTCGAAAGTATAGTTCATGGTTTTTCCCCCAAAAATTTTTTTCACAAAATGATCACCTAATGTTTGTAGGAAATACTTGTAATTCAAATTAATTCCTACAAACATAAGGTGAGCATTTTGGGAAAAAAAATTTTTGGGGAAAAAAATTTGGGGAATTGAAAAACTCTGAAAATAATATACATTATACATAACAACATAGTTAATTCAAAAGCAATAATAGCAAACAATTATCTGTTATTATTACCTGTGGAAATTCTTCATAATGTTTACCAACACATGTGGCTTGTACTGCTTGTTTGAATTCTTCAACTGTTATAATACCATCCTATAAATATATATTTTTTTGCATTCTTTAGCAAATGAACTCAAGGTGAACTAATATGCACACCTTTTATATAATCCAAACTAAAATATTTATTCTTATGCATTAGTATAATAGAATATCAAGTTCAAGGAATGAATCATCATAAGACATGTTATACAAAAAATATTTAGGAACTATTCTTATAAGGATTATTAACAGAGTTTTTAACTATTAGTTATGTTATAAAAATTATTGAAGAAACATTTCTCAACATTGATAAAATTGATATAAATATAATAATTATTAAATATTGGCTATATGTTCTAATAACATTTTTTGTTAATGTTTTGCATTTCGCAATTCACAAATATTATTGACTGTGCAGGGTGTCTCAGAACTTAACTTAGGGGCAATAGTATTGACCATAACTGTCCTGCAAAAAATTTGAAAAAAATTATCTCACGTTATTTGGAAGTTATGAGCTTTTAAGAGCAACCTAAAGAGTTGTTGAAATTGTGACCAATTTTTGATTATTGTGGTTAATTTTAATTAATTTATCAACAATAACCGAAAAATGATGATATTTTTACCAAAGCCTTAGGTTGTACTCAAAAGCTCATATATTCCAAACAGTGTGATGTAATTTTTTTAGGACTAAGGTTAAGTCAATACTATCATTCCTTCGACTGAACGTTAAGTTCTTGGACACACTAAATATAGATTAAAATCAATTGTTGAATCAATTGTCATATTAAAGTGTCAAATGTAGTTAATCTATGATGATCTTCTTGATAAGATCAACATTCTAATTTTTTTACTGACGTGTATACTAAGGCAAACTACTCATTGACAATTGCCAACTGCCTGTCACTATTATCATTTTTTTCATATTAATGATTAGTATCATTTCTTACTTGGTTGAGATCCGCTATGTCGGCAATTTCTTCCCAAAGACTGAGCATCAGCCTCTGCTCATCCTGCAGGGAGGATAACGAGACCGAACCAAGACCTGCCCTGACCGTTGATCTCAGGGCAGTACACAGAAAATCGTCCCTGTTTAGATATCCGTTGTGGTCCACATCTGAAAAAAGAATAAATAATTTTTATATATTTTTCCTTCTTGATTAAAGACATTCAGCTATTGCAAAAATTATTCTTTGAGCTTGTGTGCTAATTGACATCACGTTTAAGGGTCTTCTCTAATTTATCATTGGACCTCTAATATTAGTTATATAGAGCTAATTGGTTGATTTTAAAGTCTTTTTATTTAGAAATTGTTTTTGTTAAGAAATTGGTATTTTTTTAAAATATTCTTGTTGGGACGTTATTCATAATTGGTCGTATACATTTGAGTGTTAATTAGTTCTTGGTTCTAGCGGTGGCGTAATGAGTTCAGACGTGGGCTAGCACAAACCATAGCCAAACCCGACATCTGGCAACTTTGATGGCAAATTTCTACTTGAGGTTAAAGATCTCAAATATAACGTCAAGTAAATATCGCCTCTTGTGGGTATAGTTTCATACATAATAAAAATGTTCACAAATACTTTAAGTATAGTGCTGTGTTGCATCCATTTAAAATTTACCTCTAATTATTATTATCCAGAGCTAATTAGTTTATTTTAAAGTCTTCTCATTTAAAAATTGGTTATTTTTTCAAAAAAAAAAAAAAAAAATTGGGATATGATTTGCAACCTGTTCTATACATTTGAGTGTTCATTAATTCTTGGTCCCAGCGGTAGCGTAATCAGTTCAGAGTGGGCTAGTACCAACTCTTACCAGGTTCGTCGGTTCGATCCCAGTAATAGCCAATCCAACATCAGGTAGCGTTGATGTCAAATTTCCACTTGAGGAATAGATCTTGAATATTACCTCAAGTGAAAATCGTTTCTCGTGGGTATAGCTTCATATACAATAAAAATGTCAACAAAACTTCGAATATAGTAAATTAGTCACAACTGGATTGGACAACTACTGGGTTACCATCCAATCAAAAAATAGTTATATAATCATTAAAATAAATACTGAATGTCATAGTGTGACGTTTATAATTAATAGTATAACAAAAAAAATTCTTGAATGGTACCAGTTACTGTTTTTTTGATCAGTGCGTGAACTGTGCAAGTGTTCAGATCGTTGTAGGTGATTTGTTTGTTGATACGGAACAAATATAGTGGATCTTAGTAAATGTTTATACAATTAACTTATAATAGTAGGTTATTTATATAATCCATATTTGTTTCATGTTTTAGCTCTTGAAGTCTTAAAGAAACTGTCGATAGTTGTTTCTTTTGTTCTCGTCTTTAAGACCTTCCGCAAATGATCATCGTACTCTGATCTATTTACCATCATTCATGTTTGAAAAGTAAACATTTACGAGTTCCATTTTGCTAAAAAGTCTTTAATGGACTGAATGCACCAAAAATCTGCTTATTGGTCTTTTCTTCCTAGCTTTTTGATAATCCACATTCAATTTTTTTCAAGATTTTTGATTTATGAATGTGAATTACCAAAAACGAGATGATTTAAATGTGAGATGATTTGTTTGCTGATATGGAACATTTATAGTGGATCTAAGTAAATTTTTATATAATTAACTTATAATAGTAGGTTATTTATATAATTCATATTTGTTGAAATTAGATATATTATCTTGAGGTTTGTTTTCAACTAAAATCTGAATATTAGTAGTTCAGAAATTGACTCATGATTAAGGATTCAGAATTGATTCAGAAATTAACTCATGATTAAGGAAAGATGAATATAAGTCGGAACTATTTGTATATTAGATATGGGAAAAAACAAATTTTTCATAGAGGTCAATTTTTTTCAAAAATTTAAAAAATCTTAAAAATCTATTTTTTTTAAAAGTTCTAACAAAAATTGAATCATTTTTAAAAATTCTAATTTTTGATACGGAAAGTTCCAGCAATTTGCGTCAAGGCACGATGCCTTACACCACTATTTATTTTTATAAATAAGTTTAAATAACAAATATATTAAATGAAAAGTTCTTATTTTCTACTTTCGAAAAAGTTTGATTATCATATTATATGCACTAAAGGTTCTAGCCATTTTTGTTCAAGCAAATTAAATACTAATAGTTTGCTTTATTTCAACCCGAGCTGTCGAACATCGTGCTAATAGTTCACAGATTTCAAAATATCCATAAATCTTTTTGAACAACATACCCGGTATCGATGCCAAAAGCAATAAATTTCGTGCCGATACAAAAGATATTTAAAATCGTTCCTTGGCCATAGTTTATTTAGGAGGTGTTTGTTCTCTGGCCGACAATTCTAGGCAGTTTGGCATTAGAACGTCAGCGAGCCAACTCCTTCACCATGTTGATCTTCTTCTTCTTATTGTGTCTCTATTATTAACTTAACGATTGCAGAGCACAATTACGAATTGTTCGGGAAGTACTGGTCTCAAAATATCAATTTATAAATATCAAACCGATAGACTGTAAGTCCGCGACTGGGTCTTTATTTTCGAAACTTTTTTAACTCGAAAATTTTCATTTTTGATTTTTTTGCGATTACTATAACTTACCCTATGGAAAATTTAGAAATATTTTACTTGAAATGACGAAATGAACAACTGGTGAGGCAGGTCCAACGTTTCCGAAGATCCAATAAAAAAAAGTAAGAAAGAATACCATTTGGCGGCCAGAAATGATCATTAGACATATACACATAATATTATCACATATTTTATAAAGATTATAATAATAAATACAAATTTTGTGTACATTTACATGGGTTCCGTACTAATGTTTACACGTTAGACAACGCGGCGCTTACGCGCTTTGATATTCCGATTCCAAATTAACTATGCAGCGTGATTGCTTAAAAAAATGTTCAGAATTTTCAGAAAAGAAATCAAAATACAAAAAAATCAAAATAATAAAAAAATCTAATTTTTCAAAACGTCAATTATTTCTTGTTCGGAGCGCAATACAAATAATAACAAAGCGATTGAATATAAATTTATACTATGATATAAAACATAGGACTCTATATTATTAAACTCCAAATATCACTAATGGAGAATATATTTTAAAAATATATATAATTTTGTAAAAACAATTAAACCTGGTCAATGCTTAGTAACCGTAGTTTTATGTGATCTAGATTGACATGGTATTGTTTTCATGTGAATTTTTTTCCACATAGAATATTAATCTTCACAAAAAATATTAAACATTAATCGGTATCGGTTATTTAATCAGTTCAAAGTTTATATACATTTGAAAATAAAGATGTCAGAAAAGAGGGATGCTCACTTCATGGATTATCAAGATCTTTGTGATGGACGTTTCGATGGAAATTTTATTCCACTGAGGGTTGCATCAGATATCATTAGGACTGATTCAAATAAAAATGATCCAAAGAAAAATGAAGAGGAGGATGAGATGGAATTCTGGCGATCTGTAGAAGGATCGCAAATATCTCCTCAGAAAAAGACAACATTGGCTTCTTCTCTTGAAAAAACACATGACCTTGTTGGAGAAACAATTTCTGAGGAATCGAGAAAATGGTAATTAAACCTAATTTTAATTTAACTAACTGAATTTTCAAAATCGATTCAGAATTGCGGGTTAAAACGTAGACGAAAAAATTTTCACTTTTTTGCGAATTATAAAGAAACGGCTTGGCCGATCGTCGCACAAAACTGACAAATAGTTCTCATCGAGATACATCGAATGGCTTTTAAATTAAAACACACACATACTTTTTCCAAATTTGGTCTCATTCGATTCAGAATGGCTTGAAACGTCGAGAAAAAATAAAATTAGCGAATCGGATTTTTTGATGAAAACATAAATTTCTTCTTTGGGAAGTTAATAACAACAAAACGATTGAATATAAATTTATACTATAATAAAAACATAGGACTCTATATTTTCAAACTCCAAATATCACTAATGGAGAATATATTTTAAAAATATATATAATTTTGTAAAAACAATTAAACCTGGTCAATGCTTAGTAACCGTAGTTTTATGTGATCTAGATTGACATGGTATTGTTTTTATGTGAATTTTTTTCCACATAGAATATTAATCCTCATAAAAAATATTAAACATTAATCGGTATCAGTTATTTAATCAGTTCAAAGTTTATATACATTTGAAAATAAAGATGTCAGAAAAGAGGGATGCTCACTCCATGGATTATCAAGATCTTTGTGATGGACGTTTCGATGGAAATTTTATTCCACTGAGGGTTGCATCAGATATCATTAGGACTGATGCAAATAAAAATGATCTAAAGAAAAATGAAGAGGAGGATGAGATGGAATTCTGGCGATCTGTAGAAGGATCGCAAATATCTCCTCAGAAAAAGACAACATTGGCTTCTTCTCTTGAAAAAACACATGACCTTGTTGGAGAAACAATTTCTGAAGGAATCGAGAAAATGGTAATTAAACCTAATTTTAATTTAACTAAATCACTCGAGCGGCTCCAGCTCAATGCTCTTAATAGTACCAGAGGGGCTTTTAAAAAAAATTGATCAGAATGTTCCGACTGGCGTAAAGAAAGCTATGAGTTTAAAGGATTTAATGGAATCTGCCAAAAAGGACCTATTAAGTTTGAAAAACTAAATCATCCTTTGGATACCATAGGTGATGTGCAGACTGATTTCAAGACCTTGGATGAATTGACGAGTTCTCACTTGAAAAACCCTGCCATGAGTAAGTTTCTTCTGCCAAATTTCAAATTAAATGAAACCTCAACCAGCAAGCAGAGTGTACCATCAGTACCCGATGACAATGTCTGGAACATCGATTTATCTACAGCATTGATAAAGAAACCAGTGAGAAAACGAAAAGTAAATAATCCAATTTCCAAGCATTTCTACCAGAATTCGCCCTTTTTAAGCCACAGTTTTGGGACGATCCTAAGACTGTTAACGAAAAGAAAGAATGTTGCATGGATATTTCGCATATTTTGAATGCAGATTTGAAATCCATTAAGAAGAGATATTCAAGTTTTGGAAAAGTGTTGACTAGAAAGTACACCAGCGGTTACAAACCCAAAGTTGTGCACGAATATAAAACCGTGCATAAAATTGAATGTTTTAAGTTCGACACTCCTTCACCTGATGACATTGCGCGCAAGCTTCAGAAGAGATAAGAACTTATTATGTTATGATTATCAACTTGAATTTATTAATTTGTCAGTTAAGTACAAGATAATGAATATACAAATAAAAAAGATTTTTTTTCTTTTTTATTATTACATGCTTCATTCATGCAATGCAATTAATGGATAATGTTATGAATGATATAGTAGTTAGTAGTAGGTCTAGGTATTCCATGCTTCCTGGTTCTGTGCTTCGGCTTTTTTCGTTTTTTTTCAGTTTCCAGTATCAGATTTTGGAAGTCTCCAGAAAGTTTTTGATAGTCTTTCTTAGAGTCAATATCTCTGATTTGTATTGAGCCGATAGATCTCTCATCGACTATCTCATTCAAATTATTTATGTAACATAACTTTAGTGAAATAAGTTGGTAAAATTATAAGGTCGTATATAAACTTGATATACTTATAAATCACTCATCTCAATTATATATTATTTTTATTGGCGGTATTATTTTTATTGACGAAGTCGATTGTCGATAAGTTTATGCAAATTTTCTTATAGCGAAATACCATTTAGATGTTATTTTTTACTACTCAACTTTCTTTCGCTACGTTTTTAGAAGAAAGACAAATTAGTTGCATAATGATAATAGATAGTAGTGATTTAGTCATATGCCAAACATTTATGAATCAATTCAGTCCCCTTAATGTCACGTGTTAATTTATGATTATATAAATGAAGTATTATTATTAGTTATAACATACTATTGTAGTTAGTGAAATGTTGAACACTATCTGGAGAGTTTTGAAATGTAGTTCTGGCGGCAAGAGGAAAAGATAAAGTGG
Source organism: Ctenocephalides felis (assembly GCF_003426905.1). Taxonomy (NCBI): domain Eukaryota; kingdom Metazoa; phylum Arthropoda; class Insecta; order Siphonaptera; family Pulicidae; genus Ctenocephalides; species Ctenocephalides felis. The sequence goes on from NW_020538040.1 coordinate 12,901,421, forward strand.
ACAGACAAATGAAGTAGTCGTGAGAAGAGTGGGCGAATAAAGGACTCTACTGATTGTGAGTACAATCCTGAAAAGAAAAGGAAACTGGATCGGTCCATTCTGCAAAAAGAGTGCTTTCTACACGAAGGCAAAATAGGTCTAAAATTATTGGAGAGGAAAAGAATGTAGATGGTTGTAGAATGTAGATACTTACTCGAGAAGAGGAAGTACCAGGAACTGAAAGGCGAAGCACAAGACCAGGAAGCATAAAAACAGAATTTTGGAAAGGAAAATTTATAAACACGAATTTTTAAAAGTGATTAATGGTCATTAAAGGGCAGATGAGGTAACAAATGCGCAAACTCTCCTGAGCAAGGTCATCAAAAAGTAACGAAACTGGATCTGGGCCCATTCTGAAAAAATAGTGCCTTCTACACGACGTCGTCGAAGGTAAAATAAAAGGTCTAAAAAGATTGGGGAGAAGAAGAATGCAGATGGTTGACCACTTAAGCGAGAAACAAAATTATAAAGAACTGAAAGCCGAAGCACAAGACCAAGAAGTATGAAAGCAGAAGTTTGGGAAAGGGAAATGCGTAAGAGTGATTAATGACAAGGAAGGTAAAGGGAATCATTGATTTGTTTGCTCTCACACCATGGACCTGCCTTCGGCCAGACTACTATTTATTATTATTATTAATAATATCCCTCAAATACATTTTTAAGATTTCCAACGCTTTGAAACCTGATAGTTCACGCATACATAACTAATTAAAACTATGACGTCTAGTTGCTGACTCGTATATAACTTTGTAGGATCAATATATATATATATATATATATATATATATATATATATATATATAATACATATGTTACATATTAGCGAATACATGTGTATCACGCAGGTATTTTTCTTGAAACCACCGTAGGATTTTGGCATATGTCCAATGTTAACAAACTTTCTAACTTTACTTTATGACTGTATATATATATATATATATATATATATATATATATATATATATAATATATACAGCAAATTCGTCGAAAATAAAAAAAACATAAATATTAAAATATATTTATGTTGAATGTGTTGTTCGTCATTGAACATACATCATCATTTAGCATGAAAAACATGTAAATATAAAAAAGCTAATAGGAAAAACTTAATTAGTGAAGCTACAAACGCATTTTGTAATCTTTGATAATAATAAATCGTAAAAACATGTCACAATGTCCTGCAATTTTTCGAGAAGGAATAACAATTTTTACATAAAATGTTAATCAAATATTTTTTTAAATAAAGCTAGAAATATTTTTATTAAGAAAATATAATTTAATATACAAATTAAATACAGTAGAACCCCGTTAAAACGATTATACTTGATGTGGGTGACTTAATATTAGGAGGTCATAAATTATTAAAAAAATCAGGCTAGTTATTGTAGAATAAAATGTATATTTTGATAATATAAAAGATTATTAAATTTTTAATAAAATATATGATTAACAATATTGTATTATTTAAGTATAGCATGATCGTCTTAACGGGGTTCTACCGTTTTCAATATGTATATTAGATTATATTTTCACGCTTAATACGCTACTTTACGCCAGTACTTGCATTTTGAGTCATATAATTCTTATCACGCATAATACGCTTTCTTGTGTATTAATGAACGAGAAGATCAGAAAAACAAAATGCATCAAATTAAAAAATGAAATGTATTATGAAAAAAAATGTTGTCTTGATATGACCTGCATTATATATCTAAAAATTTATTTAATATTAATTATTTTAAATCTATTGTGACTGTTTTTCCAGTTAATCTTATATGTGCTAATTCTTATAATTTGTTAAAAATTTCTATAAATTTCTACTAACTTTTGTAAACATAAAATTACCAACACGAGTTTATAAAGTACTATGAAACTTCTAACAAGAACTAAAAATTCCAAAACTACTATTAATGGGCACAATTAATATTACTAACCCTTTCTACTCGCTAATTCTGGCGGCATCCGAGTGGAAAGGGTCAATACCATATATCAGTAGTTTCCAACCTTGTCGTACCGCATTTTTTTTCAATTGTTTTCTAAATAATACTAGGTGCCCTTTAATTTTCCTAATAATCCAATTTTATAATGGATGCCCTTTAATTTGTCCAATAATCTAATTTTCAACTAATATTATAACTCATTTATCAGGCTAGAAATTAAATAATATAATTTATAATTAAATATAAATAATTAATATTATTGATACAAAAAAATATATCAAAATATACATAAAATTAATCATTTATCTATTCATTTTTATGTCATTTCAACAATTTGGTTTATGTTTTTGAAAATTGTATTTTGAAATTAACTTTGAAAACGCCTCCTAAGCCCTGAAGGGTTGCGCCCCAAAGGTTGAAAACCACGGTCATATACTATTTTTTGTGTTATATTGTAAGAAGTAATAAGTATTTGTATGAAATAAATGCAAAATTAAACAAATTGCAACTATTTTCCTACAACAAATTTTGCCAGAGTAAGTCAGTGTTGTTGCAAATTAATATTAAAATATAAGCTTAAATTAACTTACCATATAAATGATCAATTAAAAATGTAACTCGGTTGTCCCAACTATATGCCATTTTTGTTAAACTTTCTAATATTAAGACACTCGAAGAACTTGAAAATATTTTATATAATTAAAAAAACTCACTTAGTTTTTGAAACCGAAAATATTTTTTTTAATAAAGGATTTATTAGGGGTTTAAGTCGATTCAAATTTTAACTCTGCAATATATAGTGTATGAATATAGTCTCGTACTATTATTTTTAAAATTAATTTAATTTAATAAAATGTGGTTGTGAGGTGTTAATTTTGTTGTACTGCTGGTGTTATTAATGTACTTTATTGTTTATATTTATTTATGGAATTAGTGTTCAGTTTGGAATAGTTACGGATTTGCCTTCTATCTTTAGATCTGTGATGCAGTTTATTTCTATTCGACAAACCGACACTAACACAAACACCTTGGCTAAATTAACCTAACTATAAGAATTATTAGGATTTGGTATTAAAAGAGAAAAAAAATCCAATTTGCTAATTTTATATTTTCCCAACGTTTCAAGTCATTCTGAATCGTTTGGGACCAAAATTTGGTAGAAGTATGTGTGTGTGAGAGAGAGAGCCGTTTTTTTGACCTTTCATCGAAATTTTCTCAAAAACCGCTCGGCCAATTTTGAAATTTCAAGAGTCATTCGATGTATCTCGATAAGAACTATCGTTATTTAGTTACTTCATACAATTTCAATAAAATCAATGTGAATTCCATATTTTGAATTGATCACTTGCGTTTTCCATTCAAAATTATTCAGTTATTTTATTATTCTTTAGTTAATTATTATATTTCTTTTTAGTTGATTATTATCAAAATTTCAGTTATTTCTTTGTTCAAAAATGCTCAAAAACAAATTTCGAAATGGGTTTTATTCTATTTTATGTCTAATCGAAAACAGATTCCGAAATACCTGTATGAGCAATAAAAGAGTTGCTTCTAGAAACGAAAATGTGTTCATACGACGTCTTGGCAAATTTTCTGACTAATCGATCACTTTTAAACTACTCGTAATCAATATGATGAAATTGATTCATTGTTTCAGCCAAATTTTTGTTTGAATTTGCACATTATAAAACTAATTGTGATTTTGAACAAATTAAATTAAAACTAGCGGTGAATGGCATCGTGCTTTGAGGCAAGTTGCTGGAACTTCCTGTGCCGCAATGAAATATTCGAAGATGCCGAAGATGAGATTCGAATAATGTTCAGAAACCTTTAGAACGTGAAAAAATGTAAAAATTTTAAATTTCGATTTTTGGACGATTACAATAACTTGCCCTTAGTTAGTTAGGAGAAAGGACTTCAATAACGAAAAACTTGATGAAAAAGATGCTAAACAAGCAATAAAAAGTTATAGTTACTTTCGTATTTATTTATTTCATAATACAAATTTAAATGTTGGAGATCAATGAGAATCTGATGGGAGTCTCTCAAAAGTCCAATAAGAATCTGATTAGAGCTCAATCTGATGAGAGTCTTGCATGTAAGCCTGCAGAGCTGTAAATAGGTTTATAAAATTAATTCTTATGGAATGACATTTTTTTTAAAAGTAGTAATGAGTTAAAACTTATTATTGCAATAAATTATTTTGAATACTTAAAATTAAGTAATGATCAATTTACCAAACAAAAGCATCAAGATAATCATTCTGGAAAGGTTCTGGAGAAGTCATCAGGCGCATATTTTGATCGTAACTTAATAACTGAAAGACATCATCATCCACATGCAGATTTTTATATTGAATTTAAATTTATGTCTACCCCGTGGCTTAGTGGTTAGAGCTGCGGCCTTCAAATGAGAGGTTTTTTTTGGTTCAATACATGCTTCTGACAAACTGATATCAAGCAGCAGTGTTCTTACTTGAAATTATAGATAGCAAGTTAAAATAGAGCCCTGCCCGGCATTGCTGCAACAATAAAATTATGACAGAATTACAAAAAATGTTATTATAAATTTTTCCTCGTCGAGATAGAGCGACCGTTTGGGTTGCCATCTCATAGAACCCGTTAAGTTCTGACAGGTGTTGAAATATATAAATATAACAAAAATAATTTTGATTAAATTTTCGTACTAACAAGTTTTCTATTGTTGATATTGTTTAATTTTTTATATTATTTAATTTATTATTATCAACAAATATTTTTGTTGTTTCACTTCAAACAGAAATCAAAACTTCTATGAGCTGGTCTGATGTGACTCTTTAACCAAGTGTTATTAGAAGGCAACCCAGTGGTTGGCCACTCTATTTTGAGATTTTTAAAACATTTTTGTGTTTTACGGATGCGATCATATTGCAGAAATGCATCAATAAGGCTATTACTTCTTATCATATTTTAAATCTATAATTTCAGATGAAAATATGACACACTACTGCTTTATATCAAGCAGCCGAGGTCCGTACCAAACTCGGAGCCAGTAGTAGAGCTAACATAACGAACTACCTTACCCTTTTTTATTTTGTATTTATTATACAGTGGTACCCCGCCTTACGAGCGACTCGTCATACGAGTCATACGTTTGCTTCCCTATACGAGCAAAATTTGTGATGACCCTGTAAACACAAACTTTAGTTTTTCAGTTCCTATAAAATATAGTCTGATATTTATATAGAAAATAATAACAATATTTAATAATATAATCGGTTTTATTTATGTTCTGTCACCGTACAAACAATTTACATACAAGTTTCTATTAAGTTTAACTTTATATATATATATATATATATATATATATATATATATTATAAAGCTAGGTATATACATAAAAATATGAAATTAAAATTCCTAATATTGTTTAATATACACATATACAAAATAAAATTTAACATACTGATGAAAAAGACAAGTTGATTGCACAAATTACTTTTTATGCTGATTTTGTAAAATATTAAACTCAAAAAATTGGTTGGTAAAAATAATATACAAATATTCATAATTTTACATTATTTTAGCAAATTCGTATTAAAGGATAGATTACTTAAATCAGCGATTGAAACTTAAACTATGGATTTGTATTTAAAATTATTGCTTCATATTTACTTTGTAAACATGAATATTTCTAATAATAATAACAAAAAAATATAAAATAAATTATAGTTCTTGTACATTTTTTTGGAATATCAAACTAAGCACTTAAAGGTTTTTTGAGTTTCCAAGACTTAAAACAAATTTATTTATTCTTAGAAATCTCAATCAGTTGTCATTTATAAATTTTAATCTCAGCATTATTTCATATTTAATTGTAAGCATATTTCAATATTTAATAATTATAATAATTCAATATAAACACAAAAATATAGTGACTTGAGTTAATATTAGACTTAAGAATAATATAATATTATAATAATATAAAATATAATATGTATTATATGATATGACTTAAAGTATGAGTAGGTATTAACAAAATAATTATTTAAAGTTGAATGGAAATTTTTGTTGCTATTTTTATAATATATGTATACATATTAGGGTGGTTCTTAATATGGATTATTTCGAATTTATTGGCTCCCAGGGGCTCAAATGCTTCCAAATAAAAAAAAAATGCTTGAAAGTTTTTGATTTTAATATTTACTTTAAGATAGTCCGCACATCAACCAAAGTTTCCTGTGGAAATAACATGGGTAAATTTCCATTTGTTTTTTAGAATTCTATAACTCAGCGATAAGTGAATAAAAACTTTGAGAATAACATTGTATTAGCTCATTTTGATCATAATTAAAAAAATACTACTAACTTCGATATATTTTATAAAATAAGTATTTGCTGGGAAAGAGACTTTGGTTGGTGTGCGGACCATCTTAAAGTCATTATTAAGAGCTAAAACTTTCAGAGAATATTTTTTCATCAATTCGGGAGCATTTGAGCCCCTGGGAGTCCTGGGAAATTTCAAAATATCCATAATAAGGACCACCCTAATACATACACATATACATTTTGCACACAATTTTTCGATTTTTTTCATTATGTGACGAAAAGGTTTGTTTCAACTTATGTAACCGTCATATATTTGCATTTATTTCTTCATGTACACGAAATTGTGGTTGGAACTATTTAATTTTGTGTGCATGAGATAAAATTTGCGCAGAACAATTAAAAATTAATTTTAAAATACTACAAATTACTGCATTATTTATAAGTACTACGTATAAAATATTTGACGGTTTGCAACTGTTTCAAATAAGTTTTTCTATCAGTTGGTACAAATCTTTTGAAAACTTTCTTCTTGAGTTTGTTCCGAAATTAGCATAATTTTTGACATATACGGTTTAATTAAAAAAATAATCTAAAATTATATATCTTTACACTAGCAAACGACTATCGGCCGCCCTTGCACTAACCTCAGAACAATCATTTACTTTTCTCCTAATAATTTGATTGTCGTTGTTGTTTTTTTTTCTAATTTAGATACGTTTTTGATTTGTAAATATTTTTGAATCAATCCCACTCTCCAATATAAAGTCCACTACGTGCATTGTGTGTTTCTCTTTGCATTAAATAACCTCTATTTGGCAAAGGCAGTCTGCCGTATATGTGATGGTATGGAGATTCTGACGTCATTATGCTTTCTGAATCTGAAATCCAATGTTAAATATTTAGTTAAAACGATTCCAAAAGCCTTTATTCTAATGTTTGCATCATTTCCAAAAATTCGAAATAAATTATCATTTACCTCTATTACTGATTTGATACAAAATACTGACCTATCCCGCTCTCGTAGCTCCTGGCGTGCCACACGGGTGGGTATTGTTGATGGTGGTAGCCCATGTGGCCACTTGGCCCTCCCATTCCGGCCATGGAGTAACGTTTGTTGTTATTGTTGCTGAGGCCGTTGCTAGGACCGTGTTTGCCGGTTGCTACTTGTTGTTGTTTTGAACTTTGTTTTGTGGATTTGACGAAGTTCGGGACCCTGGCGCGAAGACCGCAGTAGTAGGGGTCATCTGGAAGTAAATGTTGGTAAATTACAATCTGTCTATATTACGAGGATATTTCGTAATTTTTTGTTGGCATGTGGTGTTTGGCTTATATTTGGCAGGCAACTCAGTAGTTGTCCTAGCCAATTGTGACTAATCACTTACACTTAATAGTATTTTTTTAATTTTGCATGATATTAGGTGTAGTCTCACTATTTTTTTAACTTGTGTATTATATATTTAATTATTGTGACATAACATTTTGTTCATCTTACCGTATTTTTTATTATTTTTGCCTTTGTCAGTATTGTGTGATCCTCTGGATACTGGATATGGTTGTATTCTAACGTCTTCTTCGATATCATCGTAATCGGGCTGCAAATTACAAATTAGTTCAAAATTAATATATATTTCTACCCAATCTGTACCTTAAACTAAGCTGGTGGTCATCAATGTGTCACTTCTGATGTGAAAAATTTCAAATATTTAGGGTTAGTGTGAAGTTTATAGAAGTTTTAAACACATCCTTCTGAGTCACTTTCGTACAGCATTCTAGTCACAAACAGTCGAATAACAATGTCACCACAAGAGCAACTTTTTGTTGCCACTTCTGATAGCATACACATGAGGTCAAAGTAAAGATATATTCTGACGTTTGTGTAATGTTAAAGTTAAATTTTATAAGTTAACTAGCAAAACCGCCGAACTCCGTTTTGCCACCAGATGGTTTTGTGAGAAAGATGAAGAAATTTATTGTTTGTTTTGTATTTGAATTGGAAAAATTTGATTTTATTACACAACAGTAATGAATTTATTTCGATTATAAAAATGAAGTGTTTTTTAGTTGAACTTCTCTAAATAAAAGTGAATCCGCAAATTATCCGTTTCATTGAAGTGCTCTTTGGTAAACCACATTTTTGGTTTTTTGGTCTGACGTTAACACAAACAAAGCGCATGGTTTCCGAACTCGTGAATAGGCAACGTATAACTGCCCATGGAAAAACAATGATTTTCTAAATAATCTATTTGAAATTTATCCCGCAAACACTAAGCGATTGGCTTTGCGACTTGTTATTGCGAACGCAAGGCGAACTGGAAATTACAATCGTTAGAAGTCAAACGGAAGACCAGTCGGAATCATTGGTATGTCACCAAATCGGCAGCAATTTTTGATTGAATTGTGAAATTCAGCGCGTGTACATCATTATTCTTTGCGGCAAGAATTGCTTTGACTTAACCAAGCATAATTCTGATAATTCTCACTAATGTTATTACTCGAATTTTTAATTACGGTGCGTAAAGTTTCAGCAATTTGCATTAAGGCACGATTGTGGCTAGCAACTTAAAATAATTATTTTATCCGAGATTTGGCTTCTAGATTAAAAAATGCATGTATTTAAAGCATCAACTTTGCACTACCTATTTTTTGTTGACAAAATATTTCTAAATGCGATGATGCAAAAGTGTATTATCATCAACTAGACTCGTATTATTTTATTATTAACAGTTAATTAGCGAAATCTAAAGCCAGTATTTTAGGACATTTAAGAGAAATAACAAGCATTTCAAATAATAGAAGGGTATGGTCAGTATATGAAAAATTGACTAATTAAACAAGTTCTGGTACATTATATTTCTCTTATTTACCTTGGGTATGTCTCTTTCTGGTAACGATTCTCCATCCCGTTTTCTTTCCCGTGGTGGCAACTCTGGAGGCCTGTCTCTGGCTCCTCCAGAAATACCATTTCCTCCACGTCTTTGTGCCAAAAGCAATTCGCGCGTGCTTGCCACGTATCCAGAGGAGTATGTGCTGAAATATAATATGAATTCATAGCAAATATATCTTTTATAAGATGCAACATTTTTTCTCCAATCCTCACCTCGATCCTGCATAACCATTTGACGACGTCTGCCTCATCATAACGGGCGGCGCACCACTGCCGTTACCACCTCCTTGTGAACTTCCTCCGGAACTGGATCCGTTGTCGTTGCCAGATCGTGGTGACATCTGTCCGTGATGGTTTGAAACGCCGTTTCCGTTATGGTTGTTGTTGTTGCTGTTGTTTACTCCGCCTGCTGTCAGATGACTGTAGGGATCCTCGTCTGGTGCAGGAATACGAGGCCGGGTGCGGATGTCCAGGTGCATTGCTGGTTCTGCTTGGGGCGAGGAAACTGGGAAAGAAATAGATTGCCAATTATTTAGTATACTGCTTGAAGAGATTGATTAAAACATGTCTTAAACAGATAAGTTCTTGGCTTGTTGTACTTTAAATTATTAAATTCTACTACATCTTGCGATACTTCATTGAAATTTGAAAGGGGATATGTTTTAACAAAAAAAAAACACTTTAGAACTAAAATGTTTTCAATGGTTATTTTGCATCAACTATTGTCATCGTGGTGTCTTTACCGGGTTAAGTTACCGGATCAAAATTTTGCAATCCAGTTTTTGGGCTACCGTACTATCAACACAACTTCTTCATACATATCAATAAAGATATGTAGATTCTTTATAGTTTGAGCAATTGTCGTTTTTTTGTTAGTGAAACAATAAAATATGACGAAGTTGGTCGTTGGTTTTTATATTCAAAAATATACCAGCTGAGAAGTATAGTATAGAAAGAATGAAGTATAGAATGAATTAAGACTTCTCGCTGGCAAATCTTGCTACTATGCTCATAACTTGATAATAATGATGTCTAAGAAATTTTGTCGCAAATAATATTAAACTAATTCTTCTATCAGATAATAAAGAAATTTCTTCCCAAATAATATATTATAAATTACTACCCTTACCCATTGGTAACTTTGTCTTCAACATATCCATAGCGACCACATTGACCACCAGGACCCATAATGGTGTTGCCAATTGGTCTGGTGGCGGTGCCAAAACGAATGCCAATGTGCTAAGGCACGCTGTCTCCAATCTACGTCTGTCAGGATAGGACCTCCTCAATTCTCTGGAGACGCTTTGCTCAAAACGTTTCATATCGAACAGCTAAATAAAAATCAGATCATAATTATTGAACAAATTAAACAAATATTGTCTTAAGAATAATCTATAGTTATACCTTTACAATCTTGTCAGGTTCCAAAGGTATTGCAGCTGGTTCAGCTTCTGAACCGTTTTGAACCGAACAGGATTTGATATAGACGTTGCTTTTGGAATATCTACGAACCAGGATATTGCCGGCATCGTCCATTTTTATTTTAACGCCCTGCAAATAATTGTAAATGAATTTTATTACTACACAAATCTTATGTATCGATATTAAAAAGGAATTCGGCTTGAAAATATTCAAATGATCCTAATGGACCACCTGATGACATCCTAATTCCTTTACCACTCACCTGTCCTATGTGTTTCTTGATCTCCTCCGTCCTCTGATCTCTCATGGGATTATCGAAACCGCATAATCCGATTCTGCGAACGAAAAAAGTTTATTAAATTTATTATATTCACATCTGCGATATGTGAAGTCAATTGTTTTTTTATTATAAACATAGAATTGTGTAATGAAATTCAGTGCGTTTCTATAAATAATTTTGATTTCATTATTTTTTTCCAATATTGTGGTGACGGCGTCCGCCGATTGCATTCTGTGGTCGGATAGTGAAATCTCGATTTTATAAAAATAGATATACCTATATATAGATATTGTATATACATAATAATATAATATATACATACAATAGAGCTTTTTTCTTGAATTTCAAGAGTAAGGTTCAAAATTTAAAACATGGTCTAGATTTAGAGTTACTGAGTTATTATAGTTCTAGTAAAGATAATTACTAAATGGTCAGAGGTTGTAAAAATGAAGTAATTTGAATTAATTGTTTTATATTTCTTACCTCATTCCATCAAATCCATCGTCGGATCCATTGATGGTCAGAACAGGGGCTCTGGCATACGCTTTGGCAACTCTTCTGTTTCTTTCTAAAACGATAACTTTCGCCCAAATTTCGTCATCGATTTGAGTCCATTTGTCCAACACTTCTTGTATGTGATCCTGGAAATAAAAGAAACCAAAGCTAGTAAATATATCAGACAAATATGTTGATGATTTAAATATTATTATGTTGTATAGAGTTGTGGATTCAGCATTAGGATTTTTAAAATTTTTTACTTTCTTAAAATGAACTAGATGAATTTAACACCAAATGTAGTAGGTATTGAAAGATGCTAGAAAAAGTATATTATTACATATATACTATATATCACATTTATTACTTTATTTTAGCTTGGTTTAAGATTTATCGCAATACCATTCTAGAGAAAAAAAATCCTTGAATTTCTTTGAATTTGATAAAATAAAAATAGCTCGACCGACCCATCATCACTTAAAACTATCCAAAGTTCAATTATAAAAATATTCTTATATTGTTTTAAATCGGTACAGCTACTTTTAAGCAAATAATAAACAATAACTTAGCAACTTACACACACACATCATTGAATTTTTGTGTCAAACAATTCAGAATGACTTGAAATATCAAATTTAATTAGGTAAATTATATAACTATAATTACCACATTCTACGAAAATATATATAAGGCAACTCAAATAAATTATTTATTTAGAAATTATCAAAATTTTGGACGATGTAAGTTAGTCTTTATAGTGCAGTGGTTCCCAACCTGTGGGGCGCGCCTCCTCAGGACTGAATATGAAGAAATAACTATTTTCTATTTATATTTTTACATACTACTTTTAATAAGTAATTTGTAAAAGTAAATTAGCTTATTTTATAATACTCATTGGTAATTTATTATTGGTATTTATTATTAACATTATAGAAAATATATATTATTAATTAGTTGTGCAAATCTTTTTTAGAAAAATTAATTTTTGGTACGGGAAGTTTCAGCAATTTGCCTTTAGACACGATGCCATAAACCACTAGTTATCATTTTCATTTTACATTATATATGTTAAAATATATAAATATAGATAAATAATATAAAAAAAATAATGATAAATTAAACAAAAGTTAATATGTTGCCGTTTGGTGTTAAATAAATATATAAAAAAAATTACAGAAACTAAACAAAACTGTTTTGATAAACTATTTCGTGAATTTTAATTCACATTTAAATAAAATATTAGAATAATTTAACAAATTATAAAATCTGTAAAAAATTAAAAAATAAAATATAAAAAACATATCCATAACATTGTAAATCAATCATCTACGTAAACACACGTATAAAATACTGAATATTAAATAAAAATACCTGAATAAAGAATAAATATTGTAAAATACGTAATCTATACATTAATAATAATGTATAGATTACGTATTTTACAATATTTATTCTTTATTCAGGTATTTTTATTTAATATTCAGTATTTTATACGTGTGTTTACGTAGATGTTAATGGCCTAAACTGGTTCACAAAAAGTTGCGAATTTTTACATCGCTTTCGTAGTAAATTTATTTATTTATTGTAGGATAATGATACGACAAAATATCAGGTAACACTTACAAAGTAATCGGGCAACACCGACACCAAAGGTCGATGTATCGAAATGGTGATAATATATATATATATATATATATATATATATATATATATATATATATATATATATATAACATGATTCTGCTCTTAGGGTATTGAAAAAATAACAAAATCTTTCTATAGAACGAGGTATGTTTTTTCTTATTGGTGCGAAAACCTCTTAGAAATCTATATTGTTTTCTTTTAGAGATCTGTATAATGTGTATATATATATATATATATATATATATATATATGCATAAGATTGTGCTAAAAGTTAAGTGTCCTTGAACCTGCAAGGGTCATTTCTCTCCTTAAAGCAAATGTCAACTTAACAAATAAATATGTATATGTATATACACCTGTATATATATATATATATATATATATATATATACATATATACATTTACCTGTGTGTATATATGTACGCATTATGCAAATATCTTGAGCACACATCTGAGAGTTGGAGTTATATAAAAAAAATCATTTGCACGTTTAGAATTGTACTTTCCATATACGCATGCATATATATCTCTATATATATATACATATATATATATATATATATATATATATACATTTGAATTTATATATACGCATATCCAACCATTTCAAGTATGTAACTGTCCACCCACCGTATACTTTTGCACAAGTATCTATGGAAATTTATATAAGACTAAAATATATACGTATGTCTATTTAAATATATATATATATATATATATATATATATATATATATCAGGGTGGTCCTTAGTATGGATATTTTCGAATTTCTTTGCTACCAGAGACTCAAATGCTTCGAATTCCAACCAAAATTTTCTGGCTCCTCTTCCTAAGTGAATACTTATTTTATAAAATATATCAAATTTTTATTGTAACTTTTTTATTTATGATTAAAATAAGTAAATACAATGTTATTCTCAAAATTTGTATTCACTTGTCGCTAAGTTATAAAATTTTAAAAAACAAATTGAATTTTACCCATGTTATTTCCTGAAGAAGCTTTGGTTGGAGTTCGGACTATATTAAAGTTAATATTGAGTGCTAAAACTTTCAGAGATTTTTTTTAGTCAATTTGGAAGCATTTGAGCCTCTGGGAGCAAGAAAATTCAAAAACGTCCATATTAAGGACCACCCTAATGTATATGTATAAATGTTAGGACTCTGGTTCTTGGTTCCACGAATTTTTCAAACTACCAACCACGATTAAAAAATACAAATCAGATTAAATTCCTACTGATTCCTATGAAAATCCCAAAATACTTTAAATAAGCTCTTTGATTTTATTAATAAATTAGTAATGAGTAATAGTTATCAGATTTATATTATATTATAATCAGATTTAGTACGTCAGAATCACTATTTATTTATTTATCTATACCGTAACTAAAATGTAAGTTCTCTAATTGTTTTAATAAGTAATTTTGTAAAAGTAAAATAGTATTTAATATATATATTTAAACATTAGTAAATATATATTATTAATTAGTTGTCCAAATTTTTCAGATCTCCTGTGGTTCGAGGGAGAAAACATTATACTTTGCTGCTGCAAAGGTAGGATTTTCATAATTTATAATATATATATATATATATATATATATATATATATATATATACAGTAGAAAATTGACAAAATTCCTTTGTCAAGGCGATCACGTTTAAAACGATTTCTCGCCTAATATACAGCTTTACGACGGTCCTGCACTAACAAATTATTCCCAACCCTAATAAGCATAATAAGCTTCTCGCTTAATTTTATAGTATTTAAAAATCACATCTTTTGAAAGATTCAGTTAAAAATTAATAATATTAGAATGTCCAACTTAGATTATTAAAAAATAAGCTCAGGTTTTAATATTATTTTTCATTTTTTATTTTTTAAATATTATGATTATTTTTTTTTATTAAAGTTAATTTATTTAATTACATTTTCACAAGAACAAGTAATTTAACTTTAACTTTAAGATCGATGGGTCAATTCGGCTGTAAAATAGACCAATGTTATGGCAAAACTATGTTACCCTGCGTTTTTCATATAAAATGGTACTAAAAACTCTGAAAATGCTATGCAGGTTCATTAATAACGTGGCCCAGTAATCACCGAGCGATACCGAGCGGCGGTAGCAATCTGAAATCCACATATATTCCACATGCATGTCACATCGCTGAAGGCAAGCTTGTGGATTTCAGGTTGCTACCGCCGCTCAAATCACACGGTGTTTACCTGGGAGGTTTTTAGGGGGAGGGGGGTTTGACTAAAAATAACCAAATATCAGGTGGCGGAGGGAGGGATATAGCAAGATATGACGTGTATTTATTTTTTGCCTGATTTTTCAAAGAAAAATTCAAGCATTTTAATAAAAAATAAAAAATTTGACAATTTTTTCTCGTAACTAAAAATACACGTAATGTTTTCTGGGAAAGGGTGGTAATTTTGAACATTAGCATGAATCAACATGAAGGAGGGGGATCCAAAAATCCTTAAAAAAATTGATCTCGTGATTAATGAACGCCCCCTAACATTGTCTTTCCTAACATTGGTCTATTTTACGACGGAATTACGAAAGACCCGGTAATACTTCTTTCATGACTTTGATTTATATTACTAGGATGAATTCATAAATATAATCATATATTTGGTCGTTTCCAGAAAAATCGTTTTAACGGGGTTTTAGTGCATATACAATAGAGTTTATTTACTCTGTGGGCGTTACTCTTACGTTTTTAGGTACTTTTATGTATCATCGATATCTATACCTCTCGACATCTGGACATTCCACTTAAGTCCAAATATTTTATATCGATTTTTTTGTAATTCGTATTATTATTCTCATCTTTTATTTAATTTCACTCTATATTAAATTCGCACACACATGCGAATACACACATGTCTTTTATTTTAATACGTGTCATATGTATAAAATGTATAGAGCTCATGTGAAAAATGCCTTCGTATATAAGTTTCCTGTGTTACGTAAACGCGTGAACCTTTACATGCATAAATAACAATAATTGAGATTTATGTATTAATAAATCCATTGTTCGCATTGCGTACTAATATATGAATAGTCTTATTACGACGATCACTAAATCATTCTTTATCCCATGATAAAGTTATAATATTAACTCCAATGGAAAATTCTTCCACTGGATAAGAAAATAATTGATAACACTATATGAACTATCAAGATCTAATATACATTGATGGGGACAACTTATTTGGTTTTAAATTTTTAAGATTCAGATAATCATAAACCAAATGTAATATCTAGGCCTTGTTGGTAATAGTCATTTCAAGAAATTATAGAAATAATCTTGATAAAAAAATTTTTTTCCCTTTATTAATATAATATATTCATATCTTAGTCAGGAAGGGGTGCCTGGTAAAAAAGATTATGAAACAATTTTCATATATACATATCATTTATATCTATTTCATTCTGCAATTATATTTAAATATCACTTCAATCTCTTCAATTTCTTTATAATATTTTTTCATTTTTATTTTGAAATTATTATTCTTATTTTGAACAAATTTAGACCAAACTAGCTTCTATCGTTTATTGTGAAGTGTCTAAATGAGAATTAGTATAGTGTTTCTCATATAAATAAAATTAATATGAAAATCCGTACAGAAATGATACGAGTATTGATCAGCAGAATAATAATCCTACAATTAGCAAAATAATTCAATCATCAATAGTAAATTAATTCCTAATCAAGTAAAATAATAAATTATCATGTCGATCTTTAGGAGAAAAATGTTTAAAATTCAAGAAATTACAAAAAAAGAAATTGTTTGGTTTCGAAAACATACAGGCTCAATTGAGTAGAATCATCAAAACTTTGAAAACAGCTTAAATTCCAAAATAAAAATAAAATTAAAAAAATCATTTGATATAAAAAAGAAGAGTTAGAATTATCTCAAATTTCTCGAATTAGTGCAATTTTTTATTTAGCAAATTATATATTAGTTACATAAAATTAATAATGCATTTTTATAAGCTTCTTTACTGAATTGAATATTTTATTAAAAAAATAAATTTAATAGTTTAAAAAAGGCCATATTACTTAGGCACAGATGTAGTGAGTAAATAATTCTTCCTAACAATCTATCCTAAATGCAAATTTTTAAGTAAGTTTAACTAAGTTATCATGCAATTATTTGTTTTTCAATTCTCTGATTCTTTACTTAAATTCCTAAATCATCACGCGTTTTCACATTATTCATGATGCAATGATAAAGCCTTTGGCCTTGCAATAAGTAAGGTTCCGGGTTCAAAATCCGTGCATCTCGATATCAAGCATCGATTTTTGTTCGGAAATATAAATAAACACAGAAATATTATATCTAGTAAAAGGCAAAAATATTAGTTCGGAGAAATATAATTGTAACTAGAAAAGACATAGGTTCTTTTCTTCTAAGAGCTATCGGTAAAAACTTACTAAGCAATTACTAAATGCCTTCTTCAAATAGACAGATGACAATCCATGTGGAAAAAAATTGTCAGTGGTCATCTCTCCGGAATATTTCACGTCATATCTAATTCAACAAATCGTCGGTCATTCATCTTATTAGATTTATATTTGCTCAACTAATTTTCATGATATTAACATAACCGTTATTAGCCGAAGAAAAATCTATGTCAATTACTAATAACAGTTAAGAACGATTTACACGTCTTCGTTCCGAATTTGATGCGATTGTTTGACTATCTGATAACTCTAAAACGCATTTTAATTGAAATTCAAATCAGGTAATGTTATATGCAAGTATTGTTGCGAAGGAACAATTTCGTTTTACAATTACAGTACCTTCTATGTTTGTACGCGAAAGAATTCTTTGTGAAGATTTTTTTATGGTTTTAAAATACGTGATCAAAATTTGGTTAGAGGAAGAAATCTTGTACTTAAATCAGATGTGCATTTAAATATTTGGGGAATTTGGTTCTCACTCTTGCAACATATTTTTGGAATCGATCAGTTATACGGCTTTGTTTTCAATATTGATATAGTTTATTTCATTTATATCACACTAGCTGACCCGACAAACGTTACCATATAAGATATTTGTAAACAATTTCTAGAGAATACAAAAAAATACTACTAATATTAGGAGGACGGAGTAGATTAGTATGGACGAAATGAAGAACTGATGAAATTTTTGGTAAGGCATGTCTAGCGGTTTCGGAGATACAGAGAAAAAGTAAAAAATATTGATATTTGGCGGTCAAAATCAAATTATCAGATATTTGATCAAATTTTTAAAAATGAGTACTAATTTTGTTACAATTTTGTTGAGTTCCGTACCAAGATTGTTAATTTTTAAAGTTTTTTAAAGTTTCTAGCAAATTTCAAAATTTTCGGAAAAAAATTCTTCAAAGTTTCATACTTCAAATATGAATTTTAAAATCACAATTCAGTTTGAAAATGTAAATATTCCAATTTCGTTATTCTAATTATAAGAAATATATCCTCAGATGGATTTATTCGACACCTCTTGCTAATGTAAACTTTCTCAAGAGTTTTGAGCGATAAGCTCGTCACTGTATATTTTACGAACGTTAAAATATATAGTGATTATAATTATCTTTTTGAAAATGTTTAAAACAATTGTTATTAATCATTGATCAATATTTATAGATTACTTATTTTTTTCTTTCTCGAATATTTCATTTTCATAGGGAATTTGCCTTAAGGCACGATGCCATGCACTACTAGTTTGGTCTTGCGACTAATATAGTCATTGCAAACTTCAATTAATTTATATCATTATTATTACTTAAATAATCATTGCAATTTCCAATAAATTCCTACAGAATACAGGCTTTGAAATAAATATGATTTGCAGAAAAGACCACAAAATCACAAAGAGTATTTTCATATCAATATTTCAAAGAAGTTGATAAAAAAAACTACAAATAAAACTACTTACTTCAATTAAATAATATTCATCTAAAGCATTTTATTAAATTTAATTGAACATAATCTGTCTAAAACCATTTGACATTTGACGTATGAGCCGCAGTCGATTGTTTCATTTTAAATTACGCTTCTACAAAAAAATTTAAATTAAAAATGTAAAGTTTCTGCGCGGTTTAGAAATAATTTATCACTTTTCCCACAATTTCTGCATTAGCACAAATATTTGAAGACTAAAACTGGCCAAATCGGTTCAGCCGTATTTGAGTTTTATCGTCCTTAACATATTACTAGTAGTTTAGTTTATCCCAAATATGGGGTAAGTTGTAACATCGTACTTTTTCTAAAAAATGATTAATTATAAATTACTAAACAATAGTTATGAAATTGTTTTTACTTGATTTCATAGAGGATTAGTTACAGCATCTGTTCATCTTTATTTTGTAGAAATAAAATTGGTTGATCTTAAGATATATTAATTTTAAAAAACGTAACAACAAGCGCCTAGCTCTCCTAACATTAGATTTTATCTTAGCATCTATTAGTTTTTCTTAAACTCTGCCCCAAATTATTATGGAAATTCATTCAAACATATTAAATATATGCAAATAGAAGATTCGGCTTTGTTTTCTAAATTGTCATTATACTATTATGAATATACAGATTTTTTGATAGCTCTCTATAGGTGCCGACTTTTATATAATATATTATTTATTCTGAGTTGCTGGCTCCCACTGTTACGTACTTTTCCATTCTGTTCCATCCTAAAGTTGCAAAATATTTGAGCCTACGCCGAATAATGACATCATCTTATTGTCTTTACGACTAAGGAAATTTTTTTTAAGGAGCGTCTTCTCTAACAGGTTATTGTGACATTCATTTGAAACACACGCATTTGAAATAAATGAGATTTATTAGAAAATCAGGGATTTTATGGGTAATTAAATTTATTGATGTGAGGAAAAATCTACCTGTTCAATGAGTAGGTCTAGAAGTTATGATTAGTAGGTATGGCTTGTTGGAATTGTTTGAATTCCTGTTGCAACTGTTAATAATAGTAATCTGCTATAACTGGTAATAATAGATCAAGTACTTTGTCATTTAGAGTCAATAAAAAAAACAATTAGGGATAGTATGTGACATATCATATATATTATGGTGATTGCATATTGCAAAACCTAAAAAATGTGGTATGATTTCAAGCAATCTTTTTTTTTACATTGCTAGATATCAAAAGTATTACTAAAGTAAGATTTTATCTTTTTTTTTTTTGCAATTTCTTTCTTTCTTACAATTTTGCAAAACTACTTTTTCTTATTACTCTTTCTTACAATTTTGTAAAATTACTTTTTCGATACTTTTGAATTTATGACTTAAATATAATGCATATATATAATTTTTTTTTTTAATAATAATTTTATTTGATCATCTATCTACAGGAGATATAAAATCAATTGCATGGCTTAGAATTGAACAAAGAAAGAAAAATCTAAGATCTACATCCAGTGATGCAGTTCGCATATATATAATTAGCAATAATTTTAGTTCATTTTTTTATTCTTGCATTCTGATAATACTATTATAAATTTAATACTCATTTACGAATCACAATTTTGTCAACTTACATTTTGTTTGTTACATGGCATCAAAAAGTCCAAGAATAACTAAACAAGATAGTTTAATTTTTTTAAATTTTTACTTAATTTTTAGTACAGTAATTATTAAAAACAATAATGTAATTAACGTCATAGTTCTAATATGATCTTGTTAGTTGGGTTTGCAGACTATATTATATTTTTATCGAAATTGGACTACAAGAACTATAAATATACTAATATCGAATGTACGGAGTGCGGAGCACTAACAATAACTAGAACTTTGCATTGTATTAGGAATTGCAAAATACTCTCTTTTTCTTGAACTCTTAAAACAACATCCCATAGGCCCAAAATATTTTAAGGGGTTGGTTTTGAATGCCTACTCTATCACCATACAAAATTTCATCAAAATCACTGAAGAGTTAACCTGAGGTTGTCCTTATTAGACCGGGTAAAGGTTTCAGATTCCCTTATATAATTATAAAAATTGGAACCATATCTGCTCGGTATCGCCAGATGCCTGAGCGAATGACGAAGTTCGTTGTGAAAACAGCGTTCTTTTTGAAAATTATATTTATATTAATTTATATTAATTAATATTTATATATTAAACGCATAGCTCAATCAATTCTTTGGGCGCTAGACGAACGTCTGGTGTTTCAAAATCGATTGTAGTAAACGCTTGCGTTAGTATTTTTATACTCTGCACATTTTATCAAATTGTGCGAATTTGAACATTCGCTTAATTGCGTTGTTTTAAGAAAATGAAAGATCAGCGAAAGCAGTTTTTTCAATCTCACACACAATGAAATATTCATATTTAATAAAAGGGAGAGGTTATAGATTTCAAATATAGCCTCAAGTGAAAATCTCCTCTCGTGGGTATAGTTGCATATATATAATAAAAATGTCAGCACTTCGAGTATAGTTAATAATTAGTCATAATTGGATTGGACAACTACTGGGTTGCCATACATTCATAAATCCATATAATGAAGTCAAAACAATTAACTGAATGTCCTAAGTGTGACAGATTGTAATTGAAATATTAAAAAGAAAAAAAAAAGAGTGCGCGTATGTCATAGTTCTAATATGACATGATCAGTTTGTCATTGTGATTAGCATTCAGAAATGAACCTTAATTAGAGAAATGAAGTAATTGCTGATTAATAAATTCTATAATATTTGTTCACACAGTAGATTATGTTAAACAACGCATAAACAAATATTATTTTCGCAACTTCACTCATCATGTAATTGTGTTTGAAGAACTTCAAGTAATTAAAATTACCATACATTCATTGACTGCTTGTATCTTTTTTACATTTAGTTGGCGATATAATCTCATTCTTTAAACAGCTGTAATATCTGTCTTGTCTAAAAAATATTTTCTATTTTAATAACTTCAAAGATTTATAGAAACTACTATTCATAGAAATAATTTCTAATCAATAAACTTACTTATCTTTTATCTTATTAATCAATATGTTCAAGGAACAGGGTAAAATATTCTTCTGATTCAGGCATCTTTTATTAAATCATAATTTGTACTACGATGTAACTTTAAAATGTTTATTTATCAATGCCGATTTCCTTGTCGATATCGGTACGCATACAACGACAGATATCTATTCACATACGCGACGACTAATCACAATCGACCCATATAGAAATGATATCATCGAGAGGGAATGGCGAATCTTTGGCACTCGACTTTTATCTTATCTTATCTGCCGTAACGCACTTCCGTGGCATTTGTACGGATTTACACCCTAGTCGCGCCTAAAGAAAATTTTCTTCAAAAATGGAACTAAATGAAAATTTATTCCTAAAAATTAACACTGTTATTTATTATTTGGTTGCTAATATTTTTCTTCAATTTTTACAACCACATTTCATATCGATATCCATATCCTATTAATACAATTGGATAATGATTCCTAAAAGCTAATTAAGACTATTTTTTTATAATTGTATACTAATCTTTTGTTAGATTCTCATGGGTACTATTGGGTAATACTTCTCATGACCCTATAAAATTTTAAGGAGTTTGTTTTGAATGCCAACTCTGTTACCATGCAAAGTTTCATCAAAATCGTAGAAGAATTAACCTGAGGTTCTCCTTGTTAGACCGCGTTAGGGTTGCAGATTCTCTAATATTATTATAAAAATTAGAACTGTTTTAAAAAATATAAGTTTGACGAAACCATATCACATCAAACACAAATGAAAATTTATTCTTAAAAATAAACACTGTTATTTATTATTTGATTGCTAATGTTTTTCTTCAATTTTTACAACCGCTTCTCATACCCATATCCATATCCTATTAATACAATTGGATAATGATTTCTAAAAATGGATTAACATATTTTATATATTTGTATTTTAATCTCTTGTTAGATGCTTATGGGTATTGGGTAATGTTTTTCATAGGCCTATAAAATTTTAAGGGGTTTGTTTTGAATGCCAACTCTATTACCATGCAAAGTTTCATCAAAATCACAGAAGTCTTCTTGTTAGACCGCGTCATGGTTGCAAATTCTCTAATATTTTCATGAAAATTAGAACATCTGATACAAATATACCAATATCAAATGTACAGAGTGCCAAATACAAAAAGTAATTACAACTTTGCAGAATAAAGAAATAGCTATAAATAACATCAATTGAGTTATTGAAGATTGAGACCACGATATATAATCCATAAAACTTTCATTAATTTTTTCACCTATGCAAAGTTTCTATGTACATGTAATTCAATAATTACTTCCATTAGTATATCTCAATCAATTTAAATGATTCGTACTTTACAATCCAAATAGCAAAAATTAAACGCACATTAAACAAATATACATTTCTAAATAATAATAATTTATCTTTTCTTCTGTGTGTCGAGTGTATTGTGTTATAAATATCCATATATGTAGGTATGTGTAAATGCAGAAAGTTGGAGTTTCTTTGAGACTTTCGAATAAGTTACTTTCTAATTCGTCGTTTCTTGACGACGTTATGTAACGACTTAGTCGAACGAGCGAGCGACGCGGCGAAAGAGAAATATCACACAAAACCGCACACACGATAACACCGACCGACTATTAGCGGCTCAATGGAACGCATTAGACCAGATTAATACATAAAAGATATATTATATACGATATATTAATAGAGATAATTTACTATTTTACACGCTCGATTTAGATATTCCAACTATCGATGATCGATGAAAGTAAGAGTCGCGGTAAGAGTCGAGGAAGAAGCGCTGTAAATAAACATTTAGTACAGGGATGATGAAATAAGTGTGAATCATGTTCCATTTTTAATGATTTGTTTGCACTGATTTGATACCGTTTTAATTAAGGTGACCATACGTCCCGGATTGGCCGGAACAGACCCGATTTTCTGCCTTGCGTCCCGGCTTTTTCTAAAAGCCATATTTGTCCCGGTTTTAGGTTTTTTGTCACGGATTGTCCCGGATTCATAAAAAGGTTTTGCTTGCCAATATTTTTTAAATATATTTCAACTAGAAAATTTGAACCGAAAAAATGTGCATATAAGTTTTTAGCTCACCAACACCCTCCCCGCTCTCACCAAATTCTAATCCGTCCCGGATTTCATGCAAAAAAAATATGGTCACCTTTGATTAATGCATATAATAATTGTAATGAGAGTTGTATAAGGGCAGGTATGATAAAAGTTGACCTTTTTGGCTCTAATTCAGGCAAATTTATGTGATTTGTAATAAGGGTTGTTGGTGGTAGAAGGCAATGCGGATGAGTTAATCTCATTGAAACCTTTAGAACTTATGACATAAAGTTATTTGTAACAGAAGAGTATAAAAAGACAACCCAATTCTTATCCTTCCTAGTGGGGATTATATTTTTTCACATATCTATGATTTATATTTACAAGAAAAACGGATATCATATGAAGAACCATATTGAAAAAACTGAATTTGGAAGGGTTGTTGATGTTAAAAGGCAAAGTGGTGAGATCCTGGGAGCACATAGATATAAGAGAAAATTTACAACTTCTTAATTAAAGCCATTTAGTTATTGTTTTGTTAGTTTTAAGAGACAATCCAATGCTTGTCCTTCCTAGTAGTGAATATGATATGATAGATGATTATGAGTCTATGATAGATGAAGGATGAGCTCTAGAACTGAAGAATTAATTAAAACAAGGTTGTGAAATGTTGACAAAATTGAATGTGTGTATGGTTTGACTTATGAATCCCTTTGCACTAGATTTCTGTCATATTTAACATATATAATAATTGTAGTAATGGTTTTCTGTGGTAAAAGATAAGGTGGATGAGATTCAGGAGCCAGGTAGATAGAAGCGCTAGAATCTAAGAATTTCAAAGAGAATAAGATATGTTGACGTATGAACAATGTTTTTTTTTTATTTTTGACATATAGATCTGTAGTAGTGATCGGAAGGGTCGTTTTCTCTTGAAAATTTATTTTTGATCTATATTTTCAATATCACTACTGCATGATATCACGTTGCACGTTACACTTGCTTGTCATATGCTCAAACCACCCATACCCATTAAATTAAATATTTTTATTTTTTCAAAAGTTTAATTTAGCACTTCAAATCCAATTTTTATAATCAGGTTCTAAGAACCGAGTCAATTTTAAATAAAATCATTTTTCATCAATTGAAATTTTTTGTTTACGGCTTCGAATATGGTAACATGAAAAATGAATAGACAGTGAATTAGGCTGATGAATTTTAGTATTTTACTAATCACCATTTAATGTTAAATCTAGAAATGATAACATATCATATATGAAAATGCATTTATTACTTGTAATTAAATTTTACTTTACGATCAAATAATAATCTCTTCGAGTAGAACAAATTTATACTCAACAAACGGTATTGAGAATAACATCAAATAAATGTTTTTTTTCTTTGGTTGTAAAAGATTTTCTGAAACGGTTTCACTATCATTCTGGAGATAGTGAACAAATTATATTTTTAAACTTGGATTTTCTTTCAATATGCAATATATATTCATGAAGTTGTGGTTTTATAATGTTTTATTATAAATAAAATATTGAAAGTTTTTGAATCATTAATTAATATTAAATCTAGAAATTATAACATAATATATATGAAAATATATTATCATTAGTACTTGTAATTACTTTTACTTTACGAGTAAATAGTAATATAATTTTGAGAGCAAATATAAGCTCAGCAAAATATATCAAGAATTACACGAAATAAAATATCATTCATCAAATTATCATTGAATCATTGAATTTCAATTTGATCGAATTGAATAACGTTCGATTCGTATTGATAAGGACACGATTTCTTTAAAAATCGTTTTGAAGATATTGTATTGAAAAATAGGACGACTATGCTTCCTGAAGTAGAACTTAATCATGAACTTAATCTTTAACTAATCTTAAAAATGAAGCAATTTAAAATGAAACATGAAACTAGTAGATCAAGAGTAAGATATATTATATTTATCACACTTAAAATAAATTCATGGTTGTTCTCTCGATTAATAATCTTAATCTTAAAACAAATTTAAATATTCACCACGAATAAAAAAAAACTACAAATGTACAATTAGATTTGTACGATGTTTATCTAGTCGTCCAGTGTTACGTATTGAAAAGTTATATTTGACAAACAAAAAATAAGGTTAAATAGTGTGGTTGACTGTATGTGTGTGTATATATGTATACAAAATGTATCTTTTATTAAGTGAATGTATAGTATAAGTGTGTTTATATGAATACAGTTGTCTGTGGTCGACGTGAACGTCCTTGATGGCAAAAAGTCGACATTTCATTTCTTTGAAAATGTCAAGAATGAAACAACTTTTATAATGCGAGCCATTCTGATGGTATGGCGTCTATCATAATCATTTTGTGGCTAAAGGTGCCCAACATGTTTCGTGAATACATTAACCATTAACCACTCGCACATACTGCACGATAAAGGTCACGTGCGGAGATGATCGATCGTAAAAGATACATTTCTAATAATAATAATAATAATAGGATTTCGATAATCAAAAGACTACTGGAAAACTGGTATTAATGTGTTTGACATTATGGAAAGTATTTATTAATTATAAATTCGAATTATAATAATAATTGGCAAATCCTTACATATGGTTTTGTACTTCAATTTATAGACAAGTTGGCCTATTATCGGATAACATAGCTATGTTATGTTATCAGACTCCCATACTAACATGTGTCAAATTAGAGTATATTGAAGATTTGCTATTCTCGGAGCACACATTTTATTTAGATAAATTACGTTTTGTTGATATTGGTTTGATAATATGTTGGTAGTCCCGATTTTTTTAAAAAGCTATATTTTCAATATTTATACTAGCGTTAGTTTAAATTTTTCACAGATCTCAAAGTAACATTATTTTGACTTTGAACATATTAACCTATTATTGTGAATTGCTTATTGTTATCTCCTAAATTTTACGCTGATTTTTGTTTATTCTAATATTATAAGAAGTTACATTTACTGTCTATGCTTTAACCATGCAAAGTTTCTTCAAATTAGAAAAAAATGACTAAGAAGAGTTGTATTTTTTTATCATATGCAATATACAAAATGGCACTTTCGGGTGCATCTGTAGGGATTTTCAGGTCTTAGATAACTGAAATATAATAATAATGGCCATGCAATATACAAAATGCAAACATAATAAGCGTATACAAAAATCATAACGTCAGGCGCTCTCGAGAGCATCATTAGAGATTTTCAGGTTTTAGTATATAAGTATATAAGTGAAATATAATAATAATGGCCATACAATATACAAAATGTATACATAATAAGCGTATACAAAAATAATTAAGTCAGGCGCTCTCGAGTGCACCTGTAGGGATTTTCAGGTCTTACTTTATAATTATATAACTGAAATATAATATTAATGGCCATGCAATATAGAAAATAAGCGAATACAAGAATAATTACGTCAGCCACTCCCAAGTGAACCTTTAAGGATTTTCAGTAAGTATATAAGTGAAATATAATATTAATGACCATGCAACATACAAAAGAACGTTTACAAAAATAATTACGTCAGGCACTCTCGAGTTTACCTGTAGGGATTTTCAGGTCTTAGTATATGTGAAATATAGTAATAATGGCCATGCAATATACAAAATTCATACATAATAAGCGTATACAAAAATAATTAAGTCAGGCACTCACACTGGCGAGAAGTTTTGCTTTCCTAATCCTCTCTACTCTGAAGGATGTATGAATTTTCTTCTTGTCAATTTTTTTCTTTTCTTCGAATCATGATTTTTACTATCTATTTCGAATGTTATGAACTTAAAATGTTCAGTTTTGAGCTGGTGTGAACACTACACTATTCTTTGAGCACTCTAGAGTGCATTAGTAGGGATTTTCAGGTCTTAGTAGAATCGAATAATAATGGCCATGCAATATACAAAATGCATACATAAAAGCGTATGCAAAAATAGGTACGTCAGGCACTCTCGAGTGTGCACCTTTTAGGGATTTTCTGATCTTAGATAAATAAAATATGCACTTGTAGTGATTTTCAGGTCTTAGTATAATCGAATAATAATGGCTATGCAATATACAAAATGCATACATAAGCATATACAAAAATAATTACGTCAGGCACTCTCGAGTTGCACCTGTAGGGATTTTTAGGTCTTGTATATAAGTATATAAGTGAAATATAATAATAATGACCATGCAATATACAAAATAAGCGTATACAAGAATAATTACGTCAGGCACTCTCGAGTGCACCTTTAGGGATTTTCAGGTCTTAGTATAATCGAATAATAATGGCCATACAATATACAAAATGCATACAAAAATAATTAAGTCACGCACTTTCAAGTGCATCTGTAGGGATTTTCAGGTCTTGGTATATAAGTATGAAACTCAAATATAATATTAATGGCCATACAATATACAAAATGCATAGAAAATAAGCGTATACAAAAATAATTAAGTCAGGCACTCTCGAGTGCACCTTTAGGGATTTTCAGGTTTTAGTATATAAGTATATAACTGAAATATAATAATAATGGCCATGCAATATACAAAAGAAGCGTATACAAAAATAATTAAGTCAGACACTCTCGGGTGCACCTTTAGGGATTTTCAGGTCTTAGTAGTGTTCATTCCTATAAATCATTGCAATTTCAAAAATAATATGCATTAACTTCTCACTTAACTCCAAGATTTAATTTTTCTCTACAAAATTGATTGCCAAGTTTTCAATTCATCGATTCTTAAATGTAGACCCCTAAAATTCCTCAATGTATATTGTGCGAATGGGGCAGGTGACATCTTGACCCTGGCGCGAAGTTAAGCTTCCCTAATCTTGACTATGGACCTGACTATGGACACTGGCGAGAAGCCTTGCTTTCCTAATCCTCTCTACTCTGATGGATTTATGAATTGTCTGCTTGGCAATTTTTTTTCCTTTTCTTCCAATCATAATTTTTACTATCTATTTCGAATAGCATGAACTTAAAATGTTCAGTTTTGAGCTGGTGTGAACACTACACTATACTTTGAGCACTCTAGAGTGCATCTGTAGGGATTTTCAGGTCTTAGTAGAATCGAATAATAATGGTCATGCAATATACAAAATGCATACAAAATAAGCGTATACAAAAATAATTACGTCAGGCACTCTCGAGTGTGCATCTTTAGGGATTTTCAGGTCTTAGATAACTAAAATATGCACTTGTAGTGTACCTGTAGGGATTTTCAGGTCTGAGTATAATGGAATAATAATGGCTATGCAATATACAAAATGCATACATAAAAGCATATACAAAAATAATTACGTCAGGCACTCTCGAGTGCACCTATAGGGATTTTCAGGTCTTAGTATATAAGTATATAAATGAAATATAATAATAATGGCCATGCAATATACAAAATAAGCGTATACAAGAATAATTACGTCAGGCACTCACGAGAGCACCTTTAGGGATTTTCAGGTCTTAAAAAGTATATAAGTATATAAGTGAAATATAATAATAATGGCCATACAATATACAAAATGCATACATAATAAGCGTATACAAAAATAATTAAGTCAGACACTCTCGAGTTAACCTGTAGGGATTTTCAGGTCTTAGTAGTGTTCATTCCTATAAATCAATGCAATTTCAAAAATAATATGCAATAACTTCTCATTTAATTCCAAGATTTAATTTTCTTCTATAAAATTGATTGCCAAGTTTTCAATTCATCGATTCTTTAATGTAGACCCCTAAAGTTCTGCAATCTAAATTGTGTGAATGGGGCAGGTGACATCTTGACCCTGGCGCGAAGTTTTACTTCCCTAATCTTGATTATGGACCTGACTATGGACACTGGCGAGAAGTTTTGCTTTCCTAATCCTCTCTACTCTGATGGATTTATGAATTGTCTTCTTGGCAATGTTTTTTAATTTTCTTCCAATCATGATTTTTACTATTTATTTCGAATGTTATGAACTTAAATTGTTCAGTTTTGAGCTGGTGTGAACACTACACTATTTTTTGGGCACTCCAGAGTGCATCTGTAGGGATTTTCAGGTCTTAGTATAATCGAATAATAATGGCTATGCTATATACAAAATGCATACATAATAAACGTATACAAAAATAATTAAGTAAAGCACTCTCGAGTGCACCTGTAGGGATTTTCAGGTCTTAGTATATAAGCATATAAGTGAAATATAATAATAATGGCCATGCAATACTTAAATTGTTCAGTTTTGAGCTGGTGTGAACACTACACTATTTTTTGGGCACTCCAGAGTGCATCTGTAGGGATTTCCAGGTCTTAGTATAATCGAATAATAATGGCTATGCTATATACAAAATGCATACATAATAAACGTATACAAAAATAATTAAGTAAAGCACTCTCGAGTGCACCTGTAGGGATTTTCAGGTCTTAGTATATAAGCATATAAGTGAAATATAATAATAATGGCCATGCAATACTCGTACACAAAATAAGCGTATACAAGAATAATTACGTCAGGCACTCTCGAATGCACCTTTAGGGATTTTCAGGTCTTAGTATAATCGAATAATAATGGCCATGCAATAACAAAATGCATACATAAAAGCGTATACAAAAATAAGTACGTCAGGCACCTTTAGGGATTTTCAGGTCTTAGGATATAAGTATATAAGTGAAATATAACAATAATGGCCATACAATATACAAAATCATATTACGGATATTATTTTCATGTAAATTTTATCCTTTGCTCTTTTATTTATCTAAATTTATATTATTATTTATCAATATTACTTGATGTTAATAAATTAGCAGTTGTAATAATTATTGAAATTAAAAAAAAAAAAAAAATGCAATATACAAAATGCATACATAATATACATAAGTATGTAACTGAAATATAATATTAATGGTCATACAATATACAAAATGCATACAAAATAAGCGTATTCAAAAATAATTTTAGGGATTTTCAGGTTTTAGTATATAACTGAAATATAATAATAATGGCAATGCAATATACAAAAGGAGCGTATACAAAAATAATTAAGTCAGGCACTCTCGAGTTAACCTGTAGGGATTTTCAGGTCTTAGTAGTGTTCATTCCTATAAATTATTGCAATTCCAAAAATAATATGCATTAACTTCTCACTTAATTCCAAGATTTAATTTTCTTCTATAAAATTGATTGCCAAGTTTTCAATTCATCGATTCTTAAATGTAGACCCCTAAAATTCTGCAATCTAAATTGTGTGAATGGGGCAGGTGACATCTTGACCCTGGCGCGAAGTTAAGCTTCCCTAATCTTGACTATGGACCTGATTATGGACACTGGCGAGAAGCCTTGCTTTCCTAATCCTCTCTACTCTGAAAATTTATGAATTGTCTTCTTGGCATTTTTTCTTCTTTTCTTCCAATCATGATTTTTACTATTTATTTCGAATGTTATGAACTTAAAATGTTCAGTTTTGAGCTGGTGTGAACACTACACTATTCTTTAAGCACTCTAGAGTGCATCTGTAGGGATTTTCAGGTCTTAGTAGAATCGAATAATAATGGCCATGCAATATACAAAATGCATACATAAAAGCGTATGCAAAAATAAGTACGTCAGGCACTCTCGAGTGTGCACCTTTAGGGATTTTCTGGTCTTAGATAACTAAAATATGCACTTGTAGTGCACCTGTAGGGATTTTCAGGTCTTAGTATAATCCAATAATAATGGCTATGCAATATACAAAATGCATACATAAGCATATACAATTTTTTTTTTTTTTTTTTTCTTCCAATCATGATTTTTACTATTTATTTCGAATGTTATGAACTTAAAATGTTCAGTTTTGAGCTGGTGTGAACACTACACTATTCTTTGAGCACTCTAGAGTGCCTCTGTAGGGATTTTCAGGTCTTAGTATATAAGTATAGAACTGAAATATATGTGTATTAAGTCTCTTCGTCATTAACTCAGGTCGTTGGGTTATAATTTAACCCTTGTAGCTGTGGACTGTATGAAACACTGATTTGTTGGTATAATTTATGTATTTGTTACAAGTTCTTATTTCACTAATGATTTGTCACTAAATTCTAATTGAAGACCCATAACAAACCTATTTTATCTGATTATGAGAATTGCTCTCTTAATTAATTCTATAAATCAGTGGTCGGGGAACCGGGGTAAATTACCCCAAATGGGGTAAAAATGGAATTTTTAGGGGTAAAAAATATATATTTGCAAAGCACTAAATCAGCTTCAGTAAAACCTACTATCGGAAAGAATTTCTGCATTAGCAGAAAATGTGAAGGAATAAGTAGTGCACTAAAACAAGTTAAATATCTTGCTTGGTTTAAATCAGCTTCAGTAAAATCTACTACCGAAAAGAATCTCTGCTTTAGCAAGAAAAGTGAAGTTTTTGCATTGAAACAAACTAAATATTTTGCTATTCAGCTTGAGACAACGGATTTCAGTAGTAATTCACAACTGGTATATGTTTGCTATAAAGATGCAGATAATTTTGAAAAGAAATTGCTGTTTTGTTTCCTTCTCGAGTTCAGATGTCGTGGAATAGATATTTATAATAAAGTAAACGTAATTTGGTGTCTTTGGATTAGGCTTCATCTATGATGGGCCATATTTATGGTTTTTCAGCTTTTATAAGGGAAAATAACCCACACTCATGATGTTATCAAGATCATAAATTTTATCAAGGGACATGCACTAAATACGCGGCTATTTTGTGAATTATGTCAGGATGGTGAAGCTATGATTTACCTTCTTTATTATACAGAAGTAAGGTGGCTCTCTCGCGAAAATATTTTAAATTGAGTATGGACTCTTAAAAATGAAGCTGATATCTCTATGGTTTCTCAAAAAAATATTCTTGCTGAAAATTTGAAAAACTCTTCCAGGGTTGCATATCTCGCATATTTAGCAGACGTGAAATTTTGAAGAAATTGTGTCAAAGATGAAGCAACGCCATTTCTCCAAATCGTAATGTTCTTACATTACATGTGTGCGTGTTTGTTGTCACTTGTGGAATTATTGTTAACTTCCCGTAGGGTAAGTTATGGGAATGGGCCGAAAATCGAAAATGAAAATTTTTACATTTCTTCACGTTTCAGAGGTTTTTGAACATTTTGCCATACCTCAGAAAAAATGGATGTGTGTTTGTGTGTGTTTTGTGTGTCCGCATTTTTTCGTTCACGTTTTCGAGCGCACGGATGAACCGATTTGAATGGTTCATTCAACATTCGGTTCCTATTGATAAGGAGATATGCTGATTAGTATTTGGCAAAGGCAGATCCAGCCATTACGGAGATACGGAGTAGAGAGCGCAGAAAATAGAAATCAAGTTTTTAAGAGAACGGAGCATCCCATATGAATGATCCAAAAAACATTCAATTTGTAATGATTGATAGAAGTAGTGATTAGGTTTTGGCAAAGGCATGTCTAGCCGTTTCGAAGATACAGAGCTAAAAGTACAAACATGACAGTTTTTGAGAGAACTAAGCATCCGATTTGAATGATTAAAAAAACTTGCTGTTTCTGTTGACAAAACGATTACTTTTGGGAAAGAAAAATATTTCAATTGTTTTTGTGTATCGAATATAATTCAGATTTTAATTTTAATTCTGGCTAAAATTCTAAAGCTCACTTATATACTTCGAATAAATATTTTTTTTTAATGTTATAATTCATATATATATATATATATATATATATATGTATATATATATATATATATATGTCTTATGAATATTATACAATGTTACAGTATTTATAATAATCTAATTAGAAACATTTAAAATTCCTCGAAAATTTCGTCACGGTGCGGAAAGTTCCAGCAATTTGCCTTAACGCATGATACCATACACCACTAGTTTATTCATGTAATAGTAGGATTTTCATGAAAAATGTATTTATTCATAATGAATATAGCTTTTACTTATTGTTTCCTTCAAACCATTTGTTTCATCCTTTTTCAAAGTTTAGAAGTAACAAACAATGTAGCAAACCGTTAATCTGCGGGTTATGGCAGGTTATAAAGAAATATGTTGCAAACAGATTCCAATTATAGGTTTTTTAGTTAATTTTTTTTTTGTGGGGTAATGAGAAGTTGCACAAAAACATTTTGGGGTAACGGTTCCAAAAGTTCCCCGACCACTGCTATAAATAAATTTATAGACATAATGATAAAATAACATTATCCAAATGGTCTGTAATGACTAAATTCTTCAGAATGACTACAGGCCGTATTAAAGAAACTCATTAAGACTACAGAACAATATATTTGACGTTGTTGTAAAATAACTTCTTTTAAACAAATTATTTAATCTGTGTTCTTTTTCGACTCGATTGCTTTTGAAGAAAGATTTTTCTTAAATTTAAAAAAAATTTTTTTTGCATATCGCAAAATAGTTCGGATTTTAATTCGAACATCAATTATATGCTTCAAATAATAATTTGAAACATTAAAGTAACTTATATAACTTTTAACCTCGTATAACGTTTTAACGGCACTCGATGATTAATAATATTTAAATATATAAATACTCGGCGATGTATAAATATAATTCATTTCTTGAATGAATTTTCCTGTGCCAAATATATGACATCATAAATCCAACGTTATTATGACATCACATTTCAACTGTTAATGAGAATATATCGCAACGATAAACAGTCACCAGTTAATTTTAAGATGATTAACAAAATCAGAAAAAAATTCTTACCTCTACAATCGCCTTAGGGACATGACATAATGAAAGTCTTGTAAAAAATGATAATGTGATATTTTAAATGAAGTCTGTCAAAGATCAAATTTAATGGACTTAAGGCTAGAAAAGTTTGTGAATAATTAAGTGGTTAATTAATAGTTAGTTCGTAGTATTTTATTGAATTTATAGCAATTTAGCTGATCTTAATGAAATTTTTAAGAACGTTACATAGACTAATTTAGAGAAAATGTACAAGATTAGTTTAGAAATTTTGCTCTTCACCTCCTAAATTTAACACTAATGTCTGAATTTTCACTTTAATTTGCAGAACGATCTGCAATGTTACTAATTAATAATTAATTTGGGTTCTTAACAGTATTATATGTTTTTTTACATGACGTTGCAGAATTAATGACAGTGTCGTTTATAAAAATTACTTCAAACTCAAGAGTTCAAAACAAAATCATTAATTTTTGATCATTATTGTTTTTAATTAATAATGGGAATTATTTTTGCAATTTATAAAAAGTTCTAATATGAGTAAGATTGATTTTTAATATGCTGTGATTTAAAATGAAAGTTCTGAAGTTCTAAAAATATTATTGGTCAATTCCAATAAAAAATCGAGAATGCAAATATATGTACTAAATTTTGACAGAAGTGCACGTTTTCCATATCTTATTTCTATATGAAACTAGTGATGTATGACATCGTATTATATTCTTTCATTTTTTTATTTTCATTTTTGGATGATTACAATAACTTAACCTACGGAAAGTTAATAATATATCTATATTTACGTTGGGAATTTCCTAAAAGAAATGTCACAGTCACAAAATAATCCAGGAATATCGTCGAATAACAAGTAAAATAAAACTAAGGTCTTTTGCGTCATTAAAATACCTTTATAAACTTTTTACAATTTATATCTTTTGGGGAATGTTTGTTAGTCATGTTATCCAAGGTAACTCGATCAGAATAATCGCTTTATTTCTTAGAATTACATAAATATTGAGCAAAATTTTTTAACATTGCCACATCCCGAATTTTTTATTAACATTCTTCTCTGTTGAGGCTTTTGCTAACAGCTACGAGTAAATTCTTTTATATACTTAAGATAATATTAATGAACTAAACTTGGTTATTCGTATCGGTGAATAATTGATTTTAAAGTCGTTAAATCTATTTTTAGTAGCAGAAATAAAAGTTGCAATCGAAACACAAATTTAACTTAATTTTAAGGTTAAACAATATAATCAATATCTATTTTTTTACGTTTTTAAAAATTGCAAAATTCAATCATGAAAATTTTGCTTTTGGAAATATTTCTTTGTAATGTAGAATTCTGCAATATGTTATTAATTTTTGCCTGCCTATTATATATCATTTTATTTTTTTATTCTTGCTAACTTTAAAAACAGCATTTTAAAATGATAAAAAATACAATGAATACAAGTTTCTGGTTCAATAACCCTATTTGAAATTTTGAATGAAATGAGGATAGACGGAAAATAATCATTTTTTCAACAGCCCATCAGGATAATTTTTATGACATTTTATAACATGACAGGACGATTTTTATGACAACCTGTACACTAAAATCGAATTATTTACAATTGTGAAATTAAATGAGTAATTTAGAATAAATTATTTATATATTATTGTTTCTTAAAGCTCCTATGACAAAAAATATTTGGAAAATGAAAATCTATTTAAAAATCGCGTCAGATCTATATCTGATCTGATTTTTACTTGCGATTATATTTGAGATCTATAACCAAAAGTTGAAATTTGATATCATGCTGCTTGATATCTAGCTGGTCGAGGTTGGGATTGGATCAGGACTAGCTTTTGCTAGTTTACGTTTTTAACCAAAAATAATTAGGAGATAAACGTAATAACTAAAGATTGATTTGCTGAATTATTTTTTTGTAAAATATGATTAATTTCTACATAAAATGATTCGATATAGGATATTTAACTTCCCGTAGGGTAAGTTATTGTAATCGTCCAAAAATCAAAATTGAAAATTTTTGCATTGCTTCACGTTTTGAAGGTTTCTGAACATTTTGGAATATCTCAAAAAAAATGGATGTCTGTGTGTATGTATGTATGTATGGATACAAATTCCACGTTTTCGGGCGCACGGATCAACCGATTTAAATGATTCAAAAAACATTTGATTCCTATTGATATGGAGATGTGTTGATTAGTTTTGGCACAGACAGGTCCAGCCATTTCGGAGATACAGAGCAAATAGTGCAGAAAATATAAATTGAGTTTTTGAGAGAACGGAGCTTCCGATTTGGATTTTGGCAAAGACAGGTTCAGCCGTTTAGGAGATACGAAATTAAATGTGCAAAGAATGGCAGTTTTTGATAGAACTAATCCGATTTGAATGATTCAAAAAACTTTATGCTTCTGTTGGCGAAACGATTGCTTTTGGGGATTTTTTTTTTCAAAAAAATTTTTTTTGTATATCGAAAATTATTTGAATTTTTATTTTAATTCTAGTTAAAATTCTAAAACTTACTTATATACTTCAAATAAATAATTTTAACTTTGCATTTCAGTTTAAATAATTCTTATAAATATTTGACAATGTCCTTTATTTTAAATTTTATTGATTAAATTTTGTTTATTTACTTTTCTGTAAACATATTTAAGTTACAAAATTTATAATGATCTATTTAAAAACATTTAATATTCCTCGAACATTTCATTACGGTACAGGAAGTTCCAGCAATATGCCTTTAAGACGATGTCATACACCACTAGTTTACTACCAATTGCTTCTGAATCCATGTACCTACTACTACCGAGTTCGATACACTTATTTTCGTGTATGAACACCTGTAACAGTAATAACATGTTGCCTTTTTTTATAAAGGTCGTATCTGATTCGAAATCGAAATTATTTGAATGCCATATCATTACCGGTAATAAGAGACTATTCTTAAGTCTTTTTTTACGCTCTAAAACATTTCTGGCACAGAAAAAGGTTTCACGCACTTTTCATTCACTATTTATAATAAAATTATGCGATTTAGACTCATTTGTATAACGATTGTATTTGATTTACGGACGATAAGTTGTTTTGATAAAAATATTAATCAATCGAAAACTTTCATTCTGTGCATTCAAGTAAGAACTGGTTTTGGTAGAGATTGAAAGTTTGGAGTTTTACATGTACTTCGTCGAAGGCTTTCCAGAATAATTTGTGAATATGAATTAAGTGTAGATTATTTTATGGCTACTGGTGAGTTGCAGATTAATTTTATGGGAAGATAAATCATTTACGAATTCTAAAATATAATAAGATCTATTACATTAAAGACATAAATATTAAGATTTGCAGATACTTCAACATTATTTGATTTTATATATATAATTTTGTCTCGATATTGTCATTGTCAAGGGTTTTATAATATCCAGTTAGTTTGGTTAGTACTTCTATAAATACTTTGCTACTAAAATTATTTTTATACTAAAAAATATAACAAATTATTTGATTTTTTCAATAAATTAATTTATCCATGTCCCATCAAGTTCACTGTAATTTGGATATGTTATTTCTCAGTATGTCTATTATAATAACATGTACCAAATTTGTTGTATTTACTCTTTAAATTTAAAATATAAACTAGTTGATATTGGTATTTTGCCTTGAGCCAAGTTACATAAACTTCCCAATATGTGTGAATAATCGACTTAATCAATAAAAAATAAATTAATTTATGAGTGATTAAAAGTATTCCATTGAGGATTTATTACACATAATTGAAAACGAACGAACACGTTAACTCGGAATATTTTCTAAAAGCAAATTTCAAACCAATAATTTTTATAATTGAACCAGTTTCCGTAGGTCTTTAATGGTTTAGTATGTTCATTAAGACCAAGTATTCTATCGTTATACCAAGTAAATCGTCTAATTTTAATTTTAGCAAACGTCAAAAAAACTTCTCATTTTCTCAAACTTTGTGAATTTTTAAATTTAACTACTTGTCGTAAGGCCGTAATATTTCAGTAAGTTCCATAATATATATCGCCAAAAAAAGTTCCATAAAAATTGGCTTAAATTTTTTTTCAACAGTTAATTACAAGAAAACGACTCGGTAGATTTTCACCTAAAACTAATCAGTATTATTCCCAACTAATATCTTTCGAACAGTTTTTGATTTTTTAAAATCGATTCGGTAAAATGAGCCTAAATGTGGACGAAAAGGTTAACACTTTATTTCAAATTACAAAAAAACGGCTCGGCCGATCGTCGCACAAAACTGAGAAACGCTAGTCCTCATCGAGATACATCAAATGGCTTTTAAATTTTTGAAACCGTTCTGCCGTTTTTGAGAAAACGTCGATTTACAGCAACACATACACACATACTTCTTCTAAATTTGGTCTCATTCGATTCAGAATGGCTTGAAACGTCGAGAAAACGTAAAATTAGCCAATAATTTTTTTTTTATGAAAACATAAACTTCTTCGGTAAGTTAAAAATGAAAATTACAAATAAGATGGGCAATCAGACTTTTCTTAAATATTTGTCGAAATAAAATTACTAATTTGAAATTTAATTTAAAAAGTTTATTATTTCATGTAACGCCTATATAATATTTAAAATGAAGAACAAATTTCCTTTTCCTTTTTCCTTTAATCATTGAGCAAATCAATAACCACCTATAAGATACCAAAGATATTCGTCCAAAATCATGTTCCACGATGTTACGAGACAAAAAATAATCTTTTTATTTGAAATTCTTCTAGATTATGTATGTAGATTTATATATCTGTATTATTTTCGATGTGTTTGTAAATTATAAATAGAGTACTGAGGCATTGTGTTGCATGGGAGTGATTTCAAAGTTGGAATTAGAAAGGTGAACTCGATTCTTATAAGAAACTCACCAACACCGACGGAGATCGGAATAATATTAGTACTCTACATTCATAACATAACTAACTGAGGAATACATAGACACATAGTTATATATTTATAGAATTATATAAGTGTTATCAAAACTAATATATCAATTCGTAATATGCTTACTCTATTACAAATCAAAAAGGGATTATCTGGATTTAAGTTCTCATTTATATTTAATGATACATATACATGCGTAAAATGGTCAAAATTTGTTTCTTTAATTCATTATTTTATTTATTTTTAAATTTATTATTTATTATATTCATAAAGAAAATTTAATTACAATTCCTTCGAGAAAGGTTTTTAAAAATCTTCAAGCAATTTGCACACCTCTATTTATC
Organism: Ctenocephalides felis; assembly: GCF_003426905.1. Taxonomy (NCBI): domain Eukaryota; kingdom Metazoa; phylum Arthropoda; class Insecta; order Siphonaptera; family Pulicidae; genus Ctenocephalides; species Ctenocephalides felis. The sequence continues at coordinate 12,941,456 of NW_020538040.1, forward strand.
GTTTTTCTGTGCTCTAATTGTGATTTAAATTAGGCTTAATTTCTAAATTATAAATTAATCGTTTTAGTGCCATAGTCATAGACATGTCTCGTATTACAATTTGAGTTTTGAGGAAGACAATCAAAATCTAAAAAAAAAATATATTTTTGCACATTGTTCTATGAGCAGTTGTGAAAATTATCCTCAAAGTCGTCACTTTTTTATTAGTAAATACGAGGGAAACAAGCTCACTAAGATTTTTATAAATCACTAAAGATAAGAAAAACAAGCTCACTAAATGTTCCAATAAAGTAACGTAAGTAAGTTGGAAGTCAACCCATCAATTAGCTTATCTATTTATTGATTTTTATTAATAAAATTTATTTACGACTGATCACATTTTTAATTTGACAACCCAGCGGTCAACTACTATTTTTAACGTGTAGGCTATATACAGGGTATCCCAGAACTCAACGACAAAACAAAAACGGGGTGAAAAAAAAATATCTCATACGGTTTGAGAATTACGAGATGTTAAGTGCTTTGGCCGAACTGTGATAATTTTTTGTTTATCATGGTTAATTATTATTATTGTTGTTCATTTAAACTTTGCAACCGTAACCACAAATAACATTTCTAGGACCGCAATCAAAAATAATGACGCAGTTGCCCCAAATTTTCAAGAATTAAGATTTTTGTTAAGCCATAAATTTAAAATTTTCAAAATTGGTCGACTTTGAAAGGCTTTCTTTAAAAATGTACTAAAGTGTGTAGGCAAGTTCCATAAAAAGGTTGTGCATCTAGTCAGGCTTGTAAAATTGTAAAATATATGATACTTGATAAATTCATAATCTCATAATTCGAGCAAAAAATATAAACTTAGATATTTATTTATAATAGTATTGCCGTATATGTGTTGAAGCATTGTCTACTAAAAGATGATTATATTTATGACCTATAATCCCAACTTGATATCGAGCTGGGAGAAGTTGGGATCATCCTAAACCTTTTGATATGATATAAAATATAATGCATGAGGACTTATGTGTTACACAGCAAAAACAAAAATCTTTTGCCAATTTTGATATATAACCTTCGACATCAAAACAACTGGATCTAACTTTTGTAATCAATGTTAATTAATTTATTAAAAATATAAAATACCAATAAAATCATTTAATAACTTTATTTGTTCTGGATTATATCCTGTACAGAATATTTCACTTATCAAAACAGATCCGATCATAAACATTTAATGTGTTTCCTCACATTACTTGCTTGGTTTTATTTTTTGTTCATGGCCATAAATATGGCCAGTTAGTGTTCTTAGAAACCAATAAGCTTCTCTAAGAAATTGAATCATTATTCACTAACAGGCTTTGAAAATTAATCTTTTTGCAATGAAGATCTCATAAGCAAATACATATGTAAAGGATACCAGGGAGGAAAATTTAATGAAGATGATGAAATTGATATTTGGTGGAGGTATATCTTGGATTTGATATCAAATGAAATGTATGTGGCATTTTGATAAGTTGAAAAATCTTCTATGCTAAGTCTAATATGCACTTTTTGAGAATTGAGATTCTGCAATTGTGACAAATTTAAATTTTGACACAACCCATTTTTTTAATTTTGATAATAAAAACACTTTTCTGTAGGCCTTTAATATTAAGAGGATCAGCACAATTGTAAACTTATATCTATCAGTTTCAAAGTCGATTCAGGATTTTTTGCCAAATCCAGGATTTTTGCAAAATTGTATAGAAATGACACGGCCGATCGGCGTAAAAATAAACAACGAGTTCTTATCGAGTTTCAGTAAATGGATTTAAACATTTCAGAACCGGTTTAGTCGTTTTTCGAGGAAACGTCGAAAAAACGTTCAGATGATTTGAAATATCTAGAAAACACACAATTACGAAATCAGATTCTCTGGGAAAAAACAAACTTTTCTCCGGGAAGACTTACGAATAAGCAATCCCTGCATGATTAAACAAACTTTATGTTTAAAAGCACTTAAATATTTAATACTGAAGATCAGAACAAAATTATTTTCAAACAGTTGAATTTGATAAACCTAACGTGGTTCATCTTTGACATCAGTATAGTTGAATTTTCATACTGTTTTCTTTTATTCAACATTGGTTTATTTGTTTTTGACTTGAATCGAATTTTGGTGAAAAGCCAAAATTTGACAATAATACATCAAAGGAATACTATTTTAAATACACTCTATATTCAAAAGGATTTCAATTAAATGGTACTTCCTAGAAAATTGGCACAATTTTAGATACAAGCTACTCTAAACCCTTGCACTTATTCTGCATATAATAAACTGACTCACAAGAATAGAATTATTTTTTGGCTATGATTTTTTTTTGTTTGGCTATAACATTAATTTTTTAAATCAAGTATCTAGGTGTTTTGATTTATTTTTATTAGAACTTTTAGTGGGCTTATTTCTTTTGTCTTTAGTAATTTATGAAAATCTAGTAAGCTTGTTTCTCTTGTCTTTAGTAATTTCAAGAGGTTTTGTCATTTATAAAGAAAATTTTAAATTTTAAATTGTATGGCAGATCTCCGAATAGTTTATTTTGGAGAAATATAAGTATTCGTAACATTCATTCAATACACATTCAATAATTATTTATTTAAATTGACGAGATTTAATCCTAAAAAAATTGATTTGAAGATACTCGAATATTCTAATAAAATACTGTCTTACATATCTCCAATGTGTTTCTTGGCGTAACGGTTGAGACGACTACCTCGTGAGTTCGAACCCTGACTCTGGATAACCTGATATCATGCAATAGTGATATCAATTTTTATTTGAAAATATAGATCAAAAATATGTTTCTAATTGACTAGTTCGGGCACTGCGGTGTGAAGTGGCAATGGGAAATCGCTAATTGACTATTCGGGCACTGCGGTGTGAAGTGGCAATGGGAAATCGCTCACACTACTCATCTAATTGACTAGTTCGGGCACTGCGGTGTGAAGTGGCAATGGGAAATCGCTCACACTATTTTCTCTAAATTGTGTTAGAATTTAAATGCAGCTCATGAACTTGTCCTAGGGCAGTACTACCCATTATTTATTATTCTATGTCCAATGTTGAAATTCAAATTTGAATCAAGAGTGACTAGACATCCTTTGCATATTGTCCATAACATAATAGTAAAGTACCTTTTTTGAATAAAAATATTTTAAATATTTCATTTTCTACCCTGATTTCCCTATAAATGGATATTCGTCTGTAATATTTAACTTAATAAATAAGGATTTCAATTCGACGTGTGCTCAAATGTGAGTTTCAACCGTTTTACGGTCCACGCCGATGCATTAGCATATAGAAGACATCTTCTGACATTTCGAGAATTACATAAGTCACATTCCTAATTTTATATTCATTTAGATTATGCCGACTGCCAACTGGCATTTTGCATAATTCAATAAACCAACACACGTTTTTAATAGAAATCACACCTAGTCGAAAATAAAATTCGAAACGAAAAATACATATGGTATTGGACTGATGCTTGTATTATAATAAAGCTTTTAATGCGATTGTTTTTATTAATAAGACGTGGATAATATTTTTGAATGTTTATAAGTATAATCTTTTATTTAAAGCTTTTGGCATTCCATGTTTTCTATTCTAACACAAAATTTTTGTTTTTGTTCAATAACTTGAAAGTAATTAGTTTTGAAGAACTAAATATGAAGACGTTGCTGTTTGTAAATTTTAAATCCTTTTATAATTACATATTAACATTACATATTCTCATTCATAATTACTATTTTCTCTATTTTAAAATCAGATTGTAATTGAATCTTGAGAAATAAAATATATATGTATTTATTATGAAAACCACTACTTGTACTTTCCATGTTCGAAAAAAGTTAAACTGAACTAAAGTACAAAAATTTGCTCTTGATATGGAAATCGAATTTTGGTATTGAAAAGATTTTAAAAATGATATGAGTTCTAGGTGAAAACAATTTTTTTTTTTATTATAGTTTCGATAGAATAACATTTGTACATGATCTTAATAATGCAACGTTTGTTCGTCTATCCATTTTTTCCCAATTTAAGACATTTTATTCTAGAACTTAAGTATAATATAATTAAATTTTATTGTATCTGAAGAACTTTTTGAAAATCCTGTTGAAAATTATAACGAAAAACCAACATTTATGCAAAAATTAGTTGCCTTTTTAGATTAGAAAAATTAGATGGTCTAACAAAATGTATTAAACTAGTCGTAAGTTGCATTTTGTCTTGAGGCAAGTTTCCTGAACTTGCTAATACGTGTAAATATCAATCCGATCGATTGAATCAAATATAATTACATTTTTATGATCTATCTGTCTACCTGCCTACTTGCTTATCTGCCTACTTTTGTACCTGATTTCCTGTTTACCTGTATACCTGTCCAACTATTTACGAATAATTTGCATAGGAATCAATTATAATGATTTGTAAAGATCATATTTGAGCAATAAAAGTCATTTTTTTCATTTTTTCTGCATTTCCAAAGCTGCTGGATATGCATTCAAAACTGTAATCAATGCTTTATTCAAGCGGTTTCCAACTTGTGGGGCGCGCCCCCTCTATTATCGACAATATATAGAATAAACAAAATTAATGAGTTTTATCCATATTTTCACATAATATTGCATATTAATTTGTAGTCTGATAATATCAGTTAAGTATTTATAAAATTAAAGTGTTAGAAAAATTAAGGGGGGCGCAACAATATTTTTTATTAGAGCAGGGGACACGGTGCAAAAAAGGTTGGAAACCACTGCTTTTAAAAAAAATCGATTTTTTTTCAAAAAAACAGAAAATTAACGTTTGTTTTACGTACTAAAAATATAATTGATGTTGAGTGGTGGGTGGTGGGATAATTCTGAATTTAAACAGAAAATTAACGTTTATTTTAAGTACTAAAAATACAATTGATGTTGAGTGGTGGGTGGTAGGATAATTCTAAATTTAAACAGAAAATAACGTTTATTTTAAGTACTGAAAATATAATTGATGTTGAGTGGTGGGTGGGGGGATAATTCTGATTTTAAACAGGAAATTAACGTTTATTTTAAGTACTAAAATATAATTAATGTTGAGTGGTGGGTGGTGGAATAGTTCTAAATTTAAATAGAAAATTAACGTTTATTTTAAGCACTAAAATATAATTGATGTTGAGTGGTGGGTGGTAGGATAATTCTAAATTTAAACAGAAAATAACGTTTATTTTAAGTACTGAAAATATAATTGATGTTGAGTGGTGGGTGGTGGGATAGTTCTAAATTTAAACAGAAAATTAACGTTTAATTTAATACTAAAAATATAATTGATGTTGAGTGGAGGGTGGTGGGGTAATCTTAACATCACCACAAATTACCAAGAGGGAGGCAGGGGTTTAAAAATCTTTAAAAATCGATTACGTTGTTAATGGACTTCCCCCCCCCCCTAATCAGCACGTCTCCGCATCAATAGGAATCGAATGTGTTTTGAATAATTCAAATCGGTTGATGGTGCTTCGGGAAACGCCGACGAAAAATTATATCCGAACACACACACATACTTAATTTTTTTATAGAATGCCAAAATGTTCAGAACCCTCTGAAACGTAAAGAATGCAAAAAATTTCATTTTCGTTTTTTTGGCGATTACTCACTCTGCGGGAAGTTAATAATAAGTAAAGTGATGAATTATATTTCAAATAAAATTATTTGAATTGAACTAGAAATGGATTCTAAATGTCACTAGCTCAATTGATATGACAGCTATCACTAAAAACCATATTATATTATCTATAATTTATGTATATTAATTTCCCTCGTTCAATAAATTCACTTATTTCCATTGCATATTACTTCTCTAAAAATTCCAATCAAATTACAAAATTATGTCTCCGAGCTAATATAAATCTGCATAAGTCAACTTATGCAAGTGTGTCATATGAAAATCTTTGAAGAATTATTCAAATAAAATGTATATAAACAATCTTGTACCGTTATGTCGATATGGCAAAGCTTTACATTTACAACATTAACATTAACAATATCTATACTAACACTAGTTAATACTAAAACAGTATACTGAATAGTGTCGAATAATTAGTTTGCGAGTGTTAGTTGGTCGCTCTAAGTAGTAAGTAGTATGAACTAACTAAGAAGTGAACGCAAGGCCGACGGCATGGCGAGGTAAAAGCGAAATGTCATACACCTATATTATAAATGGATAAATATCGAGATACGGCGACGACTGACGCGAATAAAACGACGATTCCGTTTCAGATTCAGATCGTGAATTATTACCGACGACGCTAATTTTAACAAAACACTTCAATATTATTCTACATCCAGATCTTTAAAAGATTTCAAAATAAAGGTTCTTTCTGCTCCGAAATACGCACCTACATGGCTCCTTCACCAAGACGCAAATGTCCCCACAATAAATAAAGAAATAAACAAATTAGCACAAAACTATAAAACAAAAATAAAATGTCGCCCCAATATCTCAAATGAACTGTGTAATACCACATATAATAATATAAAGAGACCATTATTCCTTCAATTAGCAGAATAAGTTAAGTTAGCTCAACGTAGAAATTATTTATATATGTATTTGTATTCTGAATTTAGAAAAATCAGATCAGGATTCATATTGTGAAATAATTTATTGAACTAATTTCAACAAAACACTTCAATATTATACTAATACTATACTAAATAATTACTATACTAAATAATTTGTTATTTTTATTGGTCTCAACGCAATGGGTCCTTTAACCATGATACTTCCTTTATTACATACTTTTTAACTTCCTTTATATACTATTTACATACTTTTGAACTTTCCTTAGGGTAAGTTATAGTAATAATTTTTTTTACATATCTTCACGTTTTAGAGGTTTCTGAACATTTTGGCATACCTTACAATAAATGGATGTGTGTGTATATACATGTGGATACATTATTTTGTCGACGTTTTTGGCAAAATACGGTAAAGCAATCGATTCGTAATGATAAGGATTAGTTCTGGTTAGTTTTTGGGAAAGATCGGTCCAGCAGTTTTGGAGATACGGAGCAAAAGAGTGCAGAAAATAGATATCGACGAGATTTTCAGATTTTGCGAGACTCGAGCATCCGATTGGAATGATTCAAAAAATATTCAATTTGTAAGAATAGGGAGAAGAGGTGATTTGTTTTTGGCAAAACCAAGCCCATCCATTTTGGAGATACGGAGCTAAATGTGAAAAAATTATAGTTTTTGAGAACACGAAACATCTGATTTGAAAGAAAAGAAACTTTTCGAGCACAGCGATCAACCGATTCGAATAATTCAAGTAGTGGTGCGTGGCATCGTCTTAAGGCAAATTACTGGAACTTATCATAATGAGAATTAAAATTTTTAACAAAGCTTAAAATTTTTTGAAAACTTGGAGAAAATTGGTCTTATGAGATTTTTTTTTAAAATGACTTTCAAATTACTATTTAAATATTTTGAAATTCTCTGAAAATTTAGAACTTTTTAACTTTCCGTAGAGTAAGTTATTATAATTGTCCAAAAAGCAAAAACCAAAAATTTTTGCATATCTTCACGTTTTAGAGGTAGCTGAACATTTTGGCATACCTTAAAAAAAATTTATGTGTATGTATATAATCATATGGATACAATTTTTTATCCTCGTTTTCGGCACAAGATTAACAGATTTAATTATTTCAAAAAACATTCGGTTCCTACTGATGGGGCGCCGTGCTGGTTAGTTTTTGGCAAAGACAGGTCCATCCGTTCGGCGATACCGAGCAAAGAGTGCGAGAAAAGAAATTTAAGTTTTTTGGAGAACAGACCATCAAATTTGAATGTTTCAAAACATTCATTTGTAAGGATAGGGAGAAGTGGTGATTAGTTTTTTGGGGCAGACAGATTCAGCAGCCGTTTCGGAGATGTGTGTACAGAAATCGACTTCTTTAAATAACATATTTATTAAGAAAAATTACCAAAACCATTTTGTCTATAGTATGAACAAAACATATAATTTAATTAACGATGTACTGAGATGCTAAATTTTAAGAAGGCAGTTCACAAATAAATCATTTGGTGCTTTTAGGACAAAAGGAAACCAGTCATATATCGTAACCACTTTTACCAATTTTGCGAAAAATGCTCTTTTTAACAGTGAATCCATTGGTCTGTTTTTTAGAGTAGTTAGAGTAGAAGTCAAAAGCCAACCATCTTTGGCAGGTTTCAATTTTATTTTTCCTTGGTCTCGAATAAACTACCATGTAATACTTGCGGAATAGTACTATGTCATTTTGTTCATTGTATAAGTATGTCATTCTGTCCGAAGTTTACAAAAATGAACAAATAATAAAAAATTTATCAAACTCCTGGTAATTGCAATAACTTTCCGTAGAGTAAGTTATTATAATTGTCCAAAAAGCAAAAACCAAAAATTTTTGCATATCTTCACGTTTTAGAGGTAGCTGAACATTTTGGCATACCTTAAAAAAAATTTATGTGTATGTATATAATCATATGGATACAATTTTTTATCCTCGTTTTCGGGCACAAAGATTAACAGATTTAATTAATTCAAAAAACATTCGGTTCCTACTGATGGGGCGCCGTGCTGGTTAGTTTTTGGCAAAGACAGGTCCATCCGTTTCGGCGATACCGAGCAAAGAGTGCAGAGAAAAGAAATTAAGTTTTTTGGAGAACAGACCATCAAATTTGAATGTTTCAAAAACATTCAATTTGTAAGGATAGGGAGAAGTGGTGATTAGTTTTTGGGGCAGACAGATTCAGCCGTTTCGGAGATGTGTGTACCAGAAATATAGACTTCTTATTAAATAACATATTTATTAAGAAAAATTACAAAAACCATTTTGTCTATATAGTATGAACAAAAAGACATATAATTTAACGATGTACTGAGATGCTAAATTTTAAGAAGGCAGTTCACAAATAAATCATTTGGTGCTTTTAGGACAAAAAGGAAACCAGTCATATATCGTAACCAACTTTTACCAATTTTGCGAAAAAATGCTCTTTTTAACAGTGAATCCATTGGTCTGTTTTTAGAAGTAGTTAGAGTAGAAGTCAAAAGCCAACCATCTTTGGCAGGTTTCAATTTTATTTTTCCTTGGTCTCGAATAAACTACCATGTAATACTTGCGGAATAGTACTATGTCATTTTGTTCATTGTATAAGTATGTCATTCTGTCCGAAAGTTTACAAAAATGAACAAATAATAAAAAATTTATCAAACTCCTGGTAATTGCAATAACTTTGATCGAAATCACTAATACTGGCGTAAGTTCATTATAAAGGTCCAAAAAACATTCTCAAAACTATCCTCAAAATAAACTTTTGAAGCCGCAATACACTTTTAAGCTGATTACTCGTACAAGACTGTAATAATTGCAAATGGTAATAATGGCAAATGATAATATTTAAATGGAGATGTTAATGTTATTAACGTTATACATTCGCGAAACGTTACTTAAACCAGTCAAATATTGAATAATATCACTGTGTCATTTTGTCCATATATCCCCTGCATTTATTATATTAATTCTTAACATCTTGAATATTCTTCAATCCTAACTTCAATTAAATTCAATATCTGTAAAATTTTAATTATATTGCTGAAATACGATTAGAAGTACTCACTCTATACTGAAAACGAATACTACACTCAAATTGAATGGAATATTCAGAAATGATACTTGACAAGTAGTAACAGTTTATTGTGACAAATATAGCAAGAACTAATATTTATTTATGTGTTATTCTTTTTTGTGGATCAACTTTTTAGTAGATTAAAGAAAATATTAATAAACAACTATTTGCATATCGCGATTTTTTTAAAAATTTCACTTATAGTAGAGACTCCATTTTTTTAGGATTACTCCAGTTATATAAAAACTGATCAACAAATAGAAAGTAATGATACAACATTAGATTTCAGGTCTATCTTTTTAAAAGAAACTGAAAAGACAACTTTATTTTTTATAAAAAAATATAAGAAACTACAAACTAAAAATGGCACCAAATATATTGTTCTCCTATAATTTTTTGTGTTGCATAATAAGTAGGAATTAATCATTATTTTCCTGAAATTATACCTTCATGAAAAAAGCTTTTAGATCGAGACTTTTTAAAAGATTTCATTTTTTTTCAAATAGTTATATATACGACTATCATATGGAAAATAATAAAAAAAATCACAAGAAATAAATTTACATCCAAATATACTAACTAATACAACCTAGATCAAGAAGTTTTGCCCCTTTAGGTCTGAAGGGATGGGTAGAGTTACATAAATTTATAGCTAATTATTAATGGCTGATAATGATTATTTTCTTAGAATTTTGAGCAATTTTTTTGATATTTTCTTTATATTGATCATTAGAAAGATAATTATTTCTATGACTGGCAACCCAGTAGTTGTCCAATCCAGTTCTGACTAATACATTTGTTGACATTTTATTATTTTGTTATGCCATCTCGAGGATTATAACTCAATTTTGCATTAGATAATTAGGTCGTAGGCATTGCGACCTGGCAATACGACCCTTTCCGTCCTCTATGTCAAAAAGGTCTCAATTATTCATTCCAATTCCAACTACGAATCCTTTTGCATCTACGTACCAGCTCAATTAGTGAATAAATATATAAGTTATGAAAAGTGTAAACTGTTTTATTTATATTCAAAAATCAGAAATCTGTAATATTGGCACAACAATTTGTATGCAGCTATACCAACGGAGGGCGAACTTCTCTTGAGATTATAGAGACATATCAAGAACACATTTGACAATACTACGTGTCTACCTAAGTTTCCCAGGAAGCGCCAGACCCTCTCAGTTGAGGTTATATTTGAGATCTGTAGTTATATTTGTGATCTATGACATCAAATGGAAATTTGACATCAAAGCTGCTTGATGTCGGACTTGGTCAAAAGTGGGATCGAACCAGCTAACTTGGGACTAGTTGTTCCCACGTCCGAACTGATTACAGTGATATATAGTGAGCGGGAATGTTAAATATTGTATGTTGCCCAAACGGACAGTATTAGTGTTCATCACTGTACAACTTTTACCAAAAAAGGATTACATTGTTCTAAATAAGTTTCGCCATTTGGAAAGTTTGAAATAACAATCTCAAAATTGAAACTGTACAGGAAGTAGTCCATAGAAGAAGTGTTTTTCATCATGCCAGATTATAGACTCACATGAACCGGGCAGTTTTTCGCTTCTAGCAAACCCCGGTATAAGAAGGCTCAAGAAAAGCAACCTAGAGATCTAATTTAAAAAAGTAGAAGTATCTCATTGGAGATCTTTTACCACGCCATATTTGATCCTCCTAATTGGGGATCAAAAATTTCAGCCCAATAGCTTATAGAATGTAAGGTTCTGATTGCCATATAATGTAAATTAAAAAAAGTGACGTTCTCAATACTCGAAGTATTCGTTGCAGCCATATAATGTAAATTTAAAAAAAGTGACGTTCTCAATACTCGAAGTATGATTTATATGCAGCTACACCCACGAAAGGCTATTTTCACTTGAGGTTATATTTGAGATCTATAGTTATATTTGTGATTTATGATCTCAAGTGGAAAAAATAGTGATTGAGATTGTTCTAAATATTATCAGTTGTCCATGGGGCAGTATTAGTGTCCATCCCTTCACAACATGACTTTTGCTTCAACATGTGATGTTCTCAATACTATTATTAGTATTGAGATTTTCACTTGAGGTTGAGATTTTGATTATGTTTGAGATATATGATCTCAATTGGTAAATTGACATCAAAGCTGTCTGATGTCGAACTTGTCCAAAGTTGGGATCAGCTAACCTGGAACCAGTTGATGCAAGCCCACGTCCGAACAATAATATATAGTGATCGAGATTGTTAAATATAGTCTACTGCCCAAAGGGGCAGTATTAATGTCACTTTACAAATTTTACCAAAAAAGCATTTCATTGACTCAAGTAAGTTTTGCCATTTGAAATAGAGTGTTTGAACTACTCGACACATGCCAAAATGTGATGTTCTCAATACTCGAAGTATTTGTTGACATATGGCCAAAGCTGGAATCAGCTAACCTGGACTAGTTGGTGCCAGCCAAAGTCCGAAACATGATGTGAGCGAGAATGTTAAATCTTATCTGTTGCCCAAAGGGGCAATATTAGTTGTCATTTCTTTACAACTTTTACCAAAAAAAACATTACATTGATTCCAAGTGAGTTTCGCCATTTGGAAAGAGTGTTCGACCTACTCGACACATGACTTTTACTTCAAAATGTGATGTTCTTCAGAGATGATTTTGAACGTATCTTCTATAATATTATCAATAAAATTTGCTCGTGGCTTTTATCCGCAAGTGAACTTCTGAAAATGTCATGACGCCGTCCGTCGTCCGTCGTCAAGCCGTCGGTCGGCCAGACCGAGCGTTCGAGTCTCATAGAGACCCGGCGGTTGGTTCGGTTGAGTTATGCACAAAAGTGAAAGGAAGGAATGAATTTTGCATTGCGAAAATTTTTATTAAAAACTGGTTTTTAATATAAATATTATGTCTGCGAACACGGACACGAACACACACGCACCAAACGGACAAGACGAACAACTCGTGGAAAGCTTTACTTGTCAAACGAGAATTTTTTAACAATGGGTTAATAGGATGGCAACTGCGAAAATTGATATTGAAAAATATCTTAACTTGTTCCGCGGGAAAGGAAATTTTTAGAATGCTTATGAATAACGTTACTGCCCGCAAACTCATAAACTTCATCTTCGGAATGTTTAGCTGTAGCTTTTTTTTTCTTCCTATGCATTGCTGCACTAATGAAAAAGTCATCAGTATTAGAGTTTACTAATAATAAAATTCACCAAAAAAGATAGGTTGACCGTGTCATGAATTGTTCTGCTGATTTCTCAAACGACGATTCTTTTCTATAAATTGAAACCCAATCGGTTGTCTCTGTGATGAATTTATTATTACAATTTCACTAATACTGATGATTTTTTTAATAACACAGCAATACCGACTAAAAGCTATTTTTACTTACATATTGACATGTATGTTTGTAAATTAAAATCGATGTCAATGCTGCTAGACATCAGGCTGTTTCAAAGCTAATTTCTCAAGCTCAATTTCATATTGCCATCTATGTTTGTAAATTAAAATCGATGTCACTGCTGCTAGACATCAGGCTGTTTCAAAGCTAATTTCTAGAATATTTATGGATGATGTTGCTTCATTTCTGTAAAAATCTTAAAAATCAAATAGATACATCAGCTGTCTACTAAATATCTTTACTTTCATCAACGCTTTTTAACTAGTTTAAATTAATTAATTATAATTAATTATCTTGCAAAATAAGTATTTGATTGCATCGATAATCTTCCATAAGAGTTTTTGAAATCATAAGTGGTTTTCAAGTTCTCAGATCAAATTTTGAGATTGCATAAAAGAGTTTATCCATTAAATTATTATTATTACAGTTCAATGTATTTATGATAAATGACGTAGATTATTATACAAATCTTCCATTTTTGAATGATTCTTAAATTTTGAAATCCATGTTTGAAGTTGTATAAACACCAATCTAAGTTTGAGATTGGATAGAACACCAAATCAAATTTGAAAAGGGATGAAACACTAATCCAAATTTGAGATTGAATATAACACCAATCTAAATTTGAGATTAAATAAAACGCCAATCCAATTTTGAGATTGGATAATACACCAATACAAATTTGAGATTGGATAAAACACCCAATCCAAATTTGACATTGGATAAAACACCAATCCGAACTTGAGATTTGATTTTAATTTATTGATTATGAGACATCATTATTCAAATATTTCTGTTATTAAAAATATCCAATGAATTAATACGCCGTGCGTTTCAATTAAATTATTTAAAAATAAAATAAAATAAAATAGTCTACAGATTCAAACAAGTTTTTAATGTTTTGTTCACCTGGCTAGTGAAATGGCCCAGAAAGATGAAATTTTTAACAATGTGCAATTTAGACTTTGAAACAATAGACATTGAAATTCAGGAACATGAAACAATAATTGATATTTAAAGAATTGCTGACAATCGAGTTATGAATTACATTGGTAAGATCTAGAAACTAGTAAATTTGCAGATTAATATCCTTAAAGAGGATTTAAAAGGTTGAAAGATGCAGAATAACTTAAAAGATTAAATGGAGATGCCGAATTAAATGACCGAATTAAGTTCATAAAAAAATAATATTATTAATTCGTTTGGTTTGGATTTTAACACCTACATATACATATAACTTTTACTCAATATGCTCCTGCAACTTAGTAGTAGAAAAATTCCTTATTCAAACTTGATTTATTATAGGTCAGTTGTGCGGCTTCTGGTTAGACATAAAACTACTTCATTTAAACTACCTTTATTACTTGTTATTTTTATATTCACCTCAATTGAAGAAAACTTTTTCTACGTGTGTCTTTTCTAACCACGATTTACTAATGATTGATTTATTGATTTTCAGAAGATTTTGTATTTTCAAAATCATTTCTTTAATCTTACACTTTTACTTGTTGTCTATTTCAGGACAGAAGTAAAAATTACTATGTAATAAAAAATATATACCTGTCAAAATTTATGATATTTGTATTTAATATTATTGACATTTATTTCAGGGCTATTACAAGTCAATTGGATGTATTATATTTAGGTTTTGAAATTTTGGGTACATTTGTGGGTACGCTTGCAATTTTGGGTGCATAATTTTTTTTCATAAGAAAATTTTATATTGAACAGATTGTGAAATTGAAGTAAATTAGTTCATCGATTAGCATAAAGATAAGAACAAACGTTTATCCCAGAATAGGTTTTTTAAATTATGTAAGTTGGTTTTTGCCTTAAGTCATGGCATGTTGCATGAAACTATATATGAAAAATAGAATTAATAGATAAAAAATAAGATTTAGCAATTTTTAAGTTTAATTAAGAATTTTGTGAGAAAATCTTTAACTATTTTTTTAATATATTTCTAATCTATATTATAAAAGGTTAGCCGATATTTTCCAAACCCCGCTATTACTATGCAAACTAGGATGAACGCTATTACTATGCAAATTTTTATTAAAATCATAAAAACTATTAATTACGAAAAAACGATCTGGACAATATTTTAGGATCTTAATCTTAGGATCACCAATTGAACACCAGGATTCTCAACTGATATCTTTCCAATAGTTTTTAACGGAAACATTGATAGAAAATTTTACTTTTACTTGCTAATTTTAAACATATACATTTATATAAAGAACTGGCGCTAATAAAAAAAGGAGTTTATGGAGTTTTATCA
Source organism: Ctenocephalides felis (assembly GCF_003426905.1). Lineage (NCBI taxonomy): Eukaryota > Metazoa > Arthropoda > Insecta > Siphonaptera > Pulicidae > Ctenocephalides > Ctenocephalides felis. Next base: position 12,956,823 of record NW_020538040.1, read on the forward strand.
TTCGAGTTTTAAATTTTTGAAATCGGTTTTCGACGATGACCAACGCCAAAAATTACTTTTTTTGAAAAAAAAAATTTTTTTTTTTAAAAAAATTTTTTTTTTTAATTTTTTTTTTTGTTTTTTTTTTTTTTTTTAAAAAAAAAATTTTTTCTTTATTTTGACATATTGTGGAAGATCTGAACTTTTTCAAAGCAATCGTACTGTTTTAAACTGCATAGGGACAAAATATAAAGCGCGTAAGTGCCGCGTCGCTGTCTAACGCATAAAGCATTGTACGGAACCCATAGGAATGTTAACAAAATGTATACTTATTGTTAAAATCTCTATAAAGTATCTGATAATTTGATGTGCATATGTCTAATGTCATTTTGACCGCCAAATGGCTCATTTTTTTACTTTTTCCTCCATATCTCCGAACCGCTAGACCTACCTTCATGAAATTTTATAGATTCTTCATCTTGTCAATACAAGTGAAACGTTTTTTGAAATTATTCAAATCGGACGCTCCGTTCTCTAAAAACTGAGTTACCGTTTTCGGCACTTTTGCCCCGTATCTTCGGAACGGCTGACCTGCCTTTGCCAAAAACTAATCAGCACGTCTCCTTATCAATACGAATCGAATGTTTTTTGAATATTCAAATCGGTTGATCCGCGTTCCCGAAATCGTCGACGAAAATTTGTATCCGCACATACATACACACACATACATACATACACACACACATACACACACACATACACACACACACACACACACACACACACACACACACCACACACACATACATCCATTTTTTCTAAGGTATGCCAAAATGTTCAGAAACCTTTGAAACGTAAAGATATATAAAAATTTTCATTTTCGATTTTTTTGCGATTACTATAACTTACCCTACGGGAAGTTAATAAAAATTAGTCAGATTAGCTTTGTAGTTATGGTAACTTACTGACTTTGGAAGTCATCTATTTGGTATCGATATATCACTTTTATAGTCTATTGTATTGAAAACCGATGTCTTTTTGACATCAGGCTGTCTGAGACTGGTATCAAACCAGGAACCTCTTATTTGAAGTCCATAGCTTTAAACACTTGGCCAGGGTAAGCCAAATTAAAAATATAACTAGTGGTGTATGCATGGTGGCCTTGGCAAATTGCTGGAACTTCTCGTAACAAAAATTATTTTTTTTAAAAAAAGATTATTAGAAAGAAAATTAGATTTTTGAGAAATTTTTAATTTTCATTAATTAACCCCAATTAACAATATAAAATAAAAATTAGTCAGATTACCTTTATAGTTATGGTTCTTTTTACGCTTTCGGAAGTCATCTATTTGGTATCGATAAATCACTCCATTACACAACCGTCTTCGTTACGTCTGGTGTCTTATCGGATTAATGAAATAAAATGGTATCGAATAATTGACTAGCTGTAAGTGGAATTCTGTCTTAAGGCAATTAGGGCATCGTGCCTTAAGGCAAATTGCTGGAACTTCCCGTACCAAAAATTATTATTTTTTTAAAAACGATTAACATTTTTGAAAAAAATTTAATTAAAGAAAAATAGATTTGAGAAACTACAAATTTGACAAAAAATTACTTTTTTTTGAAAAAAAAAAATTATATGAAAAAAAATTTTTTTTTGAAAAAAATTTTTTTTTTTGGATACAAAAAATTTTTTGAAAAAATGTTTTTTTCATTTTGACATATTTGGAAATTCTGAACTTTTTTTCAAAGCAATCGCACTGCTTGAACTGCATAGAGACGAAATGTCAAAGCGCGCATGTGCCGCGCCGCCGTCAAACGCATAAGCATTGGTACGGAACTCATAAAAATGTAAAAAAAAATATACTTATTGTTAAAATCTCTATAAAATATCTGATAATTTGATGTGCATATGTCTAATGATAATTTTTAACCGCCGAATGGCATTATTTTTTACTTTTTTCATTAGATCTCCGAAACCGCTAGACCTGCCTCCATGAAAATTTGATTAATTCTACATCTTGTCATACAAGTAAAATGTTTTTTGAATTATTCAAATCGGACGCTCCGTTCTCTTAAAAACGGAGGTACCGTTCTTGGCACTTTTTGCCCCGTATCTTCGGAACGGCTAGACCTGCCTTTGCCAAAAACTAATCAGCACGTCTCCTTATCAATGCGAATCGAATGTTTTTTGAATTATTCAAATCGGTTGATCCGTGTTCCCGAAATCGTCGACGAAAATTTGTATCCGCACATACATACACACACATACATACATACATACATACATACATACACACACACACACACACACACACACACACACATACATCCATTTTTTCTAAGGTATGCCAAAATGTTCAGAAGGTTTTGAAACGTCGAGAAATGCAAAAATTTTCATTTTCGATTTTTTTGCGATTACTATAACTTACCCTACGGGAAGTTAATAATATATTCGCGTTTCGATCTTAAGAAGTCGCCGTGTGTCTTTCAATTCGATTCCATTCGTCGATCCGAGTTGTCGAGTTGAATCCAGTCGCCTCATGGTTGAGTCGGTAATAAGCAAAAGTGAAAGTAATAAATATTCCGCATACTGATGTTGGTGAATAGAGAGAAGCAACAATTTAATGTTTTCGTGTCGTGTCGCCATATGTTTGGCAGTTATGGAGATATTTTTAATAAATCCATGTTATTTCATTAGCGGAATTAATTAATTATTGTGTTATGCAGTCGACGGCGAGTGGAAAGAGAAAATTGGGAAAATATTGGATTGATATGGACATATTGGTTTTAACGAATAGTGATATAACGACGACAAAATATGTTTTGTTTATATAATTTTTTTGATCTCTAGATATCTTTTTTGCAAAACATTATTAAACATTTTTCTCTTATAATTAGTTATTTTTTCGATATCCGACGTTATTTTGAAAAAAAGTAAAATTACACCGATGTGAAGGATTCAAAATACATTTCACTTTTGAACTTGAGAGTAAGATGAACCTAATTTCAAAATTTCATACAAATTGGAGCACAGTAAAAAAAATCAGACCCCAAACGCTCCATTGACTTGATTAAAATATTCCGTATCCAATGCCAAACATATGAATTTTTGACACAATGAAACATCTAAATAATTTATTGAATAAGTAATTTTTTTTGTATTGTGATTTAGTAAAGTAAGGCAAACCACTACATTAGTTAAAAAATAATAATCATATCACATTGATTTATTTGAGCGCAATCCCTTACAATCCACAATCGTCAGACGCATGCGCAGACTGTTACCTGCCAAATATATATTGTATCTTTATTATATATTATTATAATTTTTGGCATATCTCAGCTGCTTATCGGCAATAATAATATAGACTCTATTTATGTTACGTAGTTATGAAATTTATTAAAAGTCTCCTTCGATAACTCAGGTTGTTGGGTTATATTTTAACCCTTGTAGCTGTGGACTGTAATAAACATTCATTTGTTGATATGTTATGTATTTGTTGCAGTTTTTATTACAATTACTGATTTGTTACTAAGAAATTAGTGAAGAATAAATATTTACAGATTATTGATTATACATGTTGTTTTGCTGACTTTACTTTTAGAAGCAAAAAATTATTCCCATCGAACACTCTTCTACCCCCTTTACCAGGGGTAGCAACCATTCCGTGTAAAAGCTCAATGCCATGAAGATTGTCATCATCATGGCCAATATAATAAAATGAAAATACGTTCGAACAATATTTTTTCAACATTTTTTTCTTTATAGAAAAATAGTTTTTAGGTGTTTTTTGGATAGTGACTATCAAAAAAACAAATATTGTTTGCAATATCGCTATTAATAAGTTGACTATATTTTTTTTTAAGTCAAAACCGGGACAGCAATTTTTAGTTATGCTAATTTCGGCCGGGAGAGGTGAGCTTTAAAATAAAAATTGCTCTTTAAGAATACAATAAAAAAACACTATTTTGTTATATTGATTTTTTTTTAATCAGAATTGAGGGCTTTTAGTAAGAACTTTATTATTCGATTATATGTTATATTTTTAACTTCCCGAAGGAGAAGTTTATGTTTTCATCAAAAAATTCGATTTACTAATTTTATGTTTTCTCGACGTTTCAAGCCATTCTGAATCGAATGAGACCAAATTTGGAAAATGTATGTGTGTTTATGTATGTGAACAATTTTTTTGCCGTAAATCGACGTTTTCTCAAAAATGGCTGGACCGATTTCAAAAATTTAAAAGCCATTCGATGTATCTCCATGAGGACTATCGTTTGTCAGTTTTGCGCTATTGCGCTACGATCGACCAAACCGTTTCTTTGTAAATCGCAGAAAAGTTAAAAAAATTTCGTCCACGTTTCAGCTCGCAATTCTGAATCGATTTTGAAAATTCAAAAACCGTTTGAAAGATATTGGTTGGGAATCCTGCTGGTGAGTTTCTGGTAGAGATCGACCGGGCCGTTTTCTTGTAATAATGTGTTAAAATTTTTTTTTTCGACGATTTTTACGATTTTTTTTTTGACGGTAGATACCATAGTCTTATATTAGAATATTACGGCCCTACGACAAGTCGTTTAATTTTAAAAATTCTTCAAAGTTTGCAAAAATTAGAATCGTTGGTATTTGTCGAAATTAGAATCGACGTTTGCTCAAAAACGACTGAACCGAATTCAGAAATTTAAAAGCCATTTGTTGTATACTAAGGACAATAAGGACTACCGTTTGTCAGTTTTGTGCGATGATCTGCCGAGCCGTTTCTTTGTAATTTGGAAAAAAGTGTTAAGCTTTTCGTCCACATTTAAGCTCATACTACCGAATCGATTTAAAAAAATCAAAAACTGCTCGAAAGATATTAGTTGGGAATGATACTGATTAGTTTTAGGTGAAAATCTACCGAGCCTTTTTCTTGTAATTAACTGTTGAAAATAAATATCAAGACGATTTTCATGGAACTTTTTTTGGATATATATCATGGTCTTATAGAACTTACTGAAATATTACAGCCTTACGACAAGTAGTTTAATTTTAAAAATTCATCAAAGTTTGAGAAAATGAGTAATTTTTTGACGTTTGTTAAAATTAAAAATAGACGATTTACTTGGTATAACGATAGAGTACTTGGTCTTAATGAACATACTAAATCATTGAAGTGTTACAGAAATTGGTTCAATTATAAAAATTGTTGATTTTTGAAACTTTGGTTGTAGACAAAACTCCGAGTTAACATATTCGTTCGTTTTCAATTATGTGTAATAAATCTACACGGAATACTTTTAATTATTCATAAATTAATTTATTGTTTATTGATTAAGTCGATTATTTACACATTTCGGGAAGTTCATGTAATTTGCCTTAAGGCAAAATACCAATACCAACTATACCAACATAGTTTCATCTATGATATTACATTATATTTTTTAATCTATGTTTGTTCCTTGTATAAAATTCTATTCAATTTGTTTCATAATTAATTAGAATAAAATAGCACAGTTTGTTCGTTTTCATAATTTTTGTTAATTTACTTATTGATTTTTGAAAAACCGAGACAATCCGGGGCAAAAAATCTGAATCCGGGACAAATATTGCTTTTAGAAAGAAAAAAACGGGACACGAGATGTATGGTCACCTTACTATTATCTAAATCATATCATTATACGTAGATATATATTTTGCAAAAATAGTCTTTTAGCAATTGTCAAATATCATATTAACTACAAATTATCTTCAACAATGAATTTCTATTTAATAAGTATTTCCAACTAATATTCTTTGTTTGAGTATTGAGTTTGTGCAAATATTTGACACACACGCGGCATATTGTCTAATGTAGCGAATTTTGTGCAAGCCTCCTCTCTTAGTTATTTGCACTTTGCAAATATTAACAAATGCTACTGAATATAATTATGCGGTTATTTTCTCTGCAAATAAATTCAAAAGTCCACATTGCCTAGTTGTTCATTGCTAAGATTTAAATTGACCTACTAGTGGTATTAGAATCTAAATTGATTTTCTAGATTATATTAATAGTTTTGATTTAGTCTAGAACTTGATAATTTTATTAAGAGTATAATAACATTTTAGAAGAAGACGATGCACTCTATCATCATACAAAAGTCAGAAAAATCGTTATAAAAACAATAATTTATTACGAAGAAACGGGCCGGCCGATCTTTCACCAGATATTTTCGGAATGTTTTTAAATTATCAAAGTTGATTCAGGATTTTGGTAATTCTAAAGAAATGGCTAGGCCGATAGTCTTGCAAAACTATAGCAAGGCATTATCCAGTTTCATAAAATGGCTCTTTCGGAAAGAATATACATTTTAATTTATATAAATAATTATTATCAACGTTTCACGGTGATACCATAAAAAATAAGCGATAAAGCAATTCTTTGGCAAAAAGTTAAATTTCTTCTAAGAACTTAGTATGACGGCACAAATAAAAATTACCAAATCATCGTTACTTTTCACAAGTTGTTCTCAATTTTCTCTTAAACTACAATACTTCATACAATAATTGCAATGAAATTATTAATAATTCGATATATGTGTCAACATAATTTGAAGATCTAATGAGGTCTTCCAATTTACCATAAATTTCAAGACCAAACCATTTGGTCTATAGACAAGAAGTACGAACTTGCGATATATGAAAGAACTAGTGGTGCATGGCATCGTGCCTTAAAGCAAATTGCTAGAACTTTCCGTACCAAAATTTTGAAATATTTGAAATTGCTTTGAAATATGAGAATTTTGAAATTTTTGAAAATAAATTGAATTTTTTGACAAATTTAAATTGTTCTTTCTTATTTTGATAACGTTTGAAAATTTGGATCTTTATTCCAAAAAAATAGCGCTACTTTAAACTACGTAGACACAAAAAATCAAAGCGCGTAAGCGCCGCGTCGCAGTCTAACGGCTGAAAATTGGTACGAAACGTATAGCAATATGGAAAAAATATGTACTTATTATTAAAATCTCTATAAATTATATGATAATTTGTTGTACATATATTTAATAATCATGTTTGACTTTGGATTTTTTTTACTTTTTTTATTGGATCCCCGAAACCGCTAGGCCTGCATTTTGAAAAAGTCGATCATTTCTTCATTCTGTCAATACAAATAAAATATTTTTTGATAATTCAAATTAATTATCTCAAAAACTGAATTACCATTTTTGTCATTTTTTGCCCCTTATCTTTGAAACGGCTGAACCTGCCTTTGCCAAAAACTAATCTGTGTCTCTCCATCAATACGAATCGAATGTTTTTTTTAATTATTCAAATCGGTTGATTTGTGTTACGTTATCGTCGAGGGAATATTGTATCCGCACATACATACCCACATACACAAATACATTACATATATTTTTTCTGAGGTATGCCAAAATATTCAGAAACCTTTGAAGCGTAAATATATAAAAAAAATCATTTTCGTTTGTTTTGCGATTACTATAACTTACCCTGCGTTAATAATAAAGTTAATAAATTTTATTTTTATTTGAAAATTTTGTATAGATTCCATATAAAATTTATATATTTCTTCTCAAAACTAGAGCAACCAAAATAGTACAAAAGTGGTTCAAATCAGTTCTCTCGGTATTTTTATTAGTGCAGTCAATCATTTCGAACATAAAATCGACTCAGCATTTGCCTAAAGAAATGATTATTCGCTTTCCCCAAGACAGTGGGGAAGGTGGGGCTGATTAGCGTATCAGATGCATAATATCGATAAAATACACCTCGGTCTTTATACAAAACACTTACTTACACCTATACAAAATTATCGATTTGAAATCGATTCTATTACGAAGTGAAAGGTGTTGAATGCTCGGAAGCCATTTCGATAATAATTATTTCATTGAAGTATTTCTTAATTATTACATTAATGAAACGAAGAATTTGACATGAATTTGTGGATTAAACAAAGGAATTTTGAACGATTTACGAAGTGGCATTGCACAAATATTATGCAACAAATAAAAGTGCATTATATATATGAAGCCGTGAGTCACTGTTATAATTATATGTTAGCGTTTTATTGACATACTTTTACCTAAATTATATATTTTGTATTATAACCCAATTTTAATTAGTGATTGTTAGTAATTTATTATATAAGCTTGGCGATCTTGAATTAATATATAGGGTAGAGCGGGGCTTAACGGTCCGCGGGTAAAAAGGTTCACCACCGATATCTGAAAAAACAGTAAAGTTAAGAATTTTTTAGCAACAATATTTGAAAGTAGAGGGTAAAGAATGTATAACCAGCCATTGCCTTGATTCTATCAGGATATAAATGGCAGTGCTTGAAAATCCATAACAAAAGTATTTTCTTTCTTTGTTAGTTTTTTTGGTAGTAGCACTGTTGTTTAGTTTACGAGAGCTTAAATATTTTTTTAGTACACGTTATTCAATTGCTTTATAAGATGTATTGTTAATTTTAATTTAGATTCAACAGTTTTTTTATATAACCGCTATAAAATCTTATATGAGAAATGGACCAACAAAACCTTTACCCCTGCAAACTTTTAAACAATAAGAAATAGTAAATAAAATAGTTAAAAAAGCATTTTTCAAGAGATAAATTAAATGAATAGTTATTCCAACACTTCTGATTAATATTTCTGGCATAATATCAGATTAAGGTTATATACAGGGTTACCTCTGTAAAAAATGTACCCATAAAATTTATATTCTGCATTGGTTGAATAATGTAGCAATTATTTTGTAAAATCTCTTTGAAATTAAAAATAACACATTATAAAATAACACCTATTTGCCCTTTGGTCTTCCCATTTGGGGTAAAAAGGACCAGGTGACAAATTTTTTAAAAATAGTAAAAAATCATTTCTACAATGATGAATTAGCTGGAAATTTAACTGAACATAGTCAGACCGTTGTTTGTTTGATGTGTGTTATTTGTTGTGATAAAATTGGTTTGGTTTTTACAATATAATTGCTCAAAGTCAAATTGGACCTTTGTGCCCCGCTCTACTCTATGTTATTGGTTTCATCGCTTTGACAAAATAGTTTTTAGAAAAATAGTTTTTGATAAAATTGCTATTTTATAAAATGACCATACTTCTTTGAACAAATTAATTATAATTTAATTATATTATTAAATACTTTCTACAATTTCTTTAAATATACTACAAAAATGAAAAATTGATTTAAATTATTACTTATTTAATAATTAGTTAATATAAATCACAACCATTTATGAATCTATTCAACATGGTTTCAAAATATGAGTTCGTTGATCTTCAACATTTTGTATAAGATAAATGTCAGGAAGATTTTTTTTAGTGATTCACAATTTCACTTTTATTGATTGCTAATAATGAATCAAAAAAAAATGTAATGAGCAAATCTTTAAAATAGATTAATTAACGTTTTAAGTAGTTTTCCATTCAGTAGCAATGAGAAGTTAATTGCATACTTTATTTGGCTCATAGTGAAATTTGTCATTTTTTATAAAGAATAGATAAATTAGGGTAAAATTATACTATATGCAGCGGATTTATGATAAAAAGTTTAACTGTTTATTTTTTGTTGTTAAAATTTGTTACTGACTAAAAGATTGAAGAAACAAGTCCAGAATTGTCACCGTTTGTGATTTATCTTTATATTATATTTGTAATATATATTTTTATTTTATTTTTTTAAGGTTAAAAATTATTAATTTTTGCACAACATTTATTTATTATAATTCAAGCTGATCCAAACTGATTTTTATTTATTTTTAATAATCAATTTAAAGATTTTAATTTTTTAATGCTATATAAAATTTTTTAATGCTAATTTAGTAATGCTATACTATATGTAAAATTAGTTTTTATTAACGATTTTTCAAGGTACTAAAAGTACACGTGATGTTCGGTGGGCAAGGTGGGTTAATTTTAAATATCACCAGGGGGGGGCAAGAATTCTTAGAAATTGCTCACGTGATTAATGGACATTCCCTTGCTTTGAAAAAAAGTTTACAGTTTTCAAAAAAATCACAATATAAAAAAATCTTCAAATTTTTCAAAAGGTCCAGTGTTTTCAAAATTTTTAAATTTCTCAAAAATCTAGTTTTTTCAGTTTTCAAAAAATTTTAAAGTTTTTTTAAAAATTTAAATTTCCGGTACGGGATTTTCCAGTAATTTACTACAAGGCACGATGTCATGCACCACTTGAATTAAATTTCAAATCCTGGGAAATAAGTATTATACTAATGTGTATTACTAATCATACTAATGTGTACTTTATTCTAATGTGTACTTTATTCTAATGTGTAGGAGTTTCTAAGAACCCTCAGTGTCTAGATTTTTCATTAAATTTCACCAAGGACATTCTTGGAAACGCCCATCTAAATTCGTATTAATCAAAACATAATCACGATGCATCACTTGATTTTTTACCATTCTCATAAACAATACAGAACTTTTGAAAAAAAAAACATATGAACACTAACGAGGTACTTAATTTAAAAATCTCTTCAGCAATCTATTTTTAACCGTTATGGCACTCGGTGCGTCGCCTTAAGAATATATCATTTTAGTTGTAATTTTTTTTGGTCATTATTCATTGTTGATAATTGAAGAATTCAAGGTTTTTAACGAACGTTTAAATCATCGTTAAATCGCTATTTTAACAGCTGATGTAGGTATGTGATTCATGTTTATGTTTTTTTTACATGCACTTCTAAGAAATGTGGTTAAAAAATTCGCACACCTCCGACGATGTTAATTGTTGATGATATAAAAATGGGTATTTTAAGTTTCCGCATTGTGAGGTTACAGATGCATATTTTTAAAATAACAATGAAACACCATGTGGTACTGTGATATCAAATTTGTCTTTGTAATTTAATTTGTCAAATCAGTTAGTTATTTATTCATAAGAATAAATTTGCAGAAATTTTGAAGGTTACTATCATTTTTTATGGGTTTTTTCCTTCAAAATCATAATAAACACACGACATTTTTTCAAAATAAGTAATCAAGCTTATTTTATTAAAAAAAATCTGTTAATTTTAAAATATAATAAGAATTTATTTTTGATTTTTTTAGCTTATTGTTAGTGTTTCATTTTTAACTTATAGAGATATGTCAATTGTAGAATATTCTCCTAAGTTAATTAACGTAATAGTCCAATTTCCTCCATAGAAATTTTATAAAGGACTAATAATTGTAAAAAATAAAACATTTTAAATTAATGAAGAAGTTCCTAAATTGACTATTTATAGAATATTCGCATAAGTTAAATGATCATAATTGTTCGAAAAAATAAATTATTGCTCCAACAGAAATTGTCTGAATTTTTAAAGTGCCAATACAAAATAAATGGAATACTTTTTACCAAATAGAGAAATAGGTGTTTTGAAGTGTTTTGAATTTCAATTTGAAAAGTATTATAATAAGGGGATGTCCATTAATCACGTGAGTTTTAAATGGGGAGGGGAGGTTTGACAAAAAATCATGAAATATCACGAGGGAGAAGGTAGGATATAGTAAGATATCACGTGCATTAATTTTTTATCTCAATTAAAAAAAAATAAAAAAATTTCTTGGCAATGTTGTGTGGAGGATGAGGTGTAATTTTAAATTTTACTATGTATCACCAAAGGGGAAGAGCGTCCAAAAATCCTCAAAAGTTGCTCATGTGATTAATGAACAACCCCTAAGGGGGCGTCTATTGATCACCTAAGGTTTTTAGGGGAAGGAAAGAGGGGGTTGTAGTAAGATATCACTACGTGTATATTTAATTTTCATCTGATCTTTTTAAGAAAACTCAACATTTTCAAAAAAAATAAAAAAATTTAGATTTTTTCTCGTAACTAAAAATATTAATTTAATTAAATATATTGAATATTACCACGTATCACCAAGGGGAAGGATGGGTTCAAAAATCCTTAAAAATCGATCACGTGATTAATGGACGACCCCTAAGTTAAGAGTTTCTAATTATCCAAAAAAGATATATTATTTGTCCAATAAAAATTGTGCCAATTGTATGCAGTGCTAGTACAAACAAATTTTTTTTTAACTAATTAGAGAAGTTTTTAAAATTCCAATTTATATTATAGCACATTCTCATAAGTAAACCTAAGTTAATATTTTTTACAGTTTTAAATTTGTAGAGATTAAATTTTGATCCCAAATTTCCAAATTCATAATATATTTTTAATAAATTTATATACTCAACATTTAATATTTAAATATAAAGTAAATATATAAATATATATTTTTGAATCGTTTTATTTGTGAGCTGTCAATTTATATTTTTAATTGTAGATCTTCAATTTATTATTAATTAAGTCTTACTTAATAAACGAGTAATATTGTTAAGAGTTTAATGCATTGCACAAATTATAGAGACAATTAACAAATCAATTCTTGAACTCGATTAGGAAAAAAAGTATTAAGGAAATTAGTATCTATTCAAAATGTTAACCGCCGTGTCAGTCATATGTGTCTGATATAGATATATATGTTTTATAGAAAGCCACTTGTTGAGAAAAAGTTTTAATTCAGGGCTATGTCAGTGAGATAAAAAGTAGTGTTTTTCCAGGAATTTTTTCAAGTTTTTTTCCTTGATACATTTTTCATTGAATTATCTAATAAAGTTGCTACGGCCCAAGTGAAAATTTTGCTGGTATAATCGTGGTGGTTAACGTGTAAATGTTATTTTTACATTATATGGATTATTATTACCAACACCTATTAATTAAATCTGTTGCTTAATAAATATTTTTAAGAGGTGCAGCTTCAACATTAAACTATCAGAAAGGAATCGATAAAACTATAAATTTATGTAATAGGCTGTTACGGTATCGAAACCATACAGTTCACAACTTCTACCATCTGGTTTGTACTTTTTCACCTTTATTGAAGAAGAACTATAAAATGTTATCTTTATAGTCTTTCACACACTGTAATTGGAAATTTAATAGGCCTTGTAAAAAATAGTAAAATATTTAATGCATAAAAACGTCACCTTCCTACTAAAAAAAAAGTTTGAAAAAAAAGTTTAGTTAAGGTGTTTTTTACCAAAAAACATTTGTGAAAAAATAGTTCTTATTTTTGCCTAGCTAAATTCAAGTTAGTTGGGAAAATTAGTCGCAAAATTAAAACTCTAGTTAACTAAACTCTAGTAAACTCTCGTAGGGTAAGTTATAGTTAATCGCAAAAAAATCGAAAATGATAATTTTTATATATGTTTACGTTTTACAGGTTTCTGAATATTGTAGCATACCTTAAAAAAAAGATGTATGCGGCTACAAATTTTCGTCGACGATTTCGGGAACACCGATCAACCGATTTAAATAATTCTAAAAACATTCGATTACTATTGATAAGGAGGCGTGCTGATTTGTTTTTGGCAAAGGCAGGTCTAGCCGTTCCGAAGATACGGGGCAAAAAGTGCCAAAAACGGTAACTCAGTTTTTAAGAGAACGGAGCGTCCGATTTTAATAATTCAAAAAACATTTTATTTGCATTGATAAGATGAATAATTGGTAAATTTTTTTGGAAGGCAGGTCCAACGGTTATGGACTCTCAATAAAAATAAGTTAACAAAGTGTCATTTGGCGGTCAAAAATGTTTATTGGACATATGTACATCAAATTATCAGATATTTTATAGAGATTTTAATAATGTGTACACATTTTGTGTAAATTCTTGGGTTTCGTACCAAGATTTTTAATTACGGTACGGAAAGTTCCTGCAATTTGTCTTAAGGCACGATGCCATACATCACTAGTTTAATTTTTAGTTAGAATGTGGTGTGGATGTTCACATGGTTCATGGTAACGTTATTAGATAATTTAATTAAAAATGTATCAAAGAAAAAAAAAATTGACAAAATTCCTGAAAAAACACTATTATTTCTCAAATGGTCTTGTCTGATATGACTTATAAAGAACTAAAAATATCAAGAAAAAGCATATCTAAATATCTATCAGGGCATTTTTTATCAAAAATACGATATACCGCAAAATGTATTAATTTTTAAGTGTTGCTTGAAATTAAATGAATTAGATTGAATTAAAAAATCATAAGTTGTCCTGTGCGTATTAATAAATATTTACTCAATCAAAAAATATTTTTGCAATATAATGTAATACATTTTTAACCAAAGATTATTATAACCAAAGTAGAATATAAGTCACTATTTCGATCTAATTTTATTTTAAGTATAGATCAATTGTCGTCAAATGAAAGTATCAATAAGTTAACAACCTGCTTTGGATCAAAATCAGACCACGGTTAGATAACTAAAAAGTCTCACGCAACATTCCATATGTCACCATATCAACAAACTAATGATTATTTATTAATAAACCATTATAACAATATTAAAAATAGTTTTAAAACATATCCAAACCTTCAATGTGCCAATTATCAGCTTACACATAAAATCCCCAAGAACAATCGTATCCAAAAGTCAAGTACACACTTTCCAAGTTATCCACACCATTTATTATCTATCCCAAAAAATACAAATTTTAATATATAATTGATTAATTAATCCACTATTTAACACTAAAAAAATTCACTAAAATAAATCCACAAATTAAAAATAAAAATGAAAAATTAAAAAAACAACACACAAACGTAGAAGAGAGTGGTGAGTGCTACGCACGTGCGCGCGTGCTTCGAGAGTTGGTCGCCTCGAAAGACTGCTGATACTCCGGCGAGGGGCTTCGACGGAGGGACCCCCACCAGTAGTAATAAACTCGTAGAGACTCCAAAAGACTTTCATTTTCTTGCGTGGATTCGAGAGCAGAGGTTGACCGCAAGCTTAATTGGATGGGCGAAATTAGTCAATTTCAATTGTTTTTAGATAAAAATATGGATTACCCAAAATGACTTAAAAAGAATCAGTTAATGCATATTACTTATGTACTGTTTTTATTTTATTTTTTATTTTAACTTTTTCCATTTTATATTCAATTTATTGCATTTTTTTGTATTTTTGTATTTTTTTGCTCATATCAATTTTGAAATAAGACATTAAAGTCTTGATTACCAAAAATAAATTGTAACAAAAAAATAAAATTGTACTTATGGGAATGTTCATATTCAACATTAGATACAATCCTATTAATGACTTTGAAGCTTAAAATTTTAGGATAAATCTGTTATTAACTTCCCGTAGGGCAAGTTATTATAATCGCAAAAAAATGGAAAATCAAAATTTTAATATATCTTCACGTTTCAAAGTTTTCTGAACATTTTGGCATACCTTAGAAAAAAATGGATGTATGTGTGTGAGTGCGGATACAAATTTTGAATTGAAATAATTTAACTAGTGGGGCGCATGGCATCGTGCCTTAAGGCAAATTGCTGGAACTTTCCGTACCAAAAATGATTTTTGAAAGATTACCATTTTTGAAAAAAAATTAATTTGAAAAAAATAGATTTTTGAGAAACTATAAATTTTTGAGAAAAAAATATTTTTTGGAAAAAAGACTTTTTGAAAAATAATGTTTTCTTTATTTTGAAATATTTTGGAAGTTTTGAACTTTTTTTCAAAGCAATCGTACTGCTTTAACTGCATAGAGACGACATATTGAAGCGCGTAAGCGCCGCGTCGCCGTCTAACGGATAAATATTGGTACGGAACCCATAGGAATGTAAACGATTTTTGTAGTTTTTTATTAAAATCTCTAAAAAATATCTGATATTTTGATGTGCATATGTCTAATTATCATTTTTGACCGGCAAATGTCAGTTTTTTAATTTATTTTTTTATTGGATCTCCGAAACCAATGTACCTGCCTTTCCAAAAATTTCATCAAATTTTTATTTAATTGATACAAATAAAAATGATTATTTGAATTAAATGTTTAATAGTAATAGATGTTTTTTTGAATTATTTAAATTTAAATGTTTTTTGGCACTTTTTGCTCGCTATCTTTAAAAAGGCTGAACCTGCCTTTACCAAAAATAATCAGCACGTCTCCCTATCAATACGAATTGAATGTTGAATCATTCAAATCGGCTGGTCCGTGTTCTTGAAATCATTGACAAAAATGTGTATTCACACATTCATACATACAACACACACCCACAAAACGAAACAAACCTTTTTTTGTTCAAAATCAGAAACAAAGATATCTGATGTAAATTGATGACACACTTGACGAAAAATTTTAAAATATGGTTATTCATTACTTTTTACAAAAGAGACTATAAAAATATTATAATAACCCTATAACTTATAGTTTTTTTCAGATAATCTGATAAATATTGAAGTAATAAAGTCAAAACATAATTAAAAAATCTCAGTTTTAATATTATTACCGCAACAATTTTGTAAATAAAACTCAATAATTCTATTGAAAATCACAGCCATTTTTCTATCATAGTTAAATTAAATATTACAATCCACTTGCAAAAATAGATCTAAAATATATTAAGTGAAAATAGCATTCATGGGCATTGCTACGTTAAGTTAAAAAAGTAGAGTCTTTAAAAAATAGAATCACAACTTAAAGGATACACTTATAAAAAAAAGTTAAAACAATTACTAAATGTTCAAATAATTTAGACAAATTTTAATCCATATGGAAATTAAAAAAAATTAAAACGAACTTGTGAGAAACGTTCTGTGGTCTCCTATCTTTGATATTAAATTATCAGTTATTCGATATATACTTTGACACAATAAAACATTCTTTGATTTAATATTCTCATGTTTACACAAAGCATTTTATTATAATTTGTTTATTTATTGACGACCTCACCTTTTGCACCTGTGCGCTTATAATGTTTGTGACGTCACTTATTAATAGAAAAAGACAGAACAATAACTTATCTGTAACTGTACATAACCACGTATATAAATATATAACTATATAACTATACATATATATATATATATATATATATATATATATATATATTATAATTTATAATTTGATATTCCGATCGTTTTGCAACTTTATATCCCTTATTTTAGTCATTACGTCTTGACCTAGAAAATGGTAATTTATTCGGATTGCTCATCACATGGTATTTTTAAAGGACGAATACTTAAATCTTATTTTTTGGCAACTTTTGAAATGACTGATGCTTAAAAACTTTCATTCTGACGCAATATTCAAATGTTTTATCGCAAATATTACGAGTGATTTCTTTCACTTTTCTTTGAATTTATTACGTTTTTAAAAATAATGAAAAAACTACAATATAATATAAAGTTAAAAAATACTTTGGTATGGGTACAAACATTTTAAAAACGCAGTTTTTTTAAAAATTGTCTTTAGAAGATACTAGTATTTTTTTTAATTTTTTTTTTCTATTCATATTTAAATTACAATCCGTATTATAATTGAAAGACATTTAGTAATTAATCTGAGACTTAATAAAGGTATAATGTTTTTGGAGGACCACCCATTGGTACGTTTTCTAATTTGTGAAAAATGTACTAAATTTGATGATCATGGTAATAAACAGATAATTAATAATAGAAGATACTAGTATTAATATTAATTTCATGCAATCCCAGAGTTATTTTATGGTTAGATTTAAACCTAGTTTTGATTTTTATTATTTCCATCAATTATCCAGTCTTATTATTAAGGCATTTAGTATTTTTTAGATATTTTTATACATCAAATGAAAATAATACAAAGTTTTTCTTTCTAGTACTGAATTAGTTTTTTTGAACTAATTAAATTTTTGTTGTAATGCTCTATTTTTATTTTGAAGCATAATTTTGATCTATTTAACTTCATATAGGGTAAGTTATAGTAATAGTGGAAAAATCAAACATCAAAAATTTTTTGCATATCTTTACATTTCAAAGGTTTCTGAACATTTTGGCATACATTAGAAAAAAATGAATTATTGTGTGTGCAGATACAATTTTTGTCGACGATTTTGAGGGCACAGATTAATAGATTTTAATGATTCAAAAACATTTGATTCTTATTTACAGTTAGACATACTGATTAGTTTTTGCAAAAAGCAGGTCCAGTCGATTCGAAGATACGGGGCAAAAACTGCAAAAAACTAGTTTTTGAGAGAACGGAGCATCCGATTTTATTGATTCAAAAAACGTTTCACTTGTATTTACGTTATAAAGAATACATTAAATTTTTGGAAAGGCAGGTTGAGCGGTTTCGGAGATCCAATAAAAAAAGCTTAAAAAATGGCTTTTTGCAATGAAACTGATCATTAGATATAAGCACAAATCATCAGACATTTTGTAAAAAAAATTGAAATTTTTTATGAATTCATAATTATACAAAACTAAATAACATATATGTATGCCAAATTGACCTGAAACTTTCTTGGCTATTCGAGAAAAAAAGTTTTAATATAGATCCATGTCAGTCATATATGTGTGACATAAAACAATTGTTTTTCTTGGAATTTCTAGGCAAAAAAATTCTTCAATATATTAGGTTTTCTTGATACATATTAACCTAATTATTTATCGAAGTTACCTTGGTCCATGTGAGAATTTATTTTGTAAATTATTTAATATCAATTACTGCATGTCTTGTATCAGGACAGATCGTACTTTAAATTAAATTGAAACTAGTGGTGCATGGCGTCGTGCCTTAAGGCAAATTGCTGAAACTTCCCGTACCAAAAATTAATTTTGATCAAAAATATTAAAATTCTTGAAAAAATTTTACTTTGAAAAAATGAGATTTTTGAGAAATTTTAAATTTTTTGACAAAAATTGACTTTTTTGGAAAAAAAATATTTTCTTTATTTTGAAATATTTTAGAAATTCTAAACTTTTTTAAAGCAATCGTACTGCTTTAGATGCATAGAGACGAAATATCGAAGCGCGTGAGCGCCGCGTCGCCGTCTAACGGACATACGATGTTACGGAACCCATAGAAATGCGAACAGAATTGATACACAATATTAAAATCTCTATTAAACATCTGATAATTTGATGTGCATATGTCTAATGATCATTTTTGACCGCCAAATGGCATTTTTTTTTTTTACTTTTTGCACTAGATCTCCGAAACCGCTAGACCTGCCTTCTCAAAAATTTGATCAGTTCGTCATCATATCAATACAAGTAAAATGTTTTACGAATGATCAAAATCGGACGCTCCGTTCTCTTAAAAATGGAGTTACCGTTTTTGGTTCTTTTGCCCCGTAGCTTCGAAACGGCTAGACTGGCTAGACTTGCTAGACTGTGCCAAAAACTAATCAGCATGCACGTCTCCTTATCAATAGGAATCGAATGTTTTTTGAATAATTTAAATCAGTTGAACCGTGTTCCGGAAAACGTCGACGAAAATTTGTTTCCGCACACACTCATACATCAATTTTTTCTAAGGTATGCCAAAATGTACGAACCTCTGAAACGTAAAGATATATAAAAACTTTCATTTTCGATTTTTTTGCGATTACTATTACTTATCCTACGGGAAGTTAATAATATTAATAACAATTGAATTGCCAAATAAAACATGCATATTTATGACAAAAAATAAAATTCTGCATTTTCTTCAGTCACAACACTAGTTGTATGAGTTGCGCTCGCACTTGACTGTATTCTTTTATCCAGCTTGCATTTTAAAACGACCGACCATTATTTAAAAACACAATACGTTCGTCGATTTAGTTAATATTTCTTTTCTTTAGAATTTATAACATTATCCATTTCATTAGACGTCTAATTGATTTTCGCATCGAGCGGCCGATAGATTGATCTGATAGATTGATCTGGCTGAGCAATCGAAGATTGATCGATCGATCGGAGGCCGTTCGGACGTCATTCTGTTCGCCTTTTCAATAAAATTGCTTTTAATTTCATTAAAAGGACAATGGAACAATTAATGGTGCACTTGGCACCTGCAGCCAGAGACAGGTTAATTGATATTCTTAGTGGAATTCATTCTCAATTGCTGTTGGTGATAAATTAGTTTCAACTCTTAAATTCAATTTGAGAGTGGAAAATGGGTAATGAAACTTCTTGCGAGAATTTTGTATTACTATCTAAAATGCACTTATAAAAATTTACATAAATGTAATGAGTAATTAGATAGGGTAGAGAGGGGCCGCGAGTAAAAAGGTCCACCGCCCTTATCTCAAAAACAAGTGAAGTCTAAAATTTTTTAGCGATACTATTTCAAAGTATAAGGTAAAAGATGTGTAACTAGCCATCACTTTAATTCTTACGACGTCACTTTTACAAATATTTTTCGACGGTTTTTATGATTTTTTTTTTTTTGACGGTAGATACCATAGTCTTATAGATCATACTAAAATATTACGGCCCTACTTAAAGTCGTTTAATTTTAAAAATACGTCAAAATCTGCAAAAATTAGTATCGTTTTTTGGCATGTGTTAAAATTAAAACTTTCATCGACGTTCGCTCAAAAACGCCTGAACCGATTTCAGAAATTTAAAAGCCAATTGATGTATTTCGTTGTGGATTATCTTTTTTCAATTTTGTGCGACGATCGTCCGAGACGTTTCTTTGTAATTTGGAAAAAAGTGTTAAGGGGGTTGTTCTTTTTTTATATTTTTTAGTTTCGGTTTTGAGATTTTTTGATATTATGAAAGCTAAACACCTTAGAATTATTTTAAAAAAGAAATCATCTCAATATCTATTCTTTTGAAGAAATTATAGATATATATATCTCTATACGTATGATCCTCTAAAAGCGTTTTTTATCGTTCCGCGAGCTATTGTATGCCAGCTGCCTCTTTTTCATTATAATACCTCATGCACATGACCTTTTTAATGTGTCAGCATCTTTGAACACCATGGTGTTTTTCGTACATTAAATTAAATGGTGTATTTAGTACATTATATTAAAAACTTTAAATACGTTTTTCTCAAATTGACTTTTTTCAATGCGGTGCCACAAATTAAAAAAAAACTACAAGTCGGATCGACTTGCATTTTTTTTTTAATTTGTTCACCACTGCAATACCTAGTCCCCCTACCTCAAACAACTTCATAACATTACGCAAAAAAATTTTGCGAACCTTTTCGTCCAAAAACAAAGGCCTTTTTGGACACTTTTTTTTAAAATAGCTGCCATTTTTTTCCTTCTTGCTTTTTTTTCTTTCATTTTGGTAGGGGGACTGGATTCAAACTTCTTCTTCAACGTAGTTTCGTTTTTTTTTTGTTTCAGGCGATGCGCAACGGGTTTATCTGTGGCACCGCAAACGAGATCAATTTTGCAATGCCCACTTTGGCGCCCCCTGGTTAAAAAATTACGGCGAAAAAAATAAAATAAAAAATTTCTTAATATTCTATGATTTTGTAATTTTTGTTTAAAAAAAAACCCATGTCTTTATGATAAATACATTTCGAGAAAAACAAAAACAAATACCTTGCATGTTTTGTAACAAAAAAAAGAACAACCCCCTTAAACTTTTCGTCCACATTTAAGCTTATACAACCAAATCGATTTTAAAACATCAAAAACTCTTCGAAAGTTATTAGTTGGGAATGATGCTGATAGTTTTAGGTGAAAATCTACCGAGCCGTTTTCTTGTAATTAACTGTTGAAAAAAAAATTTAAGCCGATTTTTATGGAACTTTATTAGACGATATATCATGGTCTTACTTACTGAAATATTACGGCCTTACGACCAGTAGTTTAATTTTAAAAATTCATCAAAGTTTGAGAAAATGAGTAGTTTTTATGACGTTTGTTAAAATTAAAATTAGACGATTTACTTGGTATAACAATAGAATACTGTTTCAATTATAAAAATTATTGGCTTTTGAAAATTTGCGTTTAGAAAATACTGGAATACTTTTAATCACTCATAAATTAATTTATTTTTTATTGATTATGTCAAGTTAGTTTGAGTATAAGTACTCGAAAATTAGGCAATCATAAAAAATTATCTTATAAAAAAATATTAGTACCTACTAGTTTTAAATTGTAATTCAAATATCTAATAATATTACACAAAAAATCATTTTTATTTTATCTATAAAATTTTATTACACTATAACTCTCCTAAGAAGACAACAAGTAAAATTTTGGGAATAAAAATAGGCAGAATAAAACAGAATCATCTCTCCGTTTAGAGATTATGTAGAATGTACTGCCTTTTTTTAAATCCGGCCTTGGTAGGGTTGTGCAGTAGTTCTCTGGTTTGGGTGATCTTTGAGTCTGCTTTTGTACTTGTCTTTTATCAGTGATGTTGGCGTTTTTGTGGATCAACTTATTTGGAACATACTTTGGGCACTTACATTTTTTTCCAATAATTTATTTTGGCATCTTTGTATTTTTAATTTATTTCATTTCGAAGATTGATCCTTATAGTTGTATGTCGTATGTCTTGGTTTAACATTCTTATGAAACAATTTATTACCATTTACTAGTTAGTTTAGTATTAGTATCTTGGCTTCGTTATTTTAGATCTATAACTAAAAAAATGTTTATTTATATTCGACATGCGAAATTTATTCAGTAAGTTTTATTGAATTAATATATTTAGATGGATATGTGTTTAATCTCTTCACGCATTTTTTTGCAAGATCACTTTGCGGCCTTCAAACATCCTTGCATGTTAAGTGTATAATGATATCTAAATCCGATCAAATATATAATATAAAGTATTATATATATATATATATATATATATATATATTTGTCATCGAATTCGGGATAAACCAGTTCCGTACATAATATAGAGACATTATTTTTGTTTTGTGGCATTTGGATTTTGCGTTTATACTTTTTGTCAAATATTCTTGTCAAAGATCCGGTTTGAACTTTTTGGCGAAGATTTTATTTAGTAATGGAATTATATATACATACATATATATATATATATATATATATATATATATATATTATTCAAGATTGGAATTTGCAAAATAAACAGATCATTATGTTACAAAAATTCAATATGTATTCGTTTTTACAACTCAAGCTGCGAGCGAGCAACATTTATCAAAAAAGATATCATAATTTGTTATTAATTTGACATTTATGACATTTAAAGAAAACGATGATTGATGTCTATCTTTTGAACTGAAATTATCAAAAAAAATTAAAATCGTTACAATTTTTTTTAAATTAACTGATATGGGTATATACATTTATTTTAACCATGATCAGAAGTATCAGAACTACATGTTCTATATGCTGTGTTTGTTACCGTACATTTTAACATAAAATTTTGTCGAGAAAGCAACCCAGTGGTCATCCTCTCTAGCAGCAATGCCCATGAAAGACGATTTTCACTTCAAATTGAAACCTATTTTACCTCAATTGAAAATTTTATATCATACTACTTGATATAGAGCTGGGCGAGATTGGTTTTGAACCTGAGACAAGTTTATGCTCCCCCACGTTCTTAATCATCAACGGCGTTATAATGTAAATGATAGTGAACTACTAGTAAGAGACAAATAGAATGGGAGCATCTATTAAGGGGGCGTCCATTAATCACGTGATCGACTTTTTAAAGATTTTTGGACCCCTGCCCTTCTCCTTGGTGATAATTAGAATTACTCTCCCCTCCCGCACCAAACATCACGTTTATTTTTAAAGATAAAATTGTATTTTTTTAAATTTTTTTTAAATGTTTGATTTTTTTTAAATAATACTGGCAAAAAATAAATACACGTGAAATCTTACTGTACCCCTCCCTCCCCCATGTGATATTTCGTGATTTTTTGTAAAACCCCCTTTCCCCCTAAAGGCCTTACGTGATTAATGAACACCCCCTAATTATATGAGGCTTATAAGTGGGGGGAAGGTTGACAAAATATCAATTGGGCGAATGGAGTCTGATAAGATAAAACATATATTTATTTTTTACCTCAATTTAAAAAAAATCTAAACTTTTTTTAAACAAATTCAATAATTTTCCGATATTTTCGAGGTACCATGCACCTGATGTACTGTTGGTGTGGGGGTGGGGGTTTAATTTTAAATATCACCAAGAGAGAGGGAGGGGTCCAAAAATCCTTAACAATTGATCACGTGATTAATGGATGGGTCAGACATATAACGCAGTTGTTGACATGAGAACATTTTCATAAAAAATCAGAAGGTTCTTTGCTTCCAATGGCGCAAGAATTTACTTAATGACATACGTTAATAAAAAATATACAAACTTTTAATTGAATTGCGGACTATCTAAATGTTCATATTAAAAGCTCAAACTTTTAAAGGATTTTTTTATTAATTTGGAATATTAAATATATAATATTAGGGTGCCCTTTGAAAATATCAATATTGTCAAATTTCTTTGCTCTCAAGGGCTCAAATGCTTCCAAATTGATTATCTTAATTTTTTAGCTCCTAATATTAACTTTAAGATAGTCCGCACTTCAACTAAAGTTTCTTGGTTCTTCTTTCTAAGTAACTACTTACTTTATAAAATATAACTTATTTATGATCCAAATAAGTAAATATAATGTAATTCTTAAATTTTTGATTCCTTATAAAATTTTAAAAAACAAATGAAATTCGACCCATGTTATTTTCATAGGTACTTTGGTTGGAGTGCGGACTTTAGATCTAAAACTTTCAGAGAATTTTTTTTATCAATTTGGAAGCATTTGAGCTCCTGGGAGCAAAGAAATATATATGATAGAAATATATATATATATATATATATATATATATATATATATGTGTATATTTATATTCGTACATATAATAATTTAAAAATGTGTGCATACGAGTAGGTATACATCATATCATATTTTATGGGCACTTGGTCAAGTGCGCTAATAAACCTTAAATTGGTTACGCTTTTCAAGAACGGCGTTTATACAAATTGTACGGTTCAAATGTATTTTACAATATGAGACAATAAAAGACCAGGAGCTCAGCATCTTTTTTCTACATAATTTAATATTAAATAATATGACTAGTGAAAAGATAAAATACTTCAATATTGTTGTTAATCCATGTCGGTTTATGTCATTCCAATCTAACTAGTAGTAGCCAATTCTCCGATAAAATAAAAATGTTATGTCAACACTATGTTACGGGTCTATCTTCGTATGAATTAGTAACAAAGGACTTACAAAAAGCTATGTATTTGCTGTGCGATCAGGCGTTTTACACACAAAACCTAACCTACAAAACCCACAAAGCTCAAATAACAGTTTTACCATAAGTGCATCTTTCTGGTGTCTTATTGATAACACATATGTAAAGTTAGGTTTAATGTGTAAAAGATCTGATCGCACAGTAAATACATAGCTTTTTGATAGTTTTTTACTACCAACTCATACGAATATATGTCAACAACATAACATATCTATTTTTTTCATTCGATTTTTTAAACTATAATATTTATAAATACCAGAATAAGCAACTATAAAAAATAAATATCAATAAAAAACAATAATTATAATAAAATGTTATAGTTGATCGATCGTGAATTAATTTCTATGCAGTAATAATAAATAAGATTTCTTTCTCAAGCAATTTCCCAATCGAATATATTTAATTATTGGAAACACTATGCTCGAATAATATAATTTCATGTTTCAGTAACAAATGAAAATTTGAATTTATTAATGCGAATTTAGTATATTTATAATTAATATAATTAATTTTAAAAAATATTTAATATGGAGATCTATATTGCATATACTGCAATTAAATTATTATGGTCAAATAAAGGATCAAATATTTTTGGTTAGTGCAAAGAATTTTAATATATTTAAAGAAATCTATATTTCATCTACAAAATATTTACTTTTTTCTATTATTGAAGTACGTGGAAATTGATATAGAGTACTGCTGAATTTATTTATTTTTTCAGGATTTACTTGATTAAAAGGGTTTAAGAGTTTTCAAGAAAATATTTGTTAATTATTTTCTAATGTCTGCTAATAATTTTTGATATTCTTTTATGTAAGACTGTTATTGGATTAATAGAAGTTCCTTAATGTAAATTTGAATTTATTAACTTTTGATTGTACGAATTTACTAGTACACTTAAAATTAGTATAATTAGTTTTAAAAAATATTATTTAATATGTAGATCTATATTACCTATACTTATAGTCAAATCTTTTTCTATTGTCAAATAAATTATCAAAAATTTCTGGTTATTGCAAAGAATTTTAAAATATCTAAAAGAATAATTTGTTGGCTATTTACTAGTATTTATTTATGTGGAAATATATAAAATACTTATTTCAGTCATTTATTCTTAATCAGGATTTGCTTGATTTTTTGGGCTTGAAAATATTTAAAAAAATTAAATGTTAATCATTTTCTTCTGTTAATTAATTATTGGATTATTAGAAGTACCTTACAATTACTATATTTGGGATATTTAATTTTTATGCCATTTATGATAGCCAAAGACCATTTATTCTACTGGTAGACAGGTAGACGGGTTGATAAGTAGACAGGTAAACAGGTGAACTCGTAAAAATATAGAGAATCAGACAAGCAAATATATATACACGTATACAGGTACAAATCATATTATTATTGATTAAAATAGACTATTTACACTTGCAGAGAATTTCATGCAATTTGCCTCAAGGCAAAATGCCTTGATTTATTCTAAATATTATATTTTTTATATTTATCTATATTTTTAGCTACTATAAAGTTAAATTTTTGCCTTTTTCTTATTATTATCAAGCTCTCGTATTATGTATGTATACAAGGGTCTATGTATCAATTATAAATGGTACTCACTGCAATTACTACAATAACTTCAGATACTCTCGATAATATATTCCCTTGACATCATAAATATTATAAGTTTGAAAAAATATATAAGTTATGATCTAAAAATAACAGCAAAATTTTGTAAAAAATTAAATTAGTTTTATAAAATATATGGCCTCATTTATAACCATCTCGAAGAACGGCATGAGAAAAATATAGTTTGCTTTGACAAAAAAAAAAGGATGGAAAATACAGTCTTGAGTTTTTTGATAAATAGAACGAAATGGAAAAGACATTACATAGTTTATAATTGATAAGGTACAAGTTAGATAAAAATTGAAAAAAAAAACTGAAGAGTCTTTCTAAAGACTGATTTTGCATGGAAAATCAAATCGAAAATTTTTGACAAAGTTTGCTTTTTTTCTGCAAAGCTGAAAAGGCATTTTAGGATCACAAAAAGTTATGAGAAGACTACGAAGCCTTAAAAAAGCAGCAGCGTCCAAATTGGTTTCTTAAATTTCGTTCTAGTGATTTTTCACTCGAAGATGTAGAAAATGGAATTGTCTACTTTGAACTATTATTACCAATCGAATGACCAATTTCGGTATCTTCATTGAACAACTAATGAAATTAAAGAAGAAACCTAAATCTGGTCTACAAATTTTTGGGTATTTTGCATGATTTATTTCATTATTGATATCACATATTTTGGCCACTTGGCAAGAATTATTGGAGCTTATTTGGGATATTTTGCTACATCCATCATACAGTCTTGACCTTACACCACTTGATTTTTTTCCAATCTTTACCAACCTTCTTGAATGGCAAACAATTTAGTGATTTTGATGGAGTCAAATTGTTCTTGATTCAGTTTCTTGCTGATAAAAACCAGAAGTTTCATGAGAGTGGGATAATGATGCTGCTTAAAAGATGACAAAAACCCATTGATCAGAGTGGGCAATGCATTACAGAATGAAGTTATTTAGATTCATGTAAAAAATGTATTAGATTTTCTAACAAAAATCTGCACTGACCTAGTAGCCAACTTGTTATTTTACATAGATTAATAATATTTAGATATGAGTTTACGCATTACATTTGGTCAAACTGTTGTTTCAAAGTTTTGATAAGTATTTATTTTTTCCATTTACATTTCCATTTTACAGATATGCAAATTTCAAATAAATACATCAATAAATCATCAATATTATTATTGGTACTTTGCCTAAAATCAGCAGCATGATGGTATGAAAATAACATATTTTACTAACATCTTTGACTTGATTATAGTTCATTCTTCCGCACCCTGCTTTTCAGACTATTTGTTTTCGATTTTTTGCCACTACTTTCAATTTTCTCTATTTTGATTTTTTGGTAGAGTCGTTGAACATCTGCATTTCTTTCCTAGACCATACAGTTCCATTTGTTCTTCAAAATTTTTGTCAAAATAGCTCTTAATGGGTATTGCTGCATCAAAGTAAATAATAATCAACAATTTTTGATAAATTTTAATAATAAAATAATCAAATATTGATTGTTTAACCGTTGGGTTGCTATTTAAATACGATCGAGACTAACAGCTGGTAAATAATAATAAATGTCGTGCCCAAGAACTTTTTTCTGATATGGGTCCAATCCGATTTTCGGAAAGTTCTGATTGTTGTTTAATATGAGTAAGAAAAAATTTAAAAATGTATCGTGTACTAAGATTTTTTTTCTAATATTGTTCCAATCCAATTTCCTTTGCGTTGCTCATTGCTCCTTAGACAAAAGTTCTGATTGCTGTTGAATATAAGTACAAAAAAAATTCAAAAATGTGTCATACACCATAAGAACCTTTTCTAATATGGTTCCAATCCAATTTTCTTTTCATTGTTCATTGCTCATTGGACGAAAGTTCTGATTGTTGTTAAATATGAGTATGAAAAAATTAAAAAATGTGTCGTGCACCAAAAACTTTTCTCCAATATGATTCCAATTCAACTTCTTTTACGTTGTTCATTGCTCATTGGACAAAAGTTCTGATTGCTGTTGAATATCTAGTTTTTTTTTTAATATTTTTCTAATATGGTTCTGATTCGATTTTCTTTACATTGCTCATTGCTCATTGGACGAAAGTTCTGATTGCTGTTGAATGTGAGTACGAAAACAAATAAAAAATGTGTCTTGCACCTATAACTTTTGTCAATATGGGTCCAATCTGATTTCTTTGACCTTGCTCATTGGAAGGAAGTTCTGATTGTTGTTAAATATGGGTATGAAAAAATTAAAAAATGTGTTGTGCATCAAGAACTTTTTTAATGTGGTTCCATTCCGATTTCCTTTACATTACTCATTGGACGAAAAATCTGATTGCTATTGGATATGAGTACAAAAGAATTTAAAAATGTGTTGTCCACCAAGAACTTTTTTATGTGGTTCCAATCCCTTTTTCTTTACATTCCTCATTGCTCATTGGACGAAAGTTCTGATTGCTGGTAAATATTTTTTTTATTCTCATATCTTAGCAGCAATCAGAACCTTACGTTCTATGAGCTGTTGGGCTGAAACTTCTCCTTACTTTATGTTTTTAGATGGTAACCCAATGGTTAATTCGTCCATATTTGATGAATTTATTATTAGAATTTATCTAATAGGGCTGACTTTTTATTGGTGCAGAAATACCCCACAAGGGCTATTTTCACTTAGAAACATATTGCTAGCTATATTTCCAAGTGAAAATCGTTGTCACTTCTGCTTGACAACAGGCTGCTAGAAGTGGGTATCGAACCCGGGACCTCTGAATCAAGTCCACTTTATCTAATATCTGTTCAATCCGATTTCCTTTTCATTTCACAGTCATATAAAATCCTCGAAGCATTCTTGATAACTTGTACGAGATACATAATGCAAAATATGTTTCAAATTACCCAGTATTCCTTATCGTCGTATCAAATTCTCGTTACTTTTTATAACCAACCCATCTAAGGCATACGTATGACTAAATGTAATCTTTATATGTTTGCTTTGTGGAGTTCAATGATATTTGCGTTTAAATTCATCCTAAAATCAACATTGAAAGCATAACACTTGTTCGGAGCGCATCTCGCCTTTTTCTGATTGCGAGTTGCGGCTGACTCACACGTCGTTCGAATGTATGTGGACGCCCACACCTGGACGGGCGATGGGGAAATGGTAGATTAATTGAGAATCAAATATAGGAATAGAAGATATATAAACAATTTAAACTTTTGTGGGAAATATGAAAACCAGTCATTATTTGTATTATAATTATGTTGAATGCATTAATCATACTTGGCTCGCCCGTAGGTAAGCGGTTAAGAGCGACGGGACTTGTTTCAGAGGTCCCGGGTTAGATACCCACTTCGAGCAGCCTGCTGTCAGGCAGCAGTGACAACGATTTTCACTTGAAAATATAGATAGCAATATGTTTTCAAGTGAAAATAGCCCTTGCCCGGCATTGCTGCACCAATAAAAAGTCAGCCCTATTAAATTAATTCTAATAATAATATCATCAAATATGGATGGATTAACCATTGGGTTACCATCTAAAAATACGAAGTAAGGAGAAGTTTCAGTCCAACAGCTCATAGGACGTAAGGTTCTGATTGCTGTTCAAAAATAATAATAAAAAAAATTAATCATACTTATTCTTAGTGTTCTTTGAACTGTTATGGTGTACTTTCTTACAACTTACCTTTACTATAAGGCAACTAAGGGAGCGTCCATTAATCACGTCATCGATTTTTTATAGATTGTAGGACCCCCTCCCTTCTCCCCCTTTGTGATACGTCGTGATATTTAAAATTACCCTCCTCTCCCCCAAACAGTGTATTTTTAGTAACGAAAAATTTTTCGAATAAATTTTAGGAATTTAGAAATGCATATATTTTATTAACTTCTCGTAGGTTAAGTTATTGTAATCATCCAAAAATCGAAATTGAAATTTTTTACATTTCTTTACGTTTTGAAGGTTTCAGAACATTTTGGCATGCCTGTGTGTGTATGTATGTATGGATACAATTTTTCGTCCACGTTTTCGGGCGCACTGATTGGCCGATTTGAATGGTTCAAAAAACATTCGATTCCTATTGATAGGGAGATGTGCGGATAAGTTTGTTGGCAAAGGCCGGTCCAGCCGTTACGGAGATACGGAGCAAAGAGTACAGAAAATAGAAAGGAAGTTTTTGAAAGAACGGAGTATCCGAATTGAATAAACCAAAAAACATTCAATTTTTAATAATTGGGAGAAGTGGTAATTAGTTTTTAACAAAGGCAGGTCCAGCAATTTCGAAGATACAGAGCAAATTGTACAAAAAATGGCAGTTTTTGAAAGAATTAAGCATCCGATTTGGATGATTCAAAAACTTTGTGTTGACAAAACAATTGCTTTTGAAAAAAAAAATTTCAATCTTTCAATTTCAATTCAACTTTTTTTGTATATCGAAAATAATGCAGATTTTAATTCTGGCTAAAGTTTTAAAACTAACTGATATACTTTAAATAAATTTTTTTAACTTTGTAATTCAGTTTATATAATTCTTATAAATATTAGACAATGTTAAAGTATTTATAATAATCTATTTCAAAACATTTAACATTCCTTTAACATTTCGTTACGGTACGGGAAGTTCCAGCAATTTGACTTGAAGCACGATGCCATACACAACTGGTTTTTTTTTTCAAAAAAAAAAATATCGAAAATAATTCAGATTTTAATTTTAATTATGTCTAAAGTTCACTTAAGACTCACTTATATACTTCAAATAAATTATTTTAACTTTGTAATTCAGTTTATAAATTCTCATAAATATTAAAAAATATTACAGTATTTATAATAATCTATTTCAAAACATTTAATATTCCTCTAATATTTTGTTACGGTACGGGAAGTTCCAGCAATTTGCATTAAAGCACGATGCCATTCACCTCTAGTTATTTCTAATATTTGAAAAACCACCAACCATAAACTGTTTTCAACATGAAAATTTTATTTACATGTACAACATGTATAATCAGGCACTTTTAGTGTGGAATTTTCTAGAATGAATTGGAAAAATTGTTATATGTACGAGATGCATAATCATTCGCCTTAAGTATGGGTGTAGAATTTTCCAGAATAAATGGAAAAATTGTTATATGTAAAAAATGCATAATCATTCACCTTAAGCGTGATGTTGGCGTAGAAATTTCTAGAAGAAATGGAAAAATTGTTGTGCGTACGATTTGCACAATCAGTGAGCTTAAATGTTAAGTTGGTATTAAAGTGTGGAACTTATATCCGCATGTTAATTTTTATTTCTCGGTTTACTAGAATAAACTAAGAGTTGTTTAGATAGAAAATAGTTCAATAATCATCTATTCATTCAGTTTTTGATAAATAATTGATTATAAAGATCTAAATTCTCGAAAAAAGTGAACTATTATTTAGTTACTAACTCGCTTTCTGATTGGCGCTGCTCGACCAATCAGAAGGCGAGGAGAAAATGTAAATGTTGGTACCTCTGCATGTTTCGGCAAGTAGGACCTGTTCGCGAACACAGCCATTGTAAAAATAGAAAATTTTAGTGGCCGTTGTGAAAATCTTTTTTATAAGCTGTATTAGTGCAAATCAAAAATTCTCGAGCTGAAAAACAACAGAAGATTTTCGCCTGGTCCTGTTCAAGGTGAAGATTAATCGTTTGATCCAAGGCGACTTGGGATCAAGGTAAAATATTTTTTTTTTATATAGTCTTTATGAACGGAATCAATATGGTTCGGGTTGATATCAAAATACTTTAATACTATATGGCCGGGGTTGAAATAAAGCGATATTAATAGCGTACGTCTCTGCAAATGGCTTTTCTGTATAAAATTGAAGATGTAAATGGTTGTATAAAGAATACTACGTGATCTCTTTGAGATCATGAATCCATTTTGTTCCTTTAATATATGTCGTCCATTTTGTACAAGTGAAAATGTTAACACCGAAAAATATTTCGGGTGTTGATTACATATTCGGTTTTGTATGAAGCTTTCATTTGGTTTTTAAGTTACCCGAGAGATTCTTAGGAGCGCCCGGTGCGCCCCCTTTCACCAAGATAGCCGAACAATATTTCGGGTGCTGATTACATTTTCGGTTTTATATGAAGCTTTCATTCGTTCCTCAAGTTTGGTCGGGGAGATTCATAGGAGCGCCCGGTGTGCCCCCTTGCACCAAGATAGCCGAACAATATTTCGGGTGCTGATTACAGATACGGTTTTGTATGAAGCTTTCATTTGGTTTTTAAGTTTTGTCGGGGAGATTCATAGGAGCGCCCGGTGTGCCCCATTGCACGAAGATAGCCGAACAATATTTCGCTGATTACAGATTTGGTTTTGTATGAAGCTTTCATTTGTTCTTTAAATTTTGTCGGGGAGATTTATAGGAGCGCCCGGAGCGCCCGGTGCACCCGGTGCGCCCCATTGCACGAAGATAGCCGAATAATATTTCGGGTCTTGTTTACAGATTCGGTTTCGTACAATGCTTTCATTTGTTTTTTAAGTTTTATCGGCGAGATTCATAGGAGCGCCCGGAGCGCCGGGTGCGCGCGATGCGCCCCATTACACGAAGATAGCCGAACGATATTTCGGGTCTTGATTACAGATTCGGTTTTGTACGATGCTTCCATTTGTTTTTTAAGTTATATCGGCGAGATTTATTGGTGCGCGCCATTGCACGAACGCGCATGGCAAACAACGCAGCGTGCGCGAGGTTTGTTTTTGCTTGCAATAATTTAGTCTGCGCACATTGCGAATATATTCGCCGTACGGATTCGTGCAATGGGGACGAACCATAAAAGAATTGAATACTATTACATTGAATTACTATTAAAATAGAATTATATTACTATTGAATACTGTTAAATTGAATTGTCTCTATATAAAACTAGTTTACCAATTTTGAAGTATAAAACCAATATTATTTTAACTTAAAATTGTATGAAGGGGTAACCGAAAAATATTTTTGGGTACTGATTACAGATTAGGTTCTGTGATCAATTTTTAAGAGATTTTGAGAATAAAAGCAAAGAATTAAATTAAATGATCTCTATGTAAAACTAATTAGTTAAACCATTATTATTTCAACAAAAAACTTTAAAATGATAAATAATAAATATTTTTGAGTATTGATTACAGATTAGGCTTAGGTTGAGGTTTGATATAATTTTTTTGAAGTCTATTGAAAAATTTTGAGATTTTGAGAATTAAATGCGAAGAATTGAATTAAATCGTCTCTATAAAAAATTAATTAGTTAAAAGCAATATTATTTTAACTTAAACTTTACAAATTAGGTTTTGTATAATGATTTTGGAATTAAATGCGTGGAGTTAAATTATATCGTCTCTATATAAAACTAATTAGTTAAAACCAATATTATTTCAACTAATAATTTTAAGAATATAATCGAAAAATATTTTTGGGTATTGATTACAGATTAGGTTTTGTATAATAATTTTTATGCGCAGAAATATATTAAATAGTTTATATATAAAACTAATTAGTTAAAATTATTATTATTTTAAACTAAAATTTTTTAGAAGATAACCGAAAAATCTTTTTGGGTATTGATTACAGATTGGGTATTGATTACAGATTAGGTTCTGCATAATAATTTTGAGAATTGAATTAAATAGTTTATGAATAAAATTAATTAGTTAAAACTACTGTTATTTTAAATAATAATTTTCAGAAGATAAGTAAAAAATGATTTTGGGTATTGATTACAAATTAGGTTCTGTATAATGATTTTGAGAATTGAATTAAATAGTTTATATATAAATATAAATAGTTTATATATATATAATAAAAAAAATTAAGAAAATAATTGAAAAATATTTTTGGGTATTGATTAGAGATTAGGTTCGGTATAATGATTTTAAGAATTGTATTGAATAGTTTATATACTTATAAAATTAATTAATTAAAATCAATATTATTTTAACTAAAAAATTTAAGAAGAGAAGCGAATAATATTTTTAGGTATTGATTAGAGTTTAGGTTCTGTGTGAAATTTAAAATTTGAGATTCTCTATACAAAACTTAATTAGTTAAAACGAATATTATTTTAACTAATTATAGGAAGATAATCGAAAAATAATTCTGGGTAATGATTGCAGATTAGGTTCTGTATATTTTTTTGTCTATTCGCGAGTTTTGAAGTTTTAAAAAATAAATCAGAAGAATTAAATTCAATTAGTTAAATAATTAGTTAAAACAAAATAAATTATAGTTACAATTTTTAGAATCAAACGCGAAAAATTTAATTAGTTATAACAAATTTTGTTATAGTTAAAATTTTGAGTTTATTTTTTAAAATATGTGGGGACGGCCATTAATTACGTGAGTCTTTAAGATAGAGGGGGGATTTATAAAAAAATTACATTTTATTCTTGGGGGTCTAGTGAGATATCATGTGTATTTATTTCTACCTGAATTAAAAAAAAAATCAAAATTCAAATGATATCAGTTAAACTAGTGGTGCATGGCATTGTGCCTTAAGGCAAATTGCTGGAACTTCTCGTAAAAAAAATAAAATTTTTAAGAGATTCAAATTTATTTAAAACTTTGAAAAAAAATTGTTTTTGCTTCATAGGTACAAAATATATGGAGCGCGTATGCGCCGCGAGATCTTAAGGCAAATTGCTGGAACTTCCAAAAATTAAAATTTTTAAGAAATTCAAATTTTTTTTAAAACTTGGAGAAAAAAATGTTTGAAAAGTTAGAAATTTTTGAAAAATTAGATTTTACGTTCGCTATACGTTCGCTGCATAGAAACGAAATATCAAAGCGCGCGCGCGTCGCGTCGCAATATAACAGATAAACACTTGTACGGAACCCATAGAAATGTAAACTAAATTTATACTTATCATTAAAATATTAGCATATTTTTTTAAACTCTTTATTGTATCTCCGCACATACATACATGCACACATTCACACACATACACTCACACATAGGCACACTTACACATACATACACACATATATAGACACACATACACACATCAATTTTTTTAAGGTATGCCAAAATGTTCAGAAACCTTTGAAACGTAGATATATTAAAATTTTCATTTCCGATTTTTTACGATTACTATAACTCACCTTACGGGAAGTTATTAAGCTAAAATAATTTTTACCTAATGCATTTAAAGTTATTATATAAAAAATGTCATGAATAGTAAAAAAAAAAAAATCAAAACGCAATTTTCTCGAACTGCATAAAACTTCGATCCTCTTCAAAATAAAGGCAATCTTTAAGTTACCCATCGCATAATAAATTATATTATAATATCCTCTTTCTCGTTTTGCTTTTCATTTAAATCAATATTCACAATATTGATTTATTTATTTTTCTCGATCAATAAAATCAATATCATTTATTATTTTAACTTTCAATAATGCAACCGATCCGACGCAAGACGAAGTTCATCGACTCCGCCGCGGCGCAGTTAGTTCGTTCTGTATGCAACAGATGTCCGCAGCTGTATTCTCTTGTTAGTATTCAAGGAAGCGCGCGTTTTTCAAATTGTTCTTGCTTTGAACTCATTTTGTATTTTAATCACGATTTTGACCCCAGCCGACTACTGGACACATAATACGCATTTGCACGTATTTTTTATGTATGTAAGATAATATATATATATATATATATATATATATATATATATGTAGACCCATTGTGTGATTCATACTTAAGAATTCAGGCCTGGGAGTACCTCCTAATATTTTATTTTATTTTAATATCGTATGTAACCTAGTAAAAATTATAACATTTTTTAAAAAAAACAGCAAAGTTTGAAACCAACTAAATTAATTTATAATTTTTTTATCCATGGATTTATTAATAAGCTTTGTTATTTAAAATTATAGATAAATTCAAAAACAAACTTAACTCCTACATTTATTCTAATAATTTATAGATATTCTTAATAACTTCCCGTAGGGTAAGTTATAGTAATCACAAAAAAATCGAAAATTAAAACTTTTATATATCTTTACGTTTCAGAGGTTTCTGAACATTTTAAAATACTTCGGAAAAATGGATGTGTGTGTATATGTATGTATGTATGAATACAATTTTTCGTCCACCTTTTCGGGTGCACGGATCAACTGATCCGGGTCAAAACATTCGATTGTTAGGGAGAAGTGCTGATTAGTTTTTGGCAAAGGCAGGTCCAGCCGTTTTGGAGATACGGAGCAAAGAGTACAGAAAATAAAAATCGAGTTTTGTGAATTCGCAATTAGTAATGATGGGTAGATGTGGTGATTAGTTTTTGGCAAAGGCAGGTTCAGCCGTTTCGGAGATACCCAGCTAAATGTGCAAAAAATGGCAGTTTCTGAGAGTACCAAGTATTTGATTTGAATGATTCAAATAACTTTCTGCTTGTTATTTTTTTTATCCATATATTCACTATTAGGTTTTGTTATTTAAAATTATAGGTTCATTTAAAATCCAATTTAACTCATACATTTACTCTTATAATTTATACATTATATTTTTATTTTCGTTTTATATTTTGGTGGCATTTCGGAAAATTACACATTAATACGTTTGAATTTTTATGATTACAAGAGTACTTATTTATACAAAAACAATTCTTATTCTATTTTGATGTGTCGAATATTATATCAAATTTGTCTTGAAGTTTATCGAAAAAATCTTAATTTTCAAAAAAAAAAACAATAGAATATGATCTAATAGAATTATTATTATCAAATTTGTAAAAATACTACTTGTTTTGGAAATATTTCAGAATTTTCAAGAAATTAGAGAATTTTTTTTCCATATTTAATCCTACAATATATAAAAAATTTCAAAATTTATCCAATATCCTCTATATATAAATACATAGTTTCAAAATTTACTATAATTTTTTTGTATATGGCTTTATATTGAGATTATTTATTATTTTGTAATGAATAACATTTTCTCGTTTAGCTTCTAAAGTTTATAATAAAAATTTTATTAAATTATTGAAATTATTTATTTATTTTATGAACTTGTATTATTGGCTTAAGGCAGCGGTTTCCAACCTTTGGGGCGCGCCCCCTCAGGGGGCCATTAGGCTGTATTAAGGGAGGCGCGTAAGTCTGTTCCCAGAATACTATTATCGAAAATAACCCAACATTTTTCAATCGATATTATAAAATAAAAAAATAATGTTCATATTTTTACATAATATTGCATATTAATTTGTGGTCTGATAATATTAGTTGAGTATTCACAAAATTAAATTAAATTGAAAAAATTAAGGAGGGCGTGGCTATTTTTTTTTATTAGTAGAGGGTGGCGCGGTGCAACAAAGGTTGGAAACCACTGGCTTAAGATTTATTTAAGTAGAAATTCGAAGATATTCAAAATTTGGATTTGGAATGAAAATCAATTAATTCATTTATATATTGAGATAATTATTTGAGGTTTTGTATTAACAAATTTTTATGCTTGAATAAAAATCTTAGCAAAATGAATTCAATAAATCTTTAAGTAACAAACAAATCTGCATGTTGCATTCACTCTTGATCATTATAGCACTTTTTTTATCTTCTCTATGAACTTTACTGTTATTTATACTATCGATTTTTTTCTGTTATTTTTGTAAGTTAATATATGTTTATAATTAATAAGTTAATATAATATTTATAAATGCGCGGAATATGGCAAATATTTGTCGAATAAGATCATCAAATTAATTGCAAATGTATGATTTTTTTATCCAGATAATATAGATGTATGTATCAGTGTAGATTAAAAAAATTCTTTAAACCTCTTGTAATAATTTTTGTGGCCTTGTACGATATAATTTTAAATTTTCGGTGCGGTAAATGATTTGATAACCGTTCTGTTAATAAGAGCGTGAATTTAACACTGTTAATTATTCTTTTAGAAATTAATTAACAAATTTATATTTCAAAATATTTTATTCATTTATTTTTGCTACAGTCAAGTTCAAACGTAGTGTATAAATAAACACAATAGTGGTAAAATTCACAAATATTCAATACCAATTAATTTGAATTATTAGGAATGGTCATTTATTTATTAATTATTTAATAAGATATAATAACGCGGGTTAATAAGCATTATTAAAACATATATATTTTTTTTTTGAATATAAAAACGGTATATTTTACAAATTTTGTCAACTTCAAACTATTTAAAAAAATACAAGATTTTTTCCCAACTCGTTAAACTTATTTCTTGAATTTTTAAATTTTTAACATTAATTTTTTTTTTGTAAAACTTGGATATTTCGTAAATAATTAAATATGTTATTATGGTCTCATTTTGGTTATTTTAAAAATATAGAAGTCGTGTGCAATTTTTAGGAAATTTTTAGAGTTTTGTAAATTGTTGAAGTTTAAAAATTTATCCTTTTGAAAAAATTTTAAATTATTGTCTTCGAAAATCTTATCCAAATTTTACAATCTTTGTTAATATTAATTGAGTACATTAAACGAGTTATACATTATAAATAATTCACTTATTCTTAGGTTCACTAATTCTTAGGCAATAATTATAATTAATTTTATTATTAATTTCTTTGGATGGTGGACGTGGACGGTTGTGCTACTGGCTCTTTTTTGTATGATTTGATTTTATGACTAATCCATCGTATTTCAGAGCAGCATTCCAGTATTTTCACGAAGACAAATGTTCAAATTACCATTTAATTTTCTTTTGTCCCATCTAATTAAACTAAATTAAAGTAAATTAACAAAATTATTACAGGTGGCTTAACCGTATCTAGTCCTCCTTACTTTCAGCGTATCATTTTTTTTATTGAAACAAATCATTAGTGTTTAGCAAATACTATAAGAAAAATAACTATAGAACCTTATGGTCAGTTCATCAACTAATAAATAATTTTTCCACCTTGACAAGATCAAGTGTGAATAGAACCACGTTAATATTTTTTTGATATCTTTTATTTTTCCGACAAACAGTGAGTTTGAAAAAAGGGGCCACTATCACATGTTTTCAGTGATATCTCGGCCAAATGATGAGCTAGGGAGTTGAAACTCGGAATATCGTATTTTTTCGAAAATACCTATAAAATTGCATCAAAATCATTTAAATACTAAAGTGGGGTCAATTCTGTATGGAAGCACTCCCATACCCTTTGTACAAAAACCTATCGGAGACATTTCTGTAATTTATATATAGAACCAGGAATTAAATGTACATTTTTAATTATATTTTGGTGGAACAATTTAACCGTTATGCTTTATTAAATATATACTTACTAATGCGTAAACCTCGGTGCTTTCGATAATCTTTTTGGTTTCTCGATTCAGTATTAATACAAAATGTATTATGGTTTATTGCTTGAATGCACGCGTTTTTTTACAATGTCCCTTGTTGTTATAACTCAATTTATACATGACTACATTTATATATATATATATATATATATATATATATATATATATATATATATATAATGTGTGTAGATACATAAGTCGATATAAATCATTAAGCTGACAGAATCTTTATAAAAGGACTCCCATATCTTGTTTTTTCGTTCATTTTCCATCCTTTCTTATTTATTGAGTTATGCTTCTTACGAAACTGCTAAGATTATCTGCACATACGAATATCTTTATTTATAATAATAAAATACAATCTTCGATAAGAATATTTATTTCTATAGTTCAGATGTATTATCATTTTTAGTATATAATTTTAAATACACAAAACCATAGACAATATTGGAGATTGTATAGATCTTAGTAGTTTTATAAGATGTCAAACTTTTGTATTTTATATCAATTTGAAATTTTATTATCTTAAATTAATCTATATATCTTAGGGGTGGCGGTCATTAATCACGTGAGGTTTTTAGGGGGAGGGGGGGTTTGAAAAAAAATAAGCACGTGGGGGGTGACATCAAATCACATCAAATATCACGTGGGGGAGGGAGGGGTATAGTGAGATATTACGTGCATTTATTTTTTACCCGATTTATTTTAAACAAATATATAAAAAATTTCAAAAATAATCAATCACCAAGGGAAATTCCAACCATTTCTTATTATCTTAAAATTAATTTTAATTCTTAAATTATCTTAAATTAGTAAAAAAAACTGTTATATTTCTAAATTTATTTGTTTATTTTAATTATCAATTTATTATAATTTATTATA
The DNA here is from genome assembly GCF_003426905.1 of Ctenocephalides felis. Lineage (NCBI taxonomy): Eukaryota > Metazoa > Arthropoda > Insecta > Siphonaptera > Pulicidae > Ctenocephalides > Ctenocephalides felis. Next base: position 12,997,582 of record NW_020538040.1, read on the forward strand.
ATTTATTAATAAAATAGAATTGCGTTAAACTAAAAAAAATTTTAAACAAAGGTTTGAAAAAGTACATAGAAATATGTTTAAAAATTTTAAATTGTTAATGTATAGGAATTTATATTGAATTTTCCTTGAATTTAAACTCCTTAATTAGTTAGATACCAGTACAAAATCAATAAATGAAAAAATCAAAGTCTTATTTTAATCCTATTAAACTTTTTTTTAATTCAATAAGTTATCAAGAATTAGAATTTTCAAGATTACTTCAAATTTTAGATTTGAAATGTGCTTTATTTATTTATATTTGTCTACTTGAAGTTCGTGATGTGATTCACAACCATTAATAGTACTTGATTTAAAAAACTAATAAAGTAAAAAAATTATCAAAAATGTGGTAGGGTAGGGCGGGTGACAAAGGTCCAATTTGTCTTCAAGTAATTATACTGTCTAAACTTAATGAACAACTTTATCGAACTCTATTCAGTAAAATTTCCAGGTAATTCCTAATTATAGAAATGCGTTTTTACTGTTTTTTCTAAAATTTTTCATTTTAGACTCTTTCTCTTTTTACCCCATAGGCGAGGTAAAATGGAACATTCAGGGGGCAAACAGATCCAATGTCTTTTTTCAATTTTAAAGGATTTATATGAAATAATAGCCTATTTGAATATTTAACCTATTTAAAATTCAAATTTTATGGGAAAATTTTTTATAAAGTATTTATTGAATGTAACCTAGATCTTCTAAAAAAAACATTCACCAGCAGAAGTTGAATAACTAATTTACTTTATCTCTTTTAAAATTACTCTTTTTAACTTAATTTACTGTTTTATTCATTATATGCTCGTAGTTTACACCTTTGCCAGTAAAGTTTTTAGATGGTTCTTTTTACCCCACCCATATGTAAGATGATGCATTGCCGTTTACCTCCTGATATCATAATCAGAATTAGGATGATAGCTAATTATATATTGCTTTCTACTTTAAAATAGTATCACTTAAAAAGTTCTATACTTTGCTTATTTTTGAAATAATGATGGTGGACCTTTTTACCCGCGGATTTTTAAGCCTGGCTTACCCTACTTAAATTATAATCAATCAACTGGGACATGCTCAAAAAGTATTTATCTTAGTGATTTTTGTATTATTTCTATCATTTAGTTGTTTAGCAATGAGATGTCGTGCAATTTTGGTGTTTAGTCACCATATTCTTAAATTAATTTATTTAAAATCGTGCGTAGGACTTTTTTCTGTAATTGTATAAATTATGTAATTTAATATATTTATATATATATATATACATATATATATATATATATATATATATACATATATATATATATATATAATATATATATATATATATATATAATTTTTTATAATTACACAGAAAACAAGAACAATTCCTACCTCCTCCTTCTCTCGATGCGTTTCTTCTGTCCGTTTTTCTGCGACTTGAGAGTCCTGTATAAAGTCATCATCTTGCTAATGTATTTTTTAATCGGTACCGAATTTATTATTTATTATATTTATTATTTATATTCTTCTGACACACAACACAGCTCTCGCAGGCTCATAAACAAAACTGTTGATGTACAACACGGAAAAAAAGACATGAACACTTTTCACAGCACGAATAAGGTGTCACAGTTTGATATTAAATATTAACTGTAAGGTTTGAAAAATAAGTTAGCACTTTTATTTGATTTTATTCTATTTGGAAAGGATAGGTGGATGGATTTGTAGAAATTGATAGGTGTTTTATGGATGTATTTAACAAAAGCACATTTCCAATCATATCGTTTTCCTATTCCTCTTATCATGAACGGTTTTTCCCGTTCATTCGCTCTCTTACGCCATTTTTTCAGACTATCTCTATATTTTTTTTGCTAGATCATTTTTGCCTATTATTTATTTATAATTTTCATTTATAACTTTCTTGCGATATTTGCTATATTGACTTTTTTGTGGCAGACCCTATATTTGCTTTGGGGGCGTTCATTAATCATGTGATGTTTTTAGGGGGAGGGGGTTTTGATAAAAAATCACGAAATATCACGTGGGGGAGGGAAGAGTATAGTAAGATATCACGTGTATTTTTTTTTCAAAATACTTTCAAAAAAAAAACATGTTTACAATTTTTTCTCGTAACTAGTAACGTGATGTATGGTGGGTGAGGGGGAATTAATTTTGAATATCAACACGTATGACCAAGGGAGAGGGGGGATCAAAAAATCTTTAAAAAATCTATCACGTGATTAATGGACGCCCCCTTTCTCGCGCCTCAATCACTATACTCAATTTTACTACAATCACCATACTATCTTTCTCTACAGTCCCTGTACTATCTTTTTCTACAGTCTCTATCCTCTCTTTTGTTGCAGCCCTTATGCTCTCTTTTTTTACAGTCCTTATGCTCTCTTTTTCTACAGTCCCTATACTTTATTTTCCTACAATTTCTATAGTCTTGATACTGTCTCTATACTTGCTAAGGTCTCTATTCTTGTCCTTGCTTCTCTCTCTAAACTCTCTTTCGCTACTGTTTCTTTACACGCTCTTGCTACTGTATTACTCTCTGTATACTCTCTTTTGCAGCAAAATCTATATTTTCTTTCTCTTTTGCTACAGCTTTACATTATCTCTCCTTCTCCCTTTCTCTCCATAGCTCTTATACTATATATGTTATCTCTATACTATATTTATTATCTATATCTCTATATTATATCTATTATAGTATACTATATCTATTATATCTCTTTCTTTACACATCCCTTATACTATATCTATATTATTTCTTTCCCTCTCTCTCTCTCTCTTTCCACAGGCCGTATATTATCTCTTAGCTCCTGTGAAACTTTGTGACAGTTTCTGTAATTTTCCTTTATTGTATACTCTCCCTAATTTGCTATAGTCGCTTTCATCCTCTCTCAAATTTTCAAATTATTTCTTTCGCTACAGTTTTTATACCCTATTTTACAGTATTCTTATTCATACTGTCGTATATTAATTCTTTTCCTCTCTCTCTCTCTCCCTTCACAGCCCGTATATTATCTCTTAGCCCTTGTGAAACTTTATGACAGTTTCTATAAATTTTCTTTTTTGCGACAGGTTCTATAATTTTTCTTTTTGTGGCAATTTGTATACTCTCTCTAATTTGCTATAGTCGCTTTTTCCCTTTCTCAAGACAGTCTTTAAATTATGCCTATCGCTACAGTTTCTATACACTATTTTACAATATTCTCATTTATACTGTCTTTATCTCGCGACAGTCCTCACTCTCTCTCACACTCTTTCTCTCTCCCTGTTTCAGTCTCTCTCATTTTCTTTCTCTCTCTGTTTCAGTCTCTCTCACTCTCTCTCTCTGTTTCAGTCTCTCTCACTCTCTCTCTCTCTGTTTCAGTCTTTCTCACTCTCTCTCACTCTCTCTCTGTTTCAGTCTTTCTCACTCTCTCTCTCTCTGTTTCACTCTCTCTCTCTCTTTTTTTCTCGCTTTTCCACACAACAGATCCTGTGTTCTCTCCCTTTCGCGACAGTTTGTGTTTCCTTTTTCTCGCAAAAATTCTCTCACTAATTTAAGATTGATCTCTTTTTTCTCACAACATTTTATTTATTTTTTTCTCGAAATTCCTGTTCTATTTGACTATCTTTATAGGATCTAACTTTTTTTCACACTCTCCGCATTTTTCTTTCATTTTTCTCAAAATTCTATTACAACTCAGTTTTTCTATCATTTTCTTTCATGGCCCTAATTTAATTTATTCTTTCACTTTAACATCCAAATTAAAAATATCACCTAATTAATTTGCCACAACTTATGAAAATGTGCAAGATTATTTATTAAACTACCATTTTCTATTATTAACATTTATCTAATTAATAAATTTATAATATTTTTGTGTTTTAACTAAATAGTAATAATAATCAGAAAATAAAATTAATTAAAATTCATTATATTATAATTAAATCAAAAAAAATCTTCAAGTATTTTTCAATAATCTTTTTTAACTTTTCAAATTATTATGTATTATATTAAATAATTAATTTAAAATAATTTAATAATAATAAATTATATTCCAAATGAACTATAGGGTCGTCACTAAATTATCCATTTTTTTGCACATTTATCATACGTTTTTTTATTCGATTTATAATTGGATAGTAGATATATTATTATGTATCAAACAACATTTATTATTAGTTATTATTCACGTGAATTATTTATTAAACCAAGTTAAACATTTATAAACAAACCAATTCTCCGATCCAATAATATATTACCACACTGCACTGAATAAAAACTTATCAATTCATCATAATCACATTACCATCATTGTTTTCATGAATATACAAACAGTTTATTCATAATAATTGTAAACAAATATAAATATTTATAACAATTTTCACATGTTTTCACAAAACAACACCTTCTCCTCGTTTAAGCACGTGCTGTTATGTGGAACATAAGATTCTAACTGATTTCTAATTAGAGAAATATAACGCTATCATATATAGAATGTTGTAGTCGATATCGTATAAGTGAAATAAAACCATGATTTGTTGTTGTAAAAATTATAAATTTTATTTACTGGTGTGTGAAAGTGCGAATCGCCTTGGGAGCTTCTTGTTGGGGCATCTTGTGCCGTCTGGAAGGACGTGTACTGAGTTTACGTTCGAACTTAAATGTAATAAATGTTTCGAATACTTTAAACTTTGTAAAAGAATTATCAGATTCGTTAAATAAACCGAACTAGTGGTGCATGGCATCGTGCCTGAAGGCAAATTGCTGGAACTTTTCGTACCGAAAACTAATTATTTAAAAAACATTTGCAAAACTTTGAAAAAATTAGATTTTTGGGAAATTTTGAAAAAAATTGACTTTTTTGAAAAATTTGTTTTTTTGTATTTTGATTTTTTTTTGAAAATTCTGTACATTTTTTCTAAGCAATCGCGCTGCATAGCTGACTTGGAGTCGAAATATTAGAGCGCGTAAGCGCCGCGTAGTCGTCTAACGTGTAAACATTAGTACGGAACTCATATAAATGTACACAAAATTTGTACTTATTATTATAATCTTTATAAAATATCTGATAACGCAATGTACATATGTTCAATGTTCATTTTTGACCGCAAAATGGCATTATTTTTAACTTTTTTCATTGGATCTCCGGAGACGCTGGACATGCCTTTACAAAAATTTCACCAGTTGTTCATTTTGTCAATACAAGTAAAATATGTTTTGAATCACACAAGTCGGACGCTCCGTTCTCTTAAAAAATCAATTTTGGCACTTTTTGTCGGCAATGCTCGACCTGCCTTTGCCAAAAACTAATCAGCACGTCTCCTTATCAATACGAATCAAATATTTTTAAATGATTCAAATCGGTTAACCCTTGTTCCCAAAATCGTTGACGAAATTTTGTATCCGCACACACACATGCAAACAAACACACATACATCAATTTTTTCTAAGGTATGCCAAAATGTTCAGAATGCCTTAAAACATAAAGATACGCAAAAAAAAAATATTTTCTGCCTATGGCCATTTAGAGAAAAATATATAGATGTTTACTCGTTTTTCATTTCATTAGATGTAAAATAGTTTACTTCATTCTTTATAAAAATAAAATAGATGTAAGTTGTTTATAAAAAGCAGCAAGCTACACCAAAATATATATATGATTTTTTTTATATAGGATAGGTTTATATAGGACACAAAGATCCAATATTTTTTAAAATTTTTTTTAATTTCAATAATTATTACAACTGTTACTAACATCTAGTAATATATGTAATAAATATTAACAAATTTAAATAAATAAATAAAGATCCAATATGTCTTTGAGCAATTATATTGTAAAAACCAAAACAATTATATTACAACTCCCAGCTAAATTATCCTATTTTAACTATGCTGATAATTATTTCTGACGAAATACTAGATCAAGGTTGTATACAATGGTATCTCTGTAAAAAATATACCCATGAAATTTATATTTGCAATTGGTTGAATAATGTAGCTATTATTTTGTAAAATCCCTTTAAAATTAAAAATAAGACATAATACCTGTTTACCACTTGTCTATTCCTATTTACCCAGCTTATGGGGTAAAAAGGACCAGGTGACAAATTCTGAAAAAATGCAAAAAAAATATTTCTACAGTCATTAATTAGCTGGGAGTTTTATTGAACATAGTCAGATAAATGTTTGTTCGATATGTATAATTTGGTGTGATATGGTTTGGTTTTCTCAATATAATTGCTCAAAATCAAACTGGATCTTTGTGCCCTGCTCTTCCCTATATAAATAAAAATTTTATTGACTCTATTCGCAAATTAAAGCTGGGAGTTGTGATATAATTGTTTTGGTTTTCACAATATAATTGCTCAAAGTCAAATTGGACTTTTGTGTCCCGACCAGTAAAGTCTCCAGTTTTAATATAATACTACCTAATTTTATAAATCGGCAAAACTCGCCAATTTCAGTTGGAATTTATTATCCTTTTATTGCGTTCCGCAAATTAACATTTTACCTTTACTCAAGTCATCATTGTATTTTCTAAATATATACATAAATATGAATAAACGCTTATAATAAATAAAAATAAACGCTTATAAATATTATGAGATAATAAAATTAATTTCTTTTAAATATCATTAACAAACTTTCAATTTTTTTCATATGCAACTAATATAAACAAAAAATGGTCTTGGTAAATTTCATTTCGATTGGGTTTCTTCGATGATCGTAAAATTGAAATCATTCTTTGCAGATTAATATCGGAAGCTAATAATAATAATATAATAATAAATATTAGTGGGAATAAATAGTATGACGATATATATTTTCTATATCCGATATCTGATCGTTCCAATCATAAATTATAAGTTTCTCATAAACTAGTTTTGATTTCAGAAAGAAAGTGGTAAAGTGAGTAGTTAGTTGCTTTACGAATTAATTGTACGTCTAACACGATTATCAATGTTAGGGCTTATTAAAGTAATATTGTTAGATAAATATGAACGAAAATATTTTAATTAAAATAAATACAGGTAAAATTGTTGGTAGATATGTGGATATTCTTTAAATGAAGCTCTGCGTCCACTATGCTTCATACATATCTATATATAAATACAATATAATCTTATTTTAGCTAATGGCTATTATTATTTAATATTTTCGTCTTCAATTTTCTATAGGAAAAAAGTAAGATATAATTAGATTTTTCTCTCAATTAGACTTCACGTATTGCTATGTGCCCTCAAATTTTTAACTAATTCATAAAAAATAAAAATAATATTAAAAAATATTAACATAATTTTAAATTGTATTGGTTCAAAATATAACTTTATGTTGCAAAGAAACCCTCGACCCTATGCATTTATTTATTTGTTCATTTATTGGTTTATTAAGGGTTTTCTAAGAATATTTCAAGGTTTGGTACTATTTCTGAAGCATGTTTATTTCATTACCGTGGAAAGTATTGATACTACCCAACCCTAATTATGATGTGTGCGTGCGATTGATAAAAACATTATTATATCGACACTTTTCATGTTAGATTGGAAAGTATCAAACATCTATATATATAAACAAATATATATATATATATATATATATATATATATATTTATTTATTTCCATGATATGGATATTTATTACGTTTCAATCATCGAGTGCATTCCAGGGCTTTGAAAAACTTCAGTTTTTACTTTCTAGTATTATTCAATAAAATTTGCAAAACTTCAGATATATTTTTTTGTCAATTTTTTCTCCTTCTGTCAAATTATATTTTACCAAAATTTATTTAAATTAATCCTTCTAACTCAGAGTTGGCATCATATAACCAATTTTCGCAATAGCGATGTAAGCCAAGTTAAATTTCATATTTGTGGGCTTAAATTGTTAATCATTTTGACATCGTGCTGTTAATATTAATATATTTTTAAAAAAATCAAGAGTGAAGTCCAAGGAAGAGTGATTAGTAACATTTTCATCTTATCTTACTTTTTCCTTACAGAAAAGTAATAAGGAAAGGAATTAACTGATATATGAACTAACCGAAAATATCAATTATTTTATCCAGGCCAATCCAGGCTATACTGCGCTTTCTTTTAATTAGAAAAATACTAACATAATCAAAATAAGAATAACAATAGTAGGTTTTCTGTCCGAAGGCAGGTCTATGAACTATGAGTTAAACTCCAAAACGAATTAGAGAATATAATCCAATATGAACATAAATATAAATAAATACATTTTTTATAAATAAATACTTCTAAATATACCAGAAACTTGTCGGAATTATCAAATTTATATAATAATTTCATTTAAAAACAATTACATATTTCCTATAAACAATTTCTTCCTCCTTTCTCTATCTAATTTGTTTACTCAAAGAATTCAGGCGAGGTTTACATAGTATAACAAATTAATTATATATTCATTGTGATAATAGTTAACCTTTTGTTCAATTAAATTACCTAAAAACCACAATTTTAGGGCTATTATGAAAATCACATAGCCCTGATAATACGACTCGATCTACGCTCATTAATGAGGTTGATTTTCTACTAATGCTAACTAGTTGTAGGTGGCACTTTGCCTAAAGACAAGTTGTATAAATTAATCGACTTAGTTGAAAAGAATTGAGGTTTATGGCTTGGAAGTTTAGGTAATAAAATTTAACTAATAATATTGCTAAAATAGAGGTATAGTTATCACTTCCACTCAAAATTAATCAAATTGATTTTTAATTGATATATCTGAAATGGACTTATAATATCAGCTTCAACAATTTTAATTTACTTAACATTTACAATTGCCGAATTTATTATTCCAAACTTTGATGAATTTTTAAAATTAAACGACGTATCGTAAGACCATAATATTTTGGTATGTTAGTTTGGTTAGGCCAAGAATGAACAAACCGCGGCCCGCAGACTTCATGCGGCCCTATATATTTATAAAACGGAATTTTAACTATTTTATCAACTTTCTCTCGTCACTAAGTTATTTGTAATGCATTCTTGTATTGTTGTATTAATTTATGATTCTTTTTTAATTTTATTAACTTCCCATAGGGTAAGTTACAGTATTGGGCCGAAAATTGAAAATGAAAATTTTTGCATATCTTCACGTTTCAGAGGTTTCTGAACATTTTGGCAATTCTCAGAAAAAATTGATGTGGACGTGTGTGTGTGTTTTGTGTGTCCGCATTTTTTCGTTCACGTTTACGGGCGCACGGATTAACCTATATGAATGGTTCAAAAAACATTCAAATTGGTACCACAGTGGCAATTTAGTGGCACTAGTTTTATTTGTATATTATGTTTATTAGTATATATCAAGCTATGTAAATGATTAATAAGTGGGGCCCGCCACATAGTTTGAAAATTTAAATCCCTGAGTTGGAGAGGTTGCCCTCATCCCCTCGGTTTAGACCAGTGGCAGGAGAACTGGGGTAAATTACCCCAAATGGGGTACATTTTTGATATTTATTTTATTTGTGACCTAATTCTCCGTATGGATGATATCTCTCTAACCCATGACGGTAATATCAACTTAGACAAAAACATTTTGGGTCCCCTGACCGCTGGTTTAGACTATGAAGTGATACAAAGTTTTAGCAAACAAAAATAGTTTTTCAATAATGAATTACAAGGCAACAGCTCGGCCAATTAAAAGTTAATAGCACAATTTTGAACCAATACTTTTCGAACAGTTTTTGTATTTTTGAGATCGATTCAGGATTGTAGGCTAAAACGTTTCCAAAATCTTACACTTTTTTTTTTGCTAATTCTAAAAAAAAACATTTTGGCCAATCGTCTCACAAAACTAATCAATGCTAGTTCTTATCGAGTTACATCAATTGGCTTTTACAATTTTGGAATTGGTGCAACCGTTTTTGAGAAAACGTCGACGAAAGGTCACATTTCCGTCACACACACTTACATTTTCCAAATTTGGGTTAAACGATTCAGGAAAACTTGAAGCATCGTGAAAACAAAATTAGCAAAACTATTTTCTTACAAATTCTTGGATTTTCTGGCTAAAACATAAATCACTCCTTCGGTAATAATCATAAGTCATAAGTCATAAGTCCATTATGAGATAGCACTCTCCCCAACCATATTTATCTTTCTAATTTAAAAAAACGGTTTGGCTGATTGTCTTACAAAACTAATCAACACTAGTCCTTATCGAGTTACATCAATTGGCTTTTACAATGTTGGAATCGGTGCAACCGTTTAAGAAAACGTCGACGAAAGGTCACATTTTTGTCACACACACTTACATTTTCCAAATTTAGGGTTGAAAGATTCAGGAAAACTTGAAGCATCGTGAAAACAAAATTAGCAAAACTATTTTCTCACAAATTCTTGGATTTTCTGGCTAAAACATAAACCACTCCTTCGGTAATAATCATAAGTCATAAGTCCATTATGAGATAGCACTCTCCCCAACCATATTTATCTTTCTAATTTAAAAAAAAAACGGTTTGGCTGATTGTCTTACAAAACTAATCAACACTAGTCCTTATCGAGTTACATCAATTGGCTTTTACAATTTTGGAATTGGTGCAACCGTTTTTGAGAAAACGTCGACGAAAGGTCACATTTTCATAACACACACTTACATTTTCCAAATTTGGAGTTGAATGTTTCAGAATGACTTGAAACATCATGAAAACAAAATTAGCAAAACTATTTTCTGACAAATTTCTGGATTTTCTGGCTAAAATATAAACCCCTCCTTCGGTAATAATCATAAGTGAAAAATCGAAAGCAGAAGTCCATTATTAAGTACAACATTTTCTCTAGTTAATTTTCTGTGTATCATTCTAGAAAACTCAAGATCATTAATGCAGTTAGCCATTAGCCTAGCCATTATCAAATAAATAGAGCAGACTTTACGGCTGCGTTTGTTATATTATCCACAGGTGTCCCCCATCAGAGTCCTCGTTGATGGGCCGGTCGCCTTGATTTAATAATTTGTTATAAAACAATTATTCCGTTCCGGTATTTGATTATTATTTCTGTATCAAACTTTCGTTACAAGAATGTGCGCTAGAAACTTGAACGCGGGCAATTAGAACTGCAAACGCGGTTGCTCATCATAAAAATATATACATAGAAATAGATTATATGTATACATATACATAAACATATACATAAACATATACATATATATGTGTGTGTGTATGTGTTTGTTGCACTACAAGGTATAATTACTGATTGTAGGTGCTCTTATTGAAATTTCACTAAAATTTTGATTTTATGAGTTTTAGGGCTTTTAGAGAACTTCAATTCCAATACTTTCTTTCACGCATTATCAAAACCGTGACCATCAAATTTTGCCATAAAAAATATTTGTGTTACATTTGTTTAAAAAAGACTTAAAAAAATATTAATAGGAAGGTGAAAGTTTAGGGCTGTATATATTTTTCAACTCCGCGATATAAAAAATAACTAGTTGCGTTTGGCATCGTGCCTTATGGCAAATTGCTGGAACTTTCCGTACCGTAACGCTTTCATTTAGATTATTATAAATACTGTAACAATGTCTAATATTTATAAAAATTATATAAACTGAATTACAAAGTTAAAATTATTTATTTAAATTATACAAGTGAGCTTTAGAACTTTAGCCAGAATTGAATAGCCAGAAAGTCTGAATTATTTTCGATATACAAAAAAAAATTGTTGAGAAAAAAAATGGAAAAATTTTTTTTTTTCAAAAGCAATCATTTTGTTAAAACAAGCAGAAAGTTTTTTGAATCATTCAAATCGGATGTTCTCTTAAAAACTCGGTTTCTATTTTTTGCACTCTTTGCTCCGTGTCTCCGAAACTAATCAGCACATCTCCTTATCAAGAGGAATCGAATGTTTTTTTAACCATTCAAATCGGCTGATCCGTGCGCCTGAAAACGTGGACGAAAAATTATGTCTATACATACATACATACACACACACGTCCATTTTTTCTGAGGTATTCCATAAAATATTCAGAAACCTTCAAAACCTGAAGAAATGTAAAAAAATTTCAATTTCGATTTTTGCACGATTATAATAACTTACCCTACGGGAAGTTAAAAATACAAAAAATCGATCCCAAAGCTCTTTAAATATTTAATCTTTCAATATTTTTATAGCATGATCTAAAACTTTGGTGAAGAAATAACGGAAAAAACACATTATTAACATTTTTCTTCTTTCACATCATAAAATTAGGTATTTTGCCATTCTTTTTCTTTTTTTTCAAATTTTATTTAGCCAGAGTTATAAACATTATTCTTTATATATATATATATATATATATATAAATAATTGTTAAAATCAGTTTTCAATTTTAATATGAAAATGATATTATCATGTCATCGAGATATAAAAATAATTGATATCGTGTCATCAAAATTTTATATTTCATCATACATAAAAAATTATTATTAGGGATGGACAACCATAAATAAAAATAAATTGCTATTTAAAATAAAATTTAAGCTTATCCATTAACTTAATAAGTAAATCTTAATCGAAATTCAGTGAATAACGTTTAATGACTGAAATCTGGATGAAAAATGATTTTATTGCTAAAATTATTGTTATGCACTGGGTTTGTGGTAGGTGGGTGAAAATTTAGAATTGTCTGTGGTTTTTAAATATAATAAATTAGTCGAGATAATACAAAAAAATCTTAGGGGTGGCCAATTCTTACCACTGTTAGCCGATTCTAAGTCCTACTGTTTGTGAATAAAAAATTTCATAAAAATCCGGATGTTGTTTTTGTAGTTGTTTTGGTTTTCACTGTTAATTAAATTATTCAATAATAAAATTTGATTGTCTAAGTTAAAGTTTCAGTTTTTTTCTGGTTTGATTTACTTAATACTGGCACATATATGTGCCGAAACATTTAAATAAAGGAAATCTTTTTTATTTCTAATTTGATGAATTGGCTGATACTTATATCCAACGTATATATATATATATATATATATATATATATATATATATATATATATATATATATATATATATATCAATATCTTCTCTACTTAAAATTCTTGTAATGTAATTATAACTTTCACTAAAATGTCCTCTATTTACAAAAAATCTTACGTCTACCAAGAATATTTTATTATACTTATTTACCACTGTTTTATTTTCACAATAAATTTGGATTTAATATTCTTCGAAACAATTTCTATATTTTAAATCTTTTATAACTTTGATCTCAAGCAAGACCTTTGATATTATGTGCAATCTGTTTTGTAGATCTCATTCGTCCTCTTACTCCATCATGTTTATTATCAAATTTTTCACCTGTTGAGTTTTAGTATTCATTTGATGTTCAAGAGTATTTAATAAATACTACTTATTATTATTCAACTAAAGTAGAAATAAAAATCTAACTTGTTTTGTGTTACTTCTTCAATCTTTAATTTACTTGAAGCAATATTATTGTAAATATTAGGTTGTCAAATATCTCCCTTCCGCTTTTTTGCTATTGGTTTATAATACAAAAAGGCGGAAGGGAGATTAATAAATGTAAGGGAAATTAATAAATTGAGAGCATAATAACAATTGCTTTAGCTATGCTTGCATTTATACCATAAATTGAAATAATATCACAAAAGATCAATAACATTTCTAATACAAAATCTTTCAGTTAATTACTTACAATTAATACCATTAGAATAAAAATTAAATCATTATTGAAATCCATTTATTTTTATAAAAAGAAATTCAACAATAAAATTATGTATACTATATATTTAAATAATATTATAACTGAGAATATGTATAAAAATCCATTTTCACTCAGACCTTCTTTTTCTTTTTTTCTTAGACTTTCTATCGTCTTCACTTGAACTGCTCACACTAACATCTTTATGAGACTTTTCTTTCGGCCTGTGTTTTTCAGAATATGATTTTTCATAATCATCATCACGTCTCTGATGTTCATATGATTGATGAGATTTTTTATGATCACTGTAGGAGTTTTTTCTCTTTGATGTATTGTAATCTTCTTGTCTTCTGTAGTTTTGACTAGAAGAATTTCTGTCGGATCTCTCACTTTCTCTGCAGGAGAATAAATACAATCATTTACTTGTGATAATATTATGATAATTTGTTTAAAAAATACCTATCTACCAAAATTATGAATGATTTCTAATATTAAATTGTATTAATATATTTATTTACCATTGAACTTATCATTTCTATCATTTTTATATGTCAAATCATGCTCACCTTCTACTGTCCCCATATTTGTCTTCTTGTCTTCTATTATCATTAGCATATGTTTCTTCTCTTCTTCTGCTGTCGTCATATTTGTCTTCTTGTCTTTTATTATCATTAGCATATCTTTCTTCTCTTCTTCTACTATTGTTGTCATATTTGTCTTCTTGTCTTCTATTATCACAAGCATATCTTTCTTCTCTTCTTCTACTATCGTTGTCATATTTCTCTTCTTGTCTTCTATTATTATTAGCATATCTTTCTTCTTTTCTTCTACTATCGTCATATTTGTCTTCTTGTCTTTTATTATCATTAGCATATCTTTCTTCTCTTCTTCTACTGTCGTCATATTTATCTTCTTGCCTTCTATTATCATTAGCATATCTTTCTTCTCTTCTTCTACTGTTGTCATATTTTTCTTCTTGTCTTCTATTATCATAAGCTTGTGTTTCTTCTCTTCTTCTACTACCGTTGTCATATTTTGCTTCATGTCTTCTACTATCATTATCATAATTTCCTTCTCGCATTCTATTATCATTCTCATATGTTTCTTCAGGTCTTCTAGTATTATATTGTCTCTTATCATAGTCCCTAGATTTTTCTTCATATCTTCTACTTTTAACTCTCTTGTCGTATCCCCTTTCATTAGCATGTCTACTATCATCATATCGGTTTTGGTGTCTTTTGCTTGAAGTGTGTTTGCCCTTTGAGGATTCATCATATCTTTCATGTTTACTGTATGTTTTTTTATTGTTAGACTCTTTTTCATCACTCAGTATAACTCCTCGACCTTTACCTGAAATTAATAATAAAATATGATAAAAATCTCACTTCTAATAATAATTACAGTTTTAGAACTAAATAAATATACCTTTCCACTTTATTTTTGAAACCGACTGTGAAAAGTCTACATGTATCCTTCTATCATCTATCAAAACATTGTCCATTTTAAAATAAGCATCTTCACAAGATTTTCTATTGTCAAATTCAACAAAAGCATATTGTAAAGACTCTCCTGAGATTTTATCTCTTATCACCTCACAACTGTTAATTTTTCCAAAACGACTAAAAATAATTTCTAAATCATCGTCAGTTGTAACTGGATTCAGTTTACATACAAAAAGGACATTTTCAGGTGGGGCCATGTCAGCATCAGGTAGATCGCCCACAATTTCCAAAATTGTAGCCCTGGCTTTAGCTTCACGAGCTTGAATCATCTCGTTGATCTCTTGTTCTGTTTTACCTTCAGTTTCATCTATAGCCTCATCAGGTGCTATTCGACCTCCCTTTAGACGTTCAGCACTTGGTGATGGGGATCTACTTGGAGCTCTAAAACCTTTGGGATCTTCAAAGGGGTCTTCCAAGACAACAGTATGCGTGATACGTATATCTTGATATGGTCTATTATCTGAGTCACAAATTGCTTCATTTAATTTCCTTAGTATCTCATGACCTTCACTCACCTCTCCAATAATACAATGAGTCCCATCCAAAGACGTTAAATCAGAATCTAAAGTAAAGAAAAATTGAGACCCTAACATGTTTTCACCAGTTGACACCATGGATAATGTTCCTATTTCTGTATGTCGAATTTTTGGCATAGATTCCCCTTGAAAAAAGCGTTTCTCTGGGCCATTCAAAACACCAAAGATCGATTCACCTCCATCACCAACTCCAGTCGGGTCACCGGTTTGAGCAATAAAATTGTGTTGGACGGTGTGAAATAAATTGAAATTGTAATATTTCATTTTACATAGCTTTAAAAAGTTCATGCAAGCCATAGGTCTTCTCGTAGTGTATAGATCAACCGTTACATCACCTAAAGTTGTTTCTATTACAACCGCCATTTTCTTCTGCAAATATAGAAAATTACAGTAACTTTGGTAAAATCTCTAAAGAAATGAAGAAAACCGTAATACATAGGTTAACTTTCATAAAATTTTGAAAAATCGTTTGCATATGTAAATTTTCGGGACAAATTATCATGTTCATACTAGCAAAAGCAAATTAAACTGACATATTGTTGGTTTTCTTACGATACTATTAAAATAATACCCTTAGAAATTAATAAATGCTAGTGAAAAGTGCCAAAATGCTAAAATGAAATGCAAGAAAAACATAATAGATTAAAGTTATTGATAATTACCGCTTTTAAAGATTCCTCTTATCAATCCTCAAATATCTTATTTACAGAACTTTTTTCTATTATATATCGCGAGAATAAACAAAAGCTAACCTCAAAAATGATTGTCAGAATAAAACGACATTTGAAATATCAATATTTTGTACCGACAAAGCGTTGTCTTTTATATCGATAATATAGAAAAGTAATCGACTCAAATTTAATAATGTATTCTAAAATTATTCTCGTTATAAATATATTATTAGGATTAATTTCTATTTATATCGAGAAATATAAATTATTTTCTTTATTTTGATTTTTACATCTAAAATTTGTATTTTTAGTAAATGATTATGAATTTGTCATACTTTTTATTGCAAATTGCAATCCAGCGCCATATTTTCTGTTCGATTAATTAAAATAATCAATTCGGTTGCTTATTTTAATTATTTTCAGTAAATTTTGTCAATTATTTTTTGGGAATTGAAAGTCCCGCTAATTTTGATCAAATTTATTTATTCTAGCCTAATTAAAAGATTCAGGACTATAAATATGGTTTCGATGAAATTATTAATTTGATATCATGAAAACGATTTATTCGATGTCATTATCGTGAAATAAATGAAATGCGTAATCTTCGCTTAAAACAAAAATGTGAGCGCACTACTTCCGCGCCGTAGTAGCCATGTGATCAGTCAATTCTTTTGTTTCATAAATGTATTAACATATTTTTGTTAATAAAATAAAAATCCAAAAAAATAGTTTATTTTGGAAATAAATTATTCACAAATAACTTTCATGTAAAATTCAAATTCGTTCGTGAGTTTCAAAATAAAGAATCAGGTAAGGAACTATATTTTCTGTATATTATTCATTCGCGTCGAAAAATGTCAATGCGCGTATATATCTCGCCGGCGTCCCCTCTCCATCGCCTCTTTCTCACACAGAGTTGAGTTCTGTTCACGTGAGGTTGTGTCTCCTAGAATTAAGGTCACACAACCCACTTAATTTCGTGAAATAATTACAAAAAAAATTAAAAAAAAAACATAAAAGTACCTAAAAACCCTTAAAAAAATCGAAAAATATAGTGAAAAGTAATAGAAACAAATGTTGAAACTAGTGCGCGCATTCAACGTGGTTTGACTGACAGACGAGCCATTTTGAGGAGATATACGCCACGTTGGAAATATAGATATTTTTAATCAATTCTTATTAATAATTAATTTGTTCGTGGTTTAAGTATATAAAGGCCGTAAGATATGAATCCAGGGGCTCCTAACTACCCGATGGCGTCCCTTTATGTTGGAGATCTGCATTCCGACATCACCGAGGCGATGTTGTTTGAGAAGTTTTCGACTGCGGGGCCCGTATTGTCGATAAGGGTATGCCGAGACATGATCACGAGGCGCTCCTTGGGCTACGCCTACGTTAATTTCCAGCAGCCTGCCGATGGTGAGTATAGAATAATTAATAAAAGGCACACGTGTTTTTTAACGGCGGCCATCTTGGACGAGTTTATTTAGCGAATTATGCTAAGGGTCTCTTCGAGGCTTTCGATTCGATTTATTTCGGGAATTTTAACTTTTCCGTAGAAAATGCATTATTTCCATACTTTTTACAATAGCATTATTCTTGATATCCCTGCAGATAACTTTATTTTCTATAAAATATGTTTGTTGCATCATCTAGCGCATGATACATTCCAAAGCTATGTAGCACAGCATGTGAAAGCTTGCTTTCCAAATATCGTTTAATTAATTACGCACTATATTTTTGATTTTTACATTTTTTCACTTTCGCTACTTCAAAAACATAATTGAATTTCTTGAAATAATACGTTTTCCAAGCATATAAGGGAATATTAATTGCTAATGTTTATTCTTTTAATGACGTCATAATTTAATCCAATGATAATTTTATTATCAATGGACTTCAATATGAACTTATCTGTGTTTGTTGCCAGCGGTTTTTTTTTAATGCAATGTTATTTAAGTTTGATTTAATTTTGTTATTTATTATCAATTATTTTCCTTGGTTTTCAATTTTTATTTTTACTTGAACAATAAGAAAGTACTTAAATACTTTAGATTAATTTTTGTTATGTTCTCTTCTAGCCGAGCGAGCCATAGACACCATGAACTTCGATATGCTCAAGGGCAGACCTATTCGCATTATGTGGTCTCAAAGAGATCCCTCTTTGCGTAAGTCAGGTGTAGGCAATGTGTTCATCAAGAACTTAGACAAAAGCATTGATAATAAGGCAATGTACGACACATTCTCTGCTTTCGGCAACATATTAAGTTGTAAAGTGGCGCAAGATGAAACAGGTGCTTCCAAGGGCTATGGCTTCGTCCACTTTGAAGCCGAAGATTCTGCCAACAAGTCTATTGACAAAGTTAATGGTATAATAAAGAATCTTATATTGAGAATTGAATAAAATTGACTGTTACTGTAATTTGATTTATTTGTTTAGGCATGCTGTTGAATGGCAAGAAGGTTTACGTAGGCAGATTTATTCCACGCAAGGAACGCGAGAAGGAACTTGGAGAAAAGGCCAAACTTTTTACCAATGTGTATGTCAAGAACTTCGGAGAAGACATGACAGATGAATCCTTGCGTGACATGTTTGAGAAGTATGGGCGTATCACAAGCTACAAGATCATGAGCAAAGATGATGGTAAATCTAGGGGATTCGGATTCGTTGCTTTTGATGATCCAGATGCAGCTGAACTGTCGGTAAGTACAAGTTATAGTTAGTTTTGAACCCCCACTTACAAATCAGCACCACCTTATCTTTTTGTTATGTAATTTATTGTTCAATCATCTGAATTTTAATTTATTACTTTCAGGTTATTGAGCTCAATGGCAAAGAGTTAGTGGAAGGCAAGCCGATGTACGTTGGTCGTGCTCAAAAGAAAGCTGAACGCCAACAAGAACTCAAGCGTAAGTTTGAGCAGCTGAAAATAGAACGTCTGAATCGCTACCAAGGTGTTAACCTGTATGTCAAGAACCTTGATGACACAATCGATGATGAAAGGCTGCGCAAGGAGTTCACACCGTTTGGTACAATCACATCCGCAAAGGTAATGCTTATCAGATTGAATTATTAATCATTAAAATTCTAAGTTTTTTCTTTTAGTGTTATTTCAATTAGTATTAAGAATAATTGAAGGTATCTTATGATATGATTTTCTTTTAGGTGATGACTGAGGATGGAAGAAGCAAAGGATTTGGATTTGTTTGCTTCTCTTCTCCTGAAGAAGCTACAAAGGCAGTCACTGAGATGAATGGACGCATTGTGGGTACTAAGCCATTATATGTGGCTTTAGCTCAGCGTAAGGAAGATCGCAAAGCACACTTAGCCTCACAATACATGCAACGTATGGCTAACATGAGAATGCATCAAATGGGACAGATATTCCCAGCTGGAAGTACAGGTGGTTACCTTGTACCCACAATGCCACAACCCCAACGCTTCTATGGTCCAGCTCAAATGACTCAAATCAGAGCAACTCCCCGTTGGCCATCACAGCCTCAATTGCGTCCGGCTGCCGCAGGTGCAGCAGCTGCTGCTGGCGCTGGTGCGGGTGGATATGCTCAAGGGGTGGAGCATTCAGACCAGCTCCCAGAGCCCCTGGCCAAACTGGTAAGATGATAGAATCTGTAATGCTTAATAATATAAATTATTCACAAATGCTATATGCTTTGTTATAATGAACATATGAATTAATAGGAGCAATGCGAAATGCGATCTCTGCCCGCCCAATTACCGGTCAACAGGCAGCTCAAGCAGGAGCAGCAGCTGCAGGTGTTGCACAGGCCAGACCAATGGCTGGAGGCCCAGTTGCTGCAGGCCCTGGTCGTCCAAGTTCCTACAAGGTAATGATATATTGTGTAATTTATATTTTTCTATATAAATCAACTTGAGGGGTATATCAATGAATGGTAATTATAATTTTCATATACTGAAACCCAGTACTCGTTAGTGATACTTTTATCATTTACAAATTTATCACCTCCAAAATACTGGCAAATTATATTTGAAACATATATTGCACTGCTGTTCTTTTTCAGGATAGTGGTTCTAATTTTTTCATACAAAAAATATACTTACATAATTCAGGGTATATAGTTAAATGTCTATTTTATCCACCCAGTTTTCACTTAGGGAACTTATATCTTTAACTTTTGTCTTTTAAATCCTTGAAACATTTCTGTGAGAAAAATGTTCTTTTTTTTATGACCTTTCAAGAATAGCACAAATTTATGCCTTTTAACCAGAATGATACCCTCTTTAGAACAAAGAAACCAGTACCATTAATTCAAACATTTTTCTTTGAAATCTAAATAAATGCTTCATTTAGAACTTTTTAATGTGTCAATATTATTCTTATATGGTATGTAACTTATAATAATCTTCCAGTACACATCGAACATGCGCAATCCACCTCAAGTGCTGGCTTCTGCAAATGCTCAAGCTCCTCAGCCTCAACAGGCAGTGCTGGTACAAGGCCAAGAACCACTCACCGCTTCCATGCTTGCCGCAGCACCGGCTCATGAACAGAAACAGATGCTTGGAGAGCGATTATTCCCTCTTATTCAGGGAATGTACTCTGACATGGCCGGCAAGATCACCGGTATGCTTCTTGAGATCGACAATTCTGAACTCCTGCACATGTTGGAGCATAACGAAAGTCTTAAAGCCAAGGTGGAGGAAGCTGTTGCTGTATTACAGGCACATCAAGCAAAGCAAGCCGCGACTCAGAACAGTCAGGCTAAGAAGGAGTAAAGAACCCCACGACAAGCTTCCAGCAATTAATTTCCCTTGGCTACACCTTTTTGCAACTTTACTAGCGGTGTCCTAATTGTCCCATTGTGAAAGATTCAGCATTCGTGAGATTGCAGTAAAGTTGCTTGTAGTTTTAATTGACTGGACTCAAAAGGGCCACTATCAAAAAAAAAAGTTTACCTTAATTTCTTACATGAATTAGATATAAAAAAAATGGTAAATTGGACGTATAAATGGGACCTCAAAATATAATCTAATAAAAAAAACACCTCATATATGAAACAAAGAATTGAAGATTGTATGTCTTGTACTTAGACTACAAATCTTTTTTAAGAAAATACACAGAAAAATAGCCTTACATATTCGACTGTTTATACTTGTGACAAGTTTAAAGGATTTAATTTAAGCGACTTCTGTATTTATGTAATTCACCTACTCTAAATTAAGACTGTAATTTATCATTATCTGACATAGTTTTTTGGTTTTACGTATTTTTTATTAAAATTCTTGTGAAGTTCAACAAGTAGAATATTGTTTTTTTAATTGGGTTATTTGGACCTTAGAATATTCTAAAATACTCTATTTACATAGAGAGAGCAAGATGCTTAAATTTATACAATATGTCGAGTAAAACCAAAAAAAACGTAAACTTGCATGCTTTCTAGACATGCTGCTATAATCATAAAAAACAGTTTTGTCCATCTTGAAATAAGTCAGATCTTATATTATATACATTAATAATGGATCGATCACATATTGCTGTATCATTGAAATGAAATAATTCAGGGTGGAAATATAATTTTCCTATATATATTCTTCTTTTATTTCTGATAGTTTTTTAATTAATCATTTGCATTTAGGTAATCAAATATATTCATAGTGATTATTTTCAGCTATACATAATGTGTGGTCTGCACGACCTGAGAAGTAATTATTTTAGTCTTATATTATACTTTTTTAATTTTTATAAATTATATTCAAATTGGCAATGCATGGGATCTATTATTCTTCAGAGCGCAATTACTTGATTGGCCATAAATAATTCTATTGAAATTTAAAAAAAAATAACTGAATGAATTTAATTTATTTACAATAATGGATTATCAACTAGTGAATAGTAATATAGAATTACTTTTCATATTTTTAAATTTGTCAAATTATCATTCAATTTCACTAATTTTTCTATTTTGTTTTTATTTTAATTCGATTTCTGTTTAGTGATTCGATATGTATGTTTCATCTAAGATTGAGTTTAATTTTTTAACTTTGAAATGTTGATTATTTCTGTCAAGTCTTACCAGTAATTCTTAATAGTGTACATAAGTTTTATTTATTTGTTTATGCATAAACAAGCTATGACTACTAATAATTATTATTTCAGGCTCTTGTGCAAGCTCATACATAATTAGTAATTTTACTGATTATGTATTACGGCTGATTATATTTTCAGTTCATTGATGTTATATCCTATAATACTATAATAAGATACTATAAAAATTACTTTAATTAAAATGTTATCTATATAATAGTAATGTTTTATAGAAGCTTATATTTTTATAGTCCGCTATACCAATGAGTTTTTTCTTGACCAAGTTGTGAATAAAGAGTAGTGGATATTATCAATTATTTTACTAAACATTCGAATTGATAAACTTCAACTTTGTGCAAAATGCTAACATATTTTTTGATAAACAGTGAGAATTATTTGAATGGATCTGATAATAAGAAAAGTTGGTGAAATACTTTCTTCCCTGCAGGTTAATAATTAACTGCAGATACAAGAAGCTTGAAAACTCAATGTTATTTCATTTGCCTTCAGTTGAGTTATTCGAGGCTTCAAAATAAAAACCACTTCACATAAACTGGAAAGCTCCACTCACAACCAGATGAGTCTCAGAATATGATGTACATATGAGTCAAAGGAGGTATCTTAAAAACAGCCTGAGCATGTCACTTATAATTGCTGGTGTAAAAAGATGGTACGCTACAATTTGAGACTGGGTTTGGTGTTGAGACTTTTATTGATGGTCATGGTCAATGCCAATCTAATCTGAAATTGATTATGTATAATAGAAATTGAAGACATCTAAATGTAAGTTGTACAAACATTCCAGTAACATTTTTCTTTTTTTTTTAGAAAGACGTTTCAAATCCAGGGGGGCAAGAGTGTTAATTGTTAAACAAGAACTTTGAATGCAGCCAAAAAACTATGAGAAATAAAAAAATGTAAGTTTTGGTACTTAAATATTTAGCCTCAATGTTCTTCTTTACATCACTTGGCTTGTATAAAAATTGGAATTAGCTCATGTTAATAATATTAAATGAAATATTATTTATTTAGAATACTATTTTTGGAAACAATCCAACATTTTTGAGATGATGTTTTTATGCATTTTTTAATTTCTAGTCTGTTAACATCAGTTGCGTATTTACAAAATTAAATCAAATTGAAAAAATTAAGGGGGCGCAACAACTTTTTTATAAGAGCAGGGGGGGCCGGTGCAAAAATGGTTGGAAACCACTGTCTTGGCCATTTATTTTGACAGTCGAACACTTCACAGGCGCCCATTTTGAAAAAAAAGTTTATTAACAGCTTAAACCGATTTCAATTCTCTTTTATAAAACATTTTACCGCATTGTCGAATATTTACAACTAGATTTCTCTTTATTTTAACAGAAGCTGCAAAATAGCAAAATAATAACGTTTAAGAAAAACTGTTTAAAGTGAACATAACCTATAAAATATGTCAAATGTATAAACACTTTCTTTGTGCAAGCATTTATTATTTAATAAAATGAGTGTTCTATATAGAAGACAATTATTGTACAAATATAAGCGATGTGTATATGGCAGATCCAAATCTACATCAAGCCAGTCTAATAAATCGTAAATATATACTTTAAATTACAATTATTATTGTCATTTACAATTAATGAAATTATTTAATCCCTAATAGGTCAGACTGGGTACCTACAATAGGTCTAGAAGTGCATGCTCAGATATCTTCAAAATCTAAATTGTTTTCGGGAGCTAGCACAGATTTTTCAAGCCCTGTTAACAATTGTGTTTCATTCTTTGATGCAGCCATTCCTGGAACTTTACCCGTAAGATATTAAAAGACTACTCTAACTTATCTGTTTTCCTTATTATTAATTCTGCTTTCGTTTTAGGTTTTGAACCAGAAATGTGTCGAATCGGGAATACGGACAGCGTTAGCTTTGAATTGCTCAGTGCATAGATTGTCGATGTTTGAAAGGAAACATTATTTTTATGCTGATTTACCAGTATGTGGTTTGTATTATATATTCATATTAATACACATAAACATTTTATGATGATTTAATACTATAGATCATTTTTATATTTAGTCTGGTTATCAAATTACTCAACAACGCAAACCTTTGGCTAGCAATGGATTTTTAGAATTTTATGTAGATACAGATCATAATAATAAAAAGATTAAGAGATATAAGAAAGCTTCAAAGTTGTTGAGAATTCAACTTGAACAGGACAGTGGTAGAAGTTTACATGACGAATATGAGAACAAGTAAAGTATTATTGTGATGATCTTAGAAATTAAATTTACTTTCATCAAATTTTTCAAGACATCTTGTTTTACCAATGCTCAAATGTAATTACTTCAAACAAATTCAAGTTTAAAATCTATGGTGAAACAGTTTTTATTAAATCTATAAAGAAACAGATACCATAATATTTGTTTAGTTTTATTTATATAAATCTTTTATTTTAAGGAGCCTTGTGGATTTAAATCGAGCTGGAATACCTCTAATGGAATTAGTATTTAATCATGATTTAAATAATGGAGAGGAAGCTGCTAGTCTTGTAAAAGAATTGGTGGCTGTCTTACAAGCTTTAAATACTTGTAATTGCAAAATGGAAGGTATATTATTATATTTCTACATTATTAATATAAAAACATTATTGCTTTGCTGATTAATTTAAGAGGGTGCCCTGCGTGTGGATGCTAACGTTTCTTTATCTAAGCCTCAGCAAGGTGATAAAAATATTGAACTTGGAATTAGAACTGAAATTAAAAATATAGGATCTATAAGAGGAGTTGCTAATGCAATTAAATATGAAATTAACAGGCAGGTAACTTTTTATTTGGATAGACGTTTAAGTCTAAGTTGTACAAGCATTAGTAAATAACATTTTTTTCTTTTTATTAGAAAGAGATTTTAAATTCAGGTGGAAAGATTGTTAATGAAACAAGAGCTTGGGATGCAGCCAAAAAAATTACAGTAGCTATGAGAGAAAAAGAAGATAGACATGTAGGTTTCGTTACTTAAAAATAAGCCTTACACATCATCTGCCTTAAAATATTATTTATCATTTACCATTAAACAGGATTACAGATTTATGCCGGAACCAAATTTGCCACCATTAATTTTGAAAATTGATTCTGATCCAATTCATAGTAATCAAAGCATTGTCTCAAGCAATGATAAATGGTATAAACCTGATGATTCTTCAGATTTGATTAATGTTTTATCTTTGAAAGCTACATTACCAGAACTGCCTCATGAGACCAGAAGTAGATTGGTTACTGATTATAACTTGACTCCAGAGCTAGCTATTACTTTAGTTGTAAGTAAATGATAATAAGTTATATCATGTGATGTATAAATAAGTCTATTTAATACATATAGTTACAAACTATTTCAATATTTCAAAGATTCCACCTCTCTTGTTCATAAATCACTTCACCTAATTGCATTTAAGTACTTCTATGAAATGAAAGAATTAATTTCTTTATACTTTTGCAGGATGATTCAAAGCTGTTATCACATTTTTTATACATTGCTGAAAATACCAAAATGAACCCAATGAAAGCAGCAAAATTTCTCATCAATGAACTGCTAACTGTTTTAAATAAGAACAAAATTGAAATTGTAGACTCGTAAGTTTATTTGTGCTGATTTGATACTTTATGCTACACTCTAGCATGCATAACAAATTTTATATTATGATTTCAGTCCTATAACCAAAGAGAATTTAACAGAAATATTAAATTTATTACATGAAGAGAAAATAAATAGCAATACAGCCAAACTGTTATTGCAGTATTTAATTGAAGATCAGTCAAAAACTCCTATTGAGGTAATTGCATCCTCTCTTTTGTATAATAATAATAATAATAATAATAATAGTAACTACAATAATAACAAGTGCTATGCCCAAATGCAGGTACACGATGTGCCAGCATTATAAATCGATGATTCTCATTTTATTTTCCTTCCTGTTTATTAATATTATAGTGAACTAAAACTTCATTAAAGTTTTTTTTTATTTTGTAGATAATGAAAGAAAATAATTGGGTACAAATCTCAGATGAGGATGAATTAACAAAAATTTGTCAAGAAATCATAGAACAAAATCCAAAACTAGTCAAATTATACAAAGGAGGTAATATATTTCATATTTGCATGAAACTATAGAAAGTTTTGATTTATATAAATACAATATATTTTTGTTAATGATACAAAGCAATGATTTCCAACCCCCAGGGGTTAATAACTACTTCCAAGGGGTCTGGGATCATAACAAAAAAACTTGTGGGGTCCACGCAATGAAAATGGGATTCACTACAAGTAGATCTCAATATTTTTTTTTTGTTATGTTAAATTAAATTAACATCATAAATATCAGTCGGCCTTTTCAAATTAAAAAAAAATATTTATTTTCTACTTATATATGCCAAAAGGAAGTAAATAGGTAGCCCTATTAAAAGAAAAACATGTTAATATTGTTTGTCTCTGATTTGTTCATATCTTTTTACTCATAATATCTATATTAAAAAGTAATATACAATATTTATAATTGGACCTGAAAAGAATTTTATGCTTTTATAAAAATATGTAAGTTGTAGCATATGGGCATTCAATTTGTGGCTGCAATGTTTGAACTTTGAAAGACACTATATATTATCTGTTAAAGGCTTATGCTTGGCCATGTATTTTTCACTTTTTGAGACTGAGTATTTCTGGATTCCAAAGATAAAAGTTTAAAAAGCTCTTTAATTTAATATTGCTAAAACAGACATGGTAATACATTGTAGAAAGTAGGTTTAACATTATTACCGATCTCCTAACAAATACAAATGTAGACTGGACATTATTTGCCAGGATATGTAAGAATACCCCTTACAAAACTGTTCCCTAATATTGATTATTAAACATGTACTTGTTATATGTATATACTGTTATGGTAAACGACCAACGCTGATATCATGTAATGCCGGAACCACCAATGACATTCCTTTCTGTGTAGAAGGTCCACCGATGACACCAACAATTTCGTAGGTTCTTTCTGCTGCTAACAAAAGCTATATCAAAGCTGTGAAGACTTGATCAGTAAACAGTTTGTTTATTTCATACTTTTCATATAACTTCAGCAGTTAGAAATTGATCAATGACTATTGAGTATGAACTGGAGCGGCAAATAAACTCATATTGACCTTAACTCATACTTACTCTGAATTTATACTGACTGTTTATTGCATCATTCACAAGCTTAAATACTAGCTCCTCCCAGGGTGTGTTCTACATTCTTAGATAACAGTGATTCACGACTTTGTTTACTCGTTCTTTGAGTATTACAAAGTAACGACAATGGTTTTGCGGTTTGAAAGCCTTGGAAAAGTCGGTTATTTCTGAGCATGTGTTGTGCTTATCTCGAGGATAGAATGTAATAGCATGAGCAATTTATTACAACTGCGTAGTTTGTATTTTGACCGTTATATAGTAGTGTATAATATTATTTAAAATTATTACAAATTGGTGGATACCCCTAACAATAATTTATTATTATTTACTTTATTTTGAATTTTAAATTCAAGTCATAAAACTTTATAATTATTATCACCTCAAACGTTTACTACACTAAATTTTGTATAATTACAAATTTATTAAAAAATTGTCAGGGAACTGGGTGGTCCATAGCAGCAATGGATTCACAACACCAATGTTTGCGAACTTCTGCAATAAAGATTCCAATTACTGGCCAAAAATAAAATTTTATTATTGTCATTTTGTTAATATTTAATGGATTTTTGCAGGCAAGAAGAAAGTGCTCTTTGCATTATTGGGAGACATATCCAAGAAAACTGAAAACCGTGCTAACATGTCCAAAGTTTCACAAATTTTGGAAAATATGCTCAAATAGGTAAAAAGACTTTTATATGTACATAAGTTATATTTTAACAGTATATTTTTCTTGTAAAATTATTACAACTTTTAATATATTATTACAAGTACATTTATTTAATTTCATTAATTCGGCCTATGCCTTGTCTATCTTTCTTGATTTTTTCTCTTAGCCAACTAGGCAGATAAGTTGATCTATCAAATGGTTGTGCATTAGGAAACATTAATTCTTTCTCAGGTTCTTCAAATGGATGAACTTTCTTCAGTTTTTCCATCAAATATTCTTTATTTATCTCCTTTGGATCACGGTATTTGTCCATGTATTTATTAAAAGGTCGTTTTCTTGGAAACCATTCCTGTGGTCGTAAATAGGGTTCTGGGAAATCGTATTCATATCTGGGTTCTTTCATATCTAAATTTATATTTAAGATTAAAGAATAAATTATTTATAACCTGAGAGTTAAATGTTATTGTTATAATTCTATCTCTTACTCAAAACTTTGTGATAAAAATCTGTAAGGGTTTGGTCCCAGTCACTTTGGAAAAAGCATAATCCTGCTGGGGTAATAAAATCTTGATTTTCACGATAGAAGTCCAATGTTTTAAATGATCTCTTCGTTAAATCAGTACTGAAAGAATACTTTCTTAAATATTTTAACATTATAATAGTTTTTTTTTTTTTTTTCACTTTAAAATAATTTAGTTACCTATTATCAACTTTTAGTTTGGTAAAATCCATCGTTTTATCTTGTTTATACAGAATAAATATGTATCTATGATAGCCTGTACCTTTAGGTGGTATTGGTTGTAAATATGGTACGATTGTTTCTCCTTTAGAAACATCTGATCCTGGTATATTAGCTCTATAAGCAGAAACAATATTATATATGTATGATTAGATTTTTGAAGGGCGCAGCATCGAGCAAAAATGAGAATGTAAAGATTTTTTAACATTAAAACATATTTATAGTATAGATTTTTAAAACATCATTACTATTCAATAAATGGAATAATTAATAAAAGTGTTTTAAAAATCCTTACATTATCTTTTTCACCAAATGTTACCAAGAATACAATCATACATTTCAACATCAAATTTAACTACTTTCTCAATATAAATATTAAATATATTATGTATTGCAGATATATATATTTACAAATTATAAGTGATTTTTATATATTTTGTATATTGTACTTACATAAAAAGATGAACATACTCCTTATCTTCTTCTGTAAAATTTCCATCAGGGTTTGTTAATACCAAAGTATACAAGTCATCTTTACTAGCATCATATTCTATTATTGGTTTCTCTTTGGCATCACTAGGTTTAATAATATTCCCATAAAATACAGGGCACGAATAATCAAAAGGCTGTTCGAAAAATACTTGCAAATTAACCCTAGGTATAAAATAAGCATCTCCAAATAAATGTTCATAAACTGAATAATGATCTGCTATTCTTCTTATATGAAATGGTCCAATTGTTTCAAGCCAATCTTTTCTGACGTCTGATAAGTTTACTTCTACTAAAAATAAATATAATGTGAAAAAAGACAGAAGTCACACAATTTATAATAAGTTATATTCAATATTGTATTATGAAGTATACTTATATAATTTTATCACTAAACTAAATAATATGTATGAATGAATTCAGAGAGATAGATGTATATCGACATAATTATCAGCCAAAGGAATTATGATCAATGGAGAGGTGAAATAAATGTGTAGTATATAAGATATAAATCAGGCTGTGCTATGTCCAAATACTTAAACTAATGAAAATTATTTCTTACATAGCTGATTTCTAGCAAGCTTCTCAAGTTCTGTATCACTCCGCAGCTTTTTAATGTGTGCCATACGTTCATAAAGTTGATCTGATCTCGATTTGGAAGAGGATGGAAATCCAATATCTACTCTATATGACACAGCTTCATCTTGCTTTATCATTTCTGTAAATATATAAGGTGTATTTCACCAAGTGTGATAATATATTGGAAAACATTGTATTACCATTTAATCTTTGTTCAAGAGTTCTTGCAACATCTGGGGCCTTTCCTCGCATACGATGCCCATGTCTCTTGATATTATTTTGGGTGTTAAATAATACATTTTCTACAATTGTTAATCTTGCACAACCTAGTAGTCTTGTTGCCATTTTTTATTATTAAAAGTATTTCACGGGAATTTTTGAAACTGAAATGTAAATATTGATAAAAGATGATGCAGAAACATTACAGTTTTTTAATAGTCTTTTGATTTTATTAATAAACAAATTTGTTGAATATTTTGGAACTTATTTGTCATACTAATTTGAAGTACCTCAAGTTGTATGAAATGCAATTATAGTTATGGTTATTTAGTGGCATAGAAAGAAAATACTCACATTAGACGATTTTTATTATATTCAATGTATTTTTGAATGTTTATTCATTTTTATTTATTATTTAAAAAGTGTCTTGATATATGACTTTTAGGTTATGTTCATATATCAGGAGTGCCACCATACGAAATCAGATTTGAAAATGCCATAGTTATCTTCATAGTCGTGCTCCCAAATGAACAAAATGAACGTTTGCTCCTGAAACTGATTTGTCTTTCCAAACTCTAATTTACATCAATGTCTGAAAGTGTTTATGATAAAACTTGTGTTGTTACTCATCGTTAGCGAATATTTTAACAATAAAAACTGGCGAAGTTATACATTAAATCAAATATTTTCCAAGTACATCATGGCGGGTGAGTTGTTGTCATTGAAATTTTGATTGAGTATATTTTTAAAAATGTAAATTGTTTGTTGAAAGAGGTTCGTTTATTATTATCCTTTCCAGAAATATTATTCATACAAGACTCTGATTTAGAAGACACACAAAATGGTGAGTTTTGAAATAGTGGACCATTTCGTTGTGACAGGTTTCTTAACACGTTATAATTGACACAATGGCGTTGTTCTATATTTAACTGATAACAAAATTACTACGAATGACAGATGGGTGTAATAATTTTCATTCATAACATAAGTAATTCATCAAAGCACCTTCATCGTCAATTAAACATTGGACTACTCAATATAATAATAAATATGCCTTACCATATTTGTTAGGTTATGAGGCTTTTATAATGCTTTTCTTTCATATTTTGAAAAATTACACTTAATTATGGTGAACTATGAAATTTATCATATCTGATATTCGGTATTGATAATGTATATCTTTATTTTGTACAATCATTAAATTTACTCACATTTTTTTGTATTTTTATACTTGCTTAGTCATTGCAGTTTTTAAAAATTACTTCATTTTTTTGGCATGTCTTTTGTTAATTGTTTCATAGTATACTAAATAATTTTTTTTGTTGATTATTGAAAAAACCCTAAACTTGACATATTGTTTAAATTTTGTTTTGAAGTTTCAAAAAAAAGTTTAATACTCAGTTACCTATTAATTGCTAGATGAAATGTTTTCCTTGCTTAAAAAACAATACAAAAGAGGACATGGTAAAAAAAGTATGTCAAATAGACAAATAATAATTTAAAATTAGAAAATAGTGCATTGATATAACATCAATAAAATTTTATTTTTGATATAGAAGGGAATCGATATTAGATGCTCATATATCTTAACAAAAGCTTGGTATAATGTTTATTATTAAATTTTATGTTTGAGTAAATAATTTCTAACATTGTTTACAACTGAACTGAATTTCATTGTATATTTATTATGCAATATGAGTAACTTCTTTAAAATTACATATTACGATTTTTGATTATTCAGCAAAATGTTTCAGCGTTATTGTGTCAGTAGAAAAATGTGTTAAGTATTTGTCATACTAACTGCTTGAGCAACATTTTACATTCCGCATCATTCATCGGTGTGGATAAAAGCTTTGTAGTTATTAATAAATGTAGATAGTTATACATGAACACAATACAATATAAATAGTAAGATGATTGAGAATAATAACGACAGGATTGTTTATACTAAATATATTACATTGATAACACCAAGACTATTTGTACAAAATATATTACATTAATTGTAATGAAGGGTCTTCTACATGAAATTAGGCTCGTGGTTGATTGTAGTCCTATTATTTCATTGTCACTTCAAAGTTTGTTATAGTACAGACATTTAAGCTTAAATTAGGTAAGAATCTCGGAATTCAAGATACCAGCTGTAAATACTTGTATTTTGCACTATGGTAGGGTGTACGCAACATATGTAGGTTTTGAGATAACTTTTAGGGTGCAAAATACAAGTATTTACATACTTACAGTGGGGTATCTCGAATTCCGAGGTGAACTTACCATAATGACTATATTAGGCAAAATATACAGTTTTGTTATAGTTTCAAATGTTTTTGTACTACCTTACTTGAAGGCGTTGTCAAAATTTATGATTATTTTATTATTTATAGACTAGTTAGTACTAGATCATGTTTAAAATTCAACCTGTAAACTTATGGTTATAATTTGGCAAGACATAAACAACCAATTATAAGTAATTTCAACAAATAAACCAATATCATTTTTTCATATGTAAATCTATTCTGAATTTGTATCGAGAGAATTCTTCTTGAGCTACAGATAACTTCCAAACTTGTGTTTATAATTTGGCAAGACATAAACAACCAATAATAAGGAATTTTAACAAATAAATCAATATCATGTTTTCATATGTAAATCTATTCGAGTTATTTTGTAAATAGTATACTGTTTACAAAAACTAGCTGTGGTTTCAGCTTGAACAAACGTGTTTAACACCTCAAGAGAAATATATATGGATATCCTGAAATCTTGAGTAATACCCATAGTTTTTAATAGTCATTTTGGATCGTTTGATACCAAAATTGGAAAAAGCATGTGCTTGTGCATGTAAGCCTAATTTTATCCTTTCATCGTTATTCTTTCAAAAACTTGTTTATTCTAAAATATAAAAAATCATTTGATACCCAATTACAAACTGTACAATAATAATTGTATTACTTAATTAATTCACGAAAGTTTGTTGCTATTAAATGATTATTATTTTCTCGAAGAACAAGTTCATGTTCTCGTCAGAAAATCCCACTTGCTAATTTTGTTTTCTCAACGTTTCAAGTCATTCTGGATCATTTGAGACAAAAAGTATGTGTAAAAATGGAGGAATAGAGTTGATTAGTTTTTGGTGAAGATCGGCCGGGACGTTTCTTTCCAATTGATAGTTGAGTAATCGCAAAAAAATCGAAAAAGAAAATTTTTATATATCTTTACGTTTTAAAGGTTTCTGAACAATTTGGCATACCATTAGAAAAAATGGATGTATGTGTGTGTGTGTGCGGATACAAATTTTCGTCGACGATTTCGGGAACACCGATTAACCGATTTGAATAATTCAAAAAACATTTGATTTGTATTGATAAGGAGACGTGCTGATTAGTTTTTGGCAAATGCAGTTCTAGCCGTTTGGAGATACGGGGCAAAAAGTGCCAAAAGCGGTAACTCAGTTTTTAAGAGCGTCCGATTTTAATAATTCAAAAAACATTTTACTTGTGATTAAATTTTTGGAAAGGCAGGGGTAGCGGTTTCGGGGACCTATTTAAAAAAAGTAAAAAAAAAATGCCATTGGGTGGTTAAAAATGATCATTAGACTTATGCACATTAAGTTATCAGATATTTTATGGAGATTTTAATAATGTGTATCAATTTTGTTTACATTTCTATGGGTTTCGTAACATCGTTTGTCCGTTAGACGGCGATGCGGCGCTTACGCGCTGCGATATTTGCGACAGTGGAATTACTTTGAAAAAAAAACACCAAATTTCAAATTAAAAAATATAACATTTTTGTCCAAAAGTTTTTTTTTCCAAAAATTCAAATTCTTTCAAAAATCTAATTTGTTCAAAGTTTTTAAAAAAATATTTTTGGTACGGGAAGTTCCAGCAATTAAGGCGCGGAGCCATACCCACTAGTTTTCCATAATAGTATTAGGAAAATTTTCGGAAAATTCTATCCCGATTTTCTTTACATTATCAATGTCGTATTAAGTTTTTCCCATGTTGGCAACGACGCCGTGCACACACAAGTAAAGTCGAATCAATAGAATCTCGTACGCAGCTTTTAGATAATATAAATAAAGATATTTATATCTTCGTTTTTGTGTTCATTTACGAATTCTTCGTAAAATAAGTTATAAATTTATGTGCCTTTTAATTATTCACCGACTATGTCCAGTTTCTGTGTTGATTGGATAATGTGGTGAATGTAAGTTTATATCAACTATACCGGCTTTTTACAACATAAATCAATATATTTTGTATGTATATATATAATACATAGATTTGTGTGTGTTGTATTTTATGGAACACAATAAGAAATGTATTATATATAAATTAGGCTCGTATATGAAGATACAGATTATCCGAATTAAGCAACAATTTATTGTGAGGACAATTTCAAAATGTTCAATTTAAATACGTATTTACAGAAAATATGTAAGGCTTCCCAATAAAATTAGTTTATTTTTAATTGCAATATAGTTTAAACTTTTTATAACTTTACTTTTTTACCTTTACTCTTTAACTATTATTATTAAATAAATTCAACGTTACGTCTAGGGCGTTTTTCTAACCAAACAATTTTCCATGTTGCCACATTTTTAACGGCTAACATTTTTTTTATTTATTTCAATAATAATCAAACACACACAAAAATATACATATACATACATACATATTTATTTATTTGAATGTGCTACGTGCGTATATTGCGCTACGTTTTCGTATTGACCTTGAGACGTAGCGAGGTCGTAGACACCGCCTACGCGTAGACACTTTCCCTTTGTATTAACAACATACATATACATCTACATATATTTAATATATATATATATATATATATATATATATATAATTATATTGCAAATTTGTTTTTATGAATTTCGGTTTGACTTTTAATTTTTTTATGATATTCATATATTTAATAATTTTTACTTTTATTTTAATACGTATATTTTTATGTTCCAAACTTCACAATAAATTCTGATACCAATTTTGCTGCACAAATTAATATTAATTAGTATTTTTATTTTATTAGGTTCATGGTTGCTCATTGTCATTTGTTTCAAGCTTTCTTATTTTTTTCCCCATTTACATTTTTTCATATATTTTTAAGCTAAAAGAAGCATCATATACTTGTTCTATCATTTAAATTTCATAAATAAACATTATCACAATTATACTTTATTCATATTTTTTAAATAAATTAAATTTTTACAGAATCCAATGATTCTGGTTCAGGAGAACAGGGACCACAAATTCAAAACGCCAATCAGATTTGTGAAGTTGAACCAGAGCATGGTGATGGTGATGGACAATACAGGTGAATAATAATAAAATAAATTAAATGAGATTTTGTTGAATTTTAACAAGTAAAATTGTTACATAAATTATATCAATGCGGATCAATAAAAATTATCATATAAAATCCATTAATGTGTACTTATTCGATGTGGTAAATACTACACTACTCTAGTTCTTTGCGTCGAATATATTAGTATATTTAATTTTTATTTATTTTATCGTATAAGGAACACTACAATTTACTTAATAATACATTTAGTTATTGGATGCATTGGATTTTACGTTATTTTCTATAATTGAATATTTATTACAAGTGACTACACTAAGCCTTGCTAAACACTTGGCAAATTATACATAAATTATAAAACTAAGATCTTAACCGATATTTAAATTTTTGTTTTGCTTGATTTCTCGAGCTGTATATCTAACTCGATTCCTAGTGCACATCTTATATCTCTTACTTGATAATTGAGGCAAGCTACACATCACTTTTTCACGACCTAAATTGCACATCAATTTCTTAATTTGAATGCATATAAAATTTCGTCGAAAGCTAATATGTGTGATTTCTTGATTTCATCTTATATCTCTTACTCAATTATTGAGGCAAACTACACATCACTTTTTTACCACCTAAATTGCATATCGATTTCTTAATTTCAGTGCTTATTACATTTTGATTGTAATATCGTCTGAAAGCTCATATGTGTCATTGAAACGTTGCATATTAAATAACTATATAAAAATATATAGGGATTTATTTGATATAAATCATTCTTGATATCCTTTATCGATTTCTAATGAATAAATCATCTTTGTTACAGAGACCCATTGGAAGTATGGATGGACTGGAATAGACTCGGTCCTGTTCAAAGACTCGCAAAATATGCAGAATGTGAAGATTCACACACCAGGTAGGATTTTATTGCATACATCTTTAATATATATATATATATATATATATATATATATATATATATATATATATATATATATATATAGCATGTCTGCATGCAGAAAATACTCCAAAGTCTACATAACAAATTTAACAATTTTGTTGAAATAAAAAAATTTTTAACGGCGAGCACCTACTTTATTATTTAAACGGGGTTCAATTTATTTATTTTTTAATTCTTTTATTAATTTATGCATGGAATGATATATGATAATTATTTAGATTTTTTTTCTACAAATCACCATTATCACGTACGTTGCATAGATAGAGGTCGCGCGTTCGATAATCAATCGAAGCCATGGCATCAGGACGTAGCGACATCATAGTATTTTGAATGAATAAATAAATAATATTACCGCACATATGTACTCTGTTACTCAATATTTTTAAAATTATTAAGCACAAAAATTATCTTCTAGAAAAATTCAGTTACGTTTCTATGATTTTACAAGTTTAGTTTTTGGACTTTTCTAGTCAACCTTCTATTTTCGTAGACGTATTTGCACATATTTTCTCTGACAATATTATTTTATCCAAAGTAATTATTTTACCAATTTTTTTTTTTTTTTTTACTTCTGAATCTCCATCGCCTTCGATGCATGTGTGTGTGTTATTTATAAGTCAGACGTCTAGCGACCTAGACAGATTTATAAATATATTTCCTGTATCGCCACCAAATTAAACTCGATCACATTCTAATAATACGACTTTACGATCTTTGATATACATATACGTTAATGGAAACTTTAATTGTGTTAAAAATTATTAAATATAGACTTTGTTACATTGAGAATAAAGATGATTCTCTTTGAACATATAAATTTATGTAGGGCATTGTGCGTCGGTTAGGAGAACTTCATCGGTTTGGAATTTTATAGTCTTAGCATTTTAGATCTTCGAATTCGCTCTCATACATTTTATATATTCAAATTTAACCATGAATGGGCCGAATTTTTGTTTTACATCCAAAATAACTAGGGAAACAAAAATTATAAGCTTATATATGTAAATGAAAAACAATTTTATTTAAAAAAATTTTTGGTATTAATGAATTATGTGCCTTTCAAGTCTCACAATTTTCGAACTTCTGTGTATGAAAGTTATTTCAGGTTGAAAAGTCTAGCAATGGTTACAAATATTGATATTGGTTATCTTGACAACGTTACAGAATTAAGATTTGTGGGTTATCTCACGAGAAAAAACATAATTATTTGGTAATTTATCGAAAAATTGGAAATGTGATTTGAAAGTTACGCGGCCTTTAGAAATTTATATATGTATATATATATTGGAGTGGTCCTTAATATGGACATTTTCGAATTTCCTTACTCCCAGCGGCTCAAATGCTTCCAAATTGATAAAAAAAAATTCTCTTAAAGTTTCAGCTACTAATATTAACGTTTAGATAGTACGCAATTCAATCAAAGCTTCATGTCGAAATAGCATGTAAAGAATTTTGAAAATTAAAAAAAAATATGTATAACTTAGCGACAAATGAATTAAAAGTGGAAATTCGTGTCATTTTTTATTGAAAATTCGACGCTCTACAAAACAGGTTTTTTATAATTTGTCTTGCAGAGCGTCGAATTTTGAATAAAACTCATTCATTTGTTTGCTAAGTTATATTTAAAAAAACACATTTTTAAAATTTTTGAATTTTTTTCCATGATATTTCTTAACTACTTAGCTTTTACAAAACAACCCAACGGTTGGC
Source organism: Ctenocephalides felis (assembly GCF_003426905.1). Taxonomy (NCBI): domain Eukaryota; kingdom Metazoa; phylum Arthropoda; class Insecta; order Siphonaptera; family Pulicidae; genus Ctenocephalides; species Ctenocephalides felis. The sequence goes on from NW_020538040.1 coordinate 13,035,900, forward strand.
TTATCTATATTTGATATTATTAGAATTTACCCAATACTGATGAATTTGATGTAGAAATGCCGGGGCTACTTCATATTTCATTTCCATCTGCGTATTCTATTAATTTACGAATTTTGCAATATTATCGTGCTTGCAACATTAATTTTCTTATTTTTCGTTAGTTTTGAAATATTGATACACACGGTACACATAAAAAGTTTTATGTGTGCATCATTTTTATTTGCATTTCTTTGTCATTCATTATTGATGTTTATCAATATTTTTTAAATCAATTTGTACGTATAAAAATATTAGAACCGAATACTAATATTTTTCAAAATTTGATATTAGTTGCCGATAAAAATTGATGAAAACTGATGTATTTTATTTACTTGTTAACTAATTTTTATAAGGTCAATTAGATTTTGTTTAATATTTATACTTAAGTAATTATTGCTGGTTATTTCGAGTAGTTATCGTCGTTATGCCAATGCATACATTTTCCTCATATTTATTCTGAAAATTCTATTTCATTATTATTTATGTAAGTCAATTAGATTTTTTCAATAATTTTATTTCCTGAGTTGTTATCGGATATTTCCCTCATATTAATAATTGATATTTATTTATTTATTTCTCTCATATTAATTAATTTTTATTAAGTCGATTAGATCTTTTAAAATATATGTATTCACTGAATTGTCACCAGTTTTTTTATTGGTTCTCCTTATGCTAAAGTTTATATTTTTCTTTATTTACTTGCTTCCTAATTTTTAAGTAAGCCAGTTATTTTTTTTTAAATAAATATATTCCCGAATTGTTACAAGATTTTTCGAGCAGTTGCCGGTGCACCAAAGTTTAGATTTCTCTCATATTCTGAGAGTTCCATTTACTTATTAACTAGTTATTATGTAGATTAATTAGAATTTTTTAATATTTGTATTTGAGAAGTGGTTGAGGAGAATTGTCTTTTATTACTATATCGAGTAGATTTCGTTTAATATTTGTATTTGTGAAGTCGTTACCAGATTTTTCGGATGGTCAGCATATAAAGTACATTTGTTTTCTCATAAATGTCCTTTGACATTCATATAACATATAACAAGTTTTATCATATATTTTTTAATTTTTTTAATGCATTAAGCTAAAAATAGTGTGAATTTATCTAATATTTGTATTTGAGAAGTGGTTATCAGATATTTACATAAAAATGGTAGTTATCGGAGAATTTTCTTATTATATCAATTACATTTCGTTTAATATTTGTATTTAGGAAGTCGTTACCAGATTTATCGAATGGTCAGCATATAAAGTACCTCTTTTAAATTTTTCTCACACTAATTCTGAGAATTCAATAACGTGGTAATAATCCTCATTTCTTTTCCACATCGGAGCACCCAGGCCAACATAACCCGTCATTCGGGTCGCGCCTTAGATTGTTTGATCCACCTCGATTCACCATCAGTTATTTTGTACCTCCAATATGAGAGATGTCTCTGTTGTCAGACACCAGCTAAATCAGTTGGATTACTTCCATTTGGATTTATTTTCAATCCAATCCTCATTTGTGGTCGTATTTCCTTTATCCCAGGGCCTATGATCGGGCAACCCTGCTCTCCATCCGACATATATATTGAGGCAATTATCTCCCCTAATACGTTTCTATCGGGCAACACGTTATTTTTATTTCACGAAATTATTTTTGTAAAAACGCTCTCGCCGGTACGATATGTACGAGAAAGCCATCTGCTCATCAATGCTACAAAATGGAGCGAACCAAAACGAACGCGAGAGCGTCCCAGGACAGGGGAGGATTTTCAAATTTAATTTTTGATATAATTTAAATTTAGGATTCGGCCGAAATTTACATGATTGATTTACTGTAATCAGCACCTCCAATCCTGTATTGTCCATGACTTGATTTATTGTAATCAGCACCTCCAATACTGTACTGCTTCATTGATAAATTTTGCAATTGTTTTATATTTTTTTTGTAAAATAGATGAGGAGATAAATTATATGTTGACTGTGCTAAATCTGATTCGTTAATTCTTTTAAATCTTCTGGGGATGTGTGTGGAAAGCAAGTTTTTCACATTGATTCTGATGGTTTTCTGAGTCTTTGCCTTGTACTTGGATGTAAGTCTTCTGATTTCTGTACTTTACTGTAATCAGCACCTCCAATACTGTACAGTTTATTGATAAATTTTGGAAGTGGTACTTGTCTTTTCTGTATTTTGATGTTTTCATTTTTTTTTTGCTTGGGCAGATTGCTCACTTTAGTTGGTATAATTATGTCATGTCACATCCTTTTAGTAATATATTAAGTAGTATCTTTAGGACGACTAAGGTTCATATGGAATCTTATTGGTATAGGCTCTGTCTAGAAAGACGTTCAGTAATTTTGTTGACTAATGTCAAGATATTTTAAAATGTTACCCAGTAGACGTGATTTAAATATTTGAAAAATTGATGAGAAGGAGATACATAAAAAATAATGAAACATGTTAATAAACCTAAATTTTATGTTTACTATGCTAATGCTAAATCTCATGGGTTAATTCTTTTAAATGTTCTGGAAATGACTATCTTGACTGTGTGTGGAAAGCAAGTTTTTCACGTTGATTCGGATGGTTTTCGAGTCTTGATTTGTACTTGGATGTAGGTCTTCTGGCTTCTTCTGATACTGTATATAGATTGGATTCTTGATGGATTATCCATTCTGAAACATCTAGTAGGGCTTCTAGTATTTTTTAAGAATTTTATTTTGTGACTTTGTTCATTTGTTGTTATTTCTTCAAACAAGATTCAGTGTATAGAGTTTAAATGTAGAGCATATAATATATATCGATTTGTTCCAATTTATCAAGTTATTTTCAATTCAAGAGACAATCGTGGAAGTGTGATTTTTCTTATTAATTAATTTGGTTAAATTCTTAATCGTTAAATAAGTATTGAAAACATTAAACCTAATCGTTCTTATTACACGTTTATTAAATGATGTTTTGCTTGAATGCAGTTGTAAAAAATGCAAAGAAGAAAAGAATATTTCATATGAACAAGATTTTTCTTAAAAAAAAAATTGGCTTGACATACGACTGTGAAAAAGTTTGAAACAAAACACAAAACAAATTTTTTAATTTATTTTGTTATAGAATTATAAAAGATTTTGATCAAAATCACTATTGCATATTAGTATATGGTTGTTGATATTTTTGTACTCGTTAGTGGGTATGTGAATTAGTTTTTTTTAATAAAATTGATATCTAAGATCTTGAAAATACTGTGAGCAAAAAATCGTAAAAGTTATATAATATAATCTCTAATCACATTAGAAAAATTTTGTATACCTACTTTTGTTTAAAATTGAAGCAATACTAGTAGTCGTTTATTTATTATATTTTCTCAATCAAATTTGCTAGATGTCAACCAAGGACAGTTGTAAATTATATGATAAAATAAAAAATAATCTCAGATATTGCATAAAATCTCTAGATAAATGCACAAAATGCATTGCTGCACCTTAACAAAATATTTGGCAATAGGGTTGTTGCTTTTTTTAATTCTTGTATAGTATCTTCTTCTATATCTTCTTCTATATCTTCTGTATCTTCTTCTATATTCTATATCTTGTATAGTATCTGTATAGTATTTTTTAATTCTTGTATAGTATCTTCAGTTTACAGAAAATCTCTCTTGACTCTTGTTTTTGCTATAAATCAATTTGGATATAAAAGTAGTTATCTGTGATTTATCATCTTGATTGAATTTTAGGATATTGCTTTTTTAAGAAAGCTTCTTTATCTTTTTTCTTGCGATTCAATGACTAGAAAGTGCGACGAAAATTTACCTTTGTGGATACATTCGTTATCTCATATGTCCTTTAAATTTCAAGTTTTATTAAATTTTATTTAATATTAAATTTTTTCATTTTTTATGTATTTTTTCTACTAATCATGCTTAATAAATTAAGCTAAAAATAATGTTATGCATTATTTCCTAACTAAAGTTTCGAATAAACTTTTGATTTTTCAAAAAATATTTTTTACTGGAATTGAATTTATAAAGCCACTACGAAAAAGTTTTTATGAAATATTTTTCTTGTAAAGTTCTCATTCACTAACATAAAACGTGATATATTTTACCATTGGACAAGTGATTATTTCTAAATTTGTGAAAAAAAAATATCGCAAGCTATCACCATTATTTTTCACAATTGTGAAGAGAGGGTAAATTTCTGTAATTTGCTACTACTGTATCAGTATCCACCGCTCTATAAATAAATTCAGTATTGTTACACGTGATGCGGGTAATTTATCAAATTGCCAAATTGCGAAATACAAAACAGCATTAGAGTATAGACCCCTTAAATAAATCATAGATTGTTCTCGAAAAAAATCACACACTTCTGTGACGCAACAGAAAACCCCAGGTGTCGCACGGAATCGGCCTGAAAGGTAAAATTTTACCTGGAATTGCATATACCTGGAACACGAATATATACCTATAGGCTATGGGTATAGGTAGTTTTTGGTCGGACGGTCGGTATTTTTAATTTGGGAATAAGCATAAAATTTTAAAATTATCAGTGTTTTCTTTGGTAGGGATTCTAGGGGTGACGCCGCATCATGAATTCTAATTTATGTTCTCACGCCTAAATTGGATTCTAGTTTGGTAAAAGATTTATTCTAATTATGACGGCGAAAAATGCGTGGAAAATATTTAAATCACTTTTTTTAAGTTGAAGTTTAAATAAATAGATCGACAAAAACTGGGTGTTATTTGTATTAAATATCTTCTGGAGGCATCTTCGTAATTAGGGTATTTTATTCTGCATGTTTGGGATCAGCAGCCGAACAGTCAGTTGATAGTTTTTAGATAAAATTATGTATACTCATTCTGGCGAATTAAGTTTTGAAGTATCACACGTTATCTTCTTGAACAAGGTTAGAAAAAGGGAGGAACTCGCGATCAACATAAGAAAATAAGTACTGATACAATTTGTTTTACAAAAGATGAAGATAAGCATTTCCAATTGTTCAAGGCTATTTGTCAAAAAATTGAAGTAGGAACCATAGAAGCTGACAAAGTTCCATATCAAATTAAGGCTTATTAGACATTGGTAGCTATTACGACGACCAGTGCCTGAGATATGATTTACTACTGCACAAATTATGTGCACAAGTATGTAATGCAATCTATAGGAATATATTTTTATTTTTACAAGGTTAATATGATGAAAGTTTGCGGACAACAAATCTCTTTATTAGTAAATTTTAATGAGAACCAAGTTCAATCCTCATTCTGAGAACATACAGTGCATACTTGCTAAGCTTGATAGAAGAATTCTCTGCCTCATATTTGCTTCCAAATTCCAAATATTGATGCTGTAAATGTTTCTCATTACAACGAGATTTTGATTTTCCATCAGATGCCAATATTCCAGAAATAGTACGGAAAGATTTAATTCCATAATCGAATTCCTGGTGTTGTGTATGGAGGACGGCTTATTGATTTTAGTTAATGGTGATGAAAGTCATACCAGGTGGTGAATCTGATAAATGGATATCCATCCAACAAAGGATTTGCACTGATAGCGTTGATTAGAATAAGAAGAGAACTCTTGCATTTCTTATATATAATAAAGAATTGATGGTACTAATCGTAAGATCGAATTGGGTACAAGTTGGAAAGACTATTATAAGGAAAATAGAGTTTTTGTAATCAATTGACTGAAGAATTAGTTGGTCGTAATGTTGTAGATATATAGCAAAAATCCGTATATTTCGCCTATGGTCATAATTTCTGTTTAGTGGAAAATTGGTAAAAAAAAACTAATTCAGACTATTTTAATTGTTCTTTTGATATTGAACTTTTTTTTATTTTAACAGCGATCAGAACTTATGGGTTCTATGAGGTGTTGTGATGAATTTCTCACAAACTACGTTTGTTTTATTATAGATGGCAACCCAAACAGTTGTCTCATCTCTATGTGCTGAATTTTTATTATTGCAATCATTGTAATAGTGATGACTTATTGAACATTGAGGAGAAACTTGAGGATGTTATATAGCAATACTTTATGTAATAAAAACATATTTATATAAATCACAATTTAACTAAAAGCACAATATTTTTTATTAGAGAATTTGTTCTCGAACTTGTATTTCAATTTATAACTGGTTCAAATTATATTGATAAAAATATTAATGGTAAGGATTACAATTTTTAACGGCTTATGTGCCAAGTTAGTCACCAGTGACTGACACCTACCTTTCTGTTTCGTATCAGGTGACTGACAGTATAAAATAAAGTAAAATTGAACATTTCTATCGAAACACACATATAAATGATTTTTCCTCGCAAGTGTTACAAAATTTTATAACCTTTTCTTTGGTCAAACTTCTTACAATTTTAGTTACATGAGATTGGCGGTATTTTTGCACTACTGAAACTCACAATGGTTGTTCCTTGCAGGGGTCACAAAATTTTATAACCTGTTCCTTGGTCAAAATTTCTTGTTATTTTTCCGAATTTACGTGCAATTTGCGGTATTTTTGCACTACTGAAATTTGGTCTGTACCGGAACTCTATAAAACCTTGTGGCACTCAACGTGTTAACCAGATTCTACACATGCGAAACTAATTGTGCAGGTTTTTGTACTATATTCTTTTATTAATGTGGTTTTAAATACAATTTAAAAACATATTGTTTGCCTAGCAAAGGGATGCGATATCATTGCGTTTATTTATGACTTTTGTCATTCTGTTTGAATGAAACAACATTCAGCAAAACGTCTTTCTAATAAATTTTTTTCAAAATGGAAAATAAGTGAGTTCGAAAAATCTATTGTGTTTCAATGGTTTTAAATTGTTTTCGAAATTGAAATTATAATTTTTTGCATATCTTCGTTTCAGGGGTTTCTGAACATGTTGGCATACGTTAAAAAAATGGATGTTTGTGTGTTTTGTGAGTCTGTATTTTTTGTCTACGTTTTCGGACGCACGAATCGAGCAATTTTAATGGTTCAAAAAGCATTCGACTGCTATTGATAGGGAGATGTGCTGATTAGTTTTTGGCAAAGGCAGGTTCAGCCGTTTCGGAGATACAGAGCAAAGAGAGCAGAAAATAAAAATCAAGTTTTTGAGAGAATGGAGCATCCGATTTTAAAAAACCAAAAAATATTCAATTCGTAATGACGGGGGAAAGTGGTGATTAGTTTTTGGTAAAGGCAGGTCTAGTCTTTATGGAGATACGGAGCTAAATGTGCAAAAAATGGTAGTTTTTGGGAGAAGAATCCGATTTGAATGATTCAAAAAACTTTTTGCTTGTATTGACGAAACAGTTGCTTTTGTTTGAAAAAAAAATCCAAAAAAAAAATTTTGTTTATATATCGAAAATAGTTGGGATTTTAACTTTAATTGTGGGTAAAGTTCTAAAGCTCTAAAGACTTATGAAAGCTACAGTTATTTGAAAACATTTAATATTCCTCGAACATTTCGTTACGGTGCGGAAAGTTCCAGCAATTTCCCTTAAGGCACGATGCCATACACCCCTAGTTTATATCATAAATTTATGATAATCATATTCTAATTATTTTAAAATTGCTATAGTGGTTCCTCATACAAATTTAAATTTGTGTATTTCTACATTTCGTCCCTGCTTCGGCAGATGTCTTCAGTAGCACGCGCCCTCAACACATATAACGTGTATGTACCTGTGCATGTACACGTACATACATATTTATAATCATATGTATATATATATATATATGTATATATATATATATATATATATATATATATATATATATATATATATATATATCATGTGTACATATACGTGTTGGTAACTTTCTCCCCTAAATGCAATTCGTACACCTGGTCCGAAAGTAAAATTAAAACTAAGTCATATGTCAGCCCGTTTTGTTTGCATGTGCGAACTCTCCTGCCTCTGAATCGTTCAACCTACATTTATATTTGTATGCAATGTGAATGCATTTTGTTTGATTGAAATTATTGCAGTTAAACGATCAATATAGTTTCAATTTATTTGAATAATAAGGTCGGCATGCTTTTGATACTAAACTGAAATGTGAATTGTTACGATAGATTCTGATGTAAATGCGGCTGTAATATAGCATTTGATGCTGATTTTTTTTAATATTTTATATATTTAGACTTGTTTTTAGACACCAGTCATTGGGGTTTAGTTTTTTGAGAAATGTTATTGAAATATTTTGGGAGATTGTCCCCAAAGGGGAACTGTTAGTTGTATCTTCTCGATTTTATGTCGATATGGGTTTATCATATTTTCAAAACGTGTACAAATTAATTAAATTTGACAATTTGTCCTTAATATGGACATTTTCGAATTTCCTTGCTCCCAAGGGCTTAAAAGGTTCCAAATTGATAAAAAAATATTTTCTGAGAGTTCTAGCTCTTAATATTGTCTTTTAGATAGTGCGCAATTCAAAGTTTTGTATGGAAATAGCATGAAAAATTTTTCAAAAATTTTAAAAATGTTTTTTAGTCATAACTTAGCGAACAAATGAATGGGTTTTATTCAAAATTCGAAGCTCTACAAAACAAATTATAAAAAACCTGTTTTGCAGCGCGTTGAATTTTCAATAAAAAATGACAAATTTTCACTTATAACTCATTTGTCGCTAAGTTATACCTAAAAAAAACTTTTTTTTTACTTTCAAATTTTTTCTATGCTAAAAATAATTGTCCATTTTATTTTCAATATACATGGAAAAAATTGTAATATTTGTTGAACTTTGGGTTTTTTTTTTTAAAAAAATTAACTATATTGTTACTACTTTTCTGAAACATTAATATATAAGAAAAACGAAATTTTGCGTTTTCATAATATGCTATAATTATGCTATAAATAAATTACTCAAGTATACATAAAAGCCCAATTTTTTATTTGACCTATATATCGGATGTAATAATAGACCCTTATTCACTTATCATATTTTGGAGCCAATTTTCAGATAAAACAGAAATTTGGTGGCAACCCTATGAATAATTTGTAAAAATTATGAACTATTAGTAAAAACTGTCAAAAAGCTATGTATTTGTTGTAAAAGCAATGTATTTTTTATTTGACCTGTGTATCAGGTGTAATAATAGACCTTATTCACTTATTATACTTTGTAGCCAATTTTTCGATAAAACAGAAATTTTATAGCAACCCTATGAATAGTTAGTAAAAACTATGAAACACCTGATTGTAAAGCCAATACATTGCTTTTTGATGGTTTTTACTATCAATTTGTATGAAGATAGGGCCATAATATAACCTTGTTTGTGGCAACAGTGACACAATTATTTTACGAATTTTAACAAAAGCAATTTTTTTTCAAAATTTTCAAATAAATTTGAAATTGTAAACCAACAATTTTGTAGGACTAAAGTTCTAAAAGATAGAAAAAATGTCTTTACCAACTAATAAGATTTATAAAACAATTTAAGTATTTCATTTTTCAAACATATTTTGTAAGTAAGACCAGCTTTTATTCTGTAGCATCTTAATGCCAAACACATGTCTACAACCAAGAAAACTTTAATAGAGAAACTGGAGGTTCTAAACTTTAATACGTTAAGAATAATCTACAGAAACTTCTTTTTGAAAACAATATCTTTTCTAGTGCGTCTAGCCAAGTAGAAAACTCCTTATAAATTTAATTGGGCTAGTTGCTCCAGTTTCCAAGTTACGTTTTTATTTTGTGTTTTTCCCCGAAACCGCAAAGTTACTCTAATTAAATTTATAGGGCTAATTCTACTCGGCGAGACGTAAAGAAATTGTTCCTACCTGTTCTAGTTCCTCCTTATTAATTTTATAGTTTACGTAAACAAACTTCCAATGATACGTACCAGTTTTTACAAAAGGGAAAAAGAACAAATAGTTTAATTCTGGGAAGAAAGAAATGTAATATACAAACTCTACGTTTGTCGTGAAACAAAAGTTAACTAGTAAGGGCTGACGCTTAAAAACTTTTTTTTTAATTTTTTGGACAATATCTCTTATTTTTTTTAACTTTCCATAGGGTTAGTTATAATAATCGCAAAAAATCGAAAATGATAATTTTTATATATCTTTGGCATACTTTAGAAAAAATGGCATACTTACATTTGGCATACTTTATAAGACATGGATGTGTGTGTATGTACGGATTTCGGGAACACGGTTCAACCGATTTGAATGATTCAAAATATTTCGTCTCTATGCAGCTAAAGTAGAGCGATTACTTTGGAAAAAAGTTCAAAATTTCCAAAATATTACAAAATTTAAAAAAAACTTTTTTATCAAAAAAAAAGTCAGTTTTCTCAAAAATTTTAAAATTCTCAAAAATCAAATTTTTGGTACGGAAAGTTCCAGCAATTTGCTTTTAGGCACGATGCCATACAGAACTAGTTATAATTGTAATTAAAAACACTGCCTTAAATTTTCGCCTTCCTACCACAAACCACCCCTATTACGTAAGTAGTCATTTTGCTAATCAAATAATTTTTTATTCAGTATTAGTGAATGTTTTGAGATAAATTTTAATTCAGATTTTTTTTATCTAATGGAGAAGCTGAAATTTACTTTAAAAAATAATATTTTTTCAAATGAAAGATCAATCAATAAAAAAAATCATCAGTATTGGAGAAATTGTAATAATAAAATCAGCAAATAGTGGCAACCGTTGGGTTGTCTTCTAAAAAAAAAAAAACACCTTATTCAGTAATTATAGGACTATTTAATAGAAATTCAACAAAAGTCTTCTAAATGTTAATAAAGAAACAACTAGAATTTCCTCTAAGTTTTCTTTATCCAGGTAGCAAAATTGTCTCAATTCTCAAATGTTTCCTTGTTTCTCAGTACTAGTTGTTCAACAAAAATTCACTTCCAAGATTATTTTCCTAACTTTTATATTCAGAGGCTGTTGGTGATTTACAGTTTGAGTAAAATTTCAAGTAAATATTTTATCGGCCACTGATAGGCAAGGGTCTATTATAAGGGCGGATGTGCTAGCCCAATATTATTAAGACCCAAAATCCTGGAAACGCAATGCATACTGTGCGGTAAATCTCGAAAAGATAAACATTCACACGCCATATATTCTTGAGCCCTTTTCACACTGTCAACGGAGAAGGAGTAAATCAAATTATGAGAAAATAAGAAAAAATAATTCTGTTATATTGAAGACGGACGAAAAAGATAATATTTATTGGTTGGTTGATTTATTTATTCATTTATTTAACGTCCATGGCTATAATACAATTGAAATACACCTTGTAGTGAGCAAAATCTAAACTAAAGATATAGAAATAATTTCACAATTATATAAATATATAATTATGTTTATTTCTCAAAAATTTTATTCAATAAATAAAAAATAATTAGTTTTTTTATCGATGTTTTATCATAACGTTTTGAAACTAGATACGTTCCATCATTGTTTATAACTCCAATATTATTAATATTGTGGTTGGGATTATTAACATTTTGTTTAATACTTACTTTTTTGATACATAGATCATGTAGTCTAACCAAGAAGTCTAATATTTAATAATAATAATAATATGTAGTCTGAATAATTTTATGGAAAAATTACAAGTAGCTTTATGAATAAATGCTTTCTATTTGGGTTTCGGGCTTGTACTAAGATTATCCTACATACATATATGTTTATAAAGTGCGTTGTGAAAATGAGAATTTTTATATGGCAAACTTTAGAAAAAAGGGTATACTTACATTTTGGCATACTTTAGATGAAATGGATGTGTGTCTTCGGATCTCGGGAACAACGATCAACCGATTTGAATGATTCAAAATATTTCGTCTCAAAATATTGCTATTGTTCAACATATTGCAGCTAAAGCAGGGGAAAAAAGTTCAAAATTTTCAAAATATTGCAAATTATTAGTGACTTTATGAAAAAATGCTTTATAATTGGGTTTCTGGCTTGTACTATGATTATCCTACATAAATTTGTTTATAAACTGCGTTGTGAATATGAGAATTTGTATGTATCTTTGGCATACTTTAGAAAAAGTGGCATACTTACATTTTCGCATACTTTATATAAAATGAATGAATCTGTGTGTTCGAATCACGGTTCAACCGATTTGAATGATTCATAATATTTCCTCTCAAAATATTGCAGCTAAAGCAGGGCGATAGCTTTGGAAAAAAGTTCAAAATTTCCAAAATATTGCAAATTATTAGTAATTTTATGAAAAAATGCTTTGTAATTGGGTTTTTGGCTTGTACTATGTTTATCCTATATGAATTTGTTTATAAAGTGCGTTGTGAATTCAAAATAGAACTTTTATTAGATATTTATTGTTATTAGTGAAAACTTCTACTATTATTTTATTGTATGAGTTAGCAGAGCAAAAAATCAAAAATTCAGAAAGGAGGATATTATATATTCTTTATAAATTTTAGTATGCGATCTTGACTAGTCAATTGTTTTAGTGTAAAAGGGCAATAGCAGAAATTTTAACGTGAAATAAACTAAGAGACCAATTCTCTGATAAAATAAAAATTTCTTTATATAAATTGGTAGTAAAAACTGTCAGTTGTACGATCAGGCGTTTTACACATAAGACCTAACTTCACGCATGCGTTATCATGACACATCAGAAAGATGCAGTTATGATAACATTGTTGTTGACGTAAGTGCGTTTTCTAGGTTAGGTTTTATGAGTAAAACATCCTGAATACATAGCATTTTAGCAGTTTTTTTTACTATCAAAGGATTGTATACGGTATATTAGTCTTTTATTTTATTGGAGAATTGAGCCCTTAATTTTATGTTCAAGGGATTCAGGAATTATGTAGTAGCTCAAATTTTCTCAAATATATAACGAAATCTTATTATTTATTCAAGATGTATTTTAGATATACCAATTATGGATGTCATTTTTAGATGATCCAATTATAGATGTCATGTTAATACGTGATTACTATTTTTATTTAATTCGGTTACTATTTTTGCCGTCAAGGATTTATTTTCTTCAATATTAGAAACGACTGATGATCTTTTGTACTTCATGTAAGACTATTATGTTATTCGGAAAGTTGGTTCTTTTTTTGGTCATAGGGCCTAATTGTATTTTTTTTTTGCATTTAACTTAGTAGCACTTAAACCGTATAATAATTATATTTTGCAAGCTGATGTAGTAGGGGCTGGTCTTGTTAAGTAGTCTATTTAATTTAATTTAATTAGTCTTATGAATTATCAAGTTTACTCCACCCAATATTTCGGTCAAAGTAATTTTCATATATGAGGAACAGCATGAAGATTTTCATCATATATTACTTTTTTTTAGAAATTACTTATGACCCTTTTTTATTTATTTTTTTGTAAATGCGTTTGTTAGATTTTGCTCGATTATATTTTCTAAATTGACAATACTTCAAACAATTACCAAAATTTTCAGTTCATACTAGCTGAACTATTTAACAAAAATTTTATTAAATTTTTTATTACTATATTTTTGAATACGTATGTACCAGGTATGATGACGATAACGTAGTTACGTTTGAATTATTGGTCAACGTTAAACGTTTGATTCTAATCTCGAAATTATCAATGCTTTAAATAACTATTATAAACAAAAGTTTTATAACTTCGCTAATTGTTAGCCTGATAAAACTCTAATAAAAATTTTATGACTTGCAATTTATATTAGTATATTTTAAACATTCATATTTGATTGTAGTGGTGGTTGTTTTCATATCAGAATTCGATAAGGAATAATTTTGAAATTAGCGGCTAATATTAAAACAATATGTTTGAATTGAAAGTTTTAACATGACTGCTGTAATAAAAATTTAATGACTTATTGATTTAAATTTTATATTTGAAAAATAAATTATACATAAATGAATGATACTCATTTTTGTCAGTATAAAGTTTTTTTCGTTTCTCTATTTTCTTTCAATTATTGTTATTTGTTCAGTTCTACGATATTCAGATAACCAAATTATAATATTTGTTTCTTCTGATTTTTTTTATCCAAAACTCATCAGTTTTTAATCATTCTCATTAGGATCTACTTTTAAATAATTTCAACTTATACTTCACCCAATTGCATATAGGCTAGAGCGTGGCTTAAAGGTCTGCGGGCAAAAAAGTCCACCATCATTTTCTCAAAAACAAGCAAAGTATATTATTATTTAATAATTCGATTTTAAAGTAGAAGGCAAAAGATGTGTAATCAGACGTTATCTTTATTCTTACGACGAAATAAACGGAGATCTATCAATATTCGTACCAAAAGTTTTTTTTTTTCTTGTTAGTAGTTTTTTCGGTTTTGAGCCCTTGTATTTAGTTTATGATACCTGAATATAATTTTTTGGATGTGTTTGCTTCTTGCCTTTTCCTTCTTGACAAATGACTGATGACAAATTTTAGAAAAATAGTAAAGAGAACATATTTCTATAATTAACTGGGAATTTAACTGAACATAGTTCGATAATTGTTTCTTTGATACATGTTATGTGTTGTCATGTTTAGACCACAGCTTACGAGGATCTTTTTTGATCATAACCCCAAAATAGTTTTGTCTAATCTGATATGACCACCATGATGGATAAAGATTACCTCCTTACGGTCAACTAGGTAGCAAAAATAGTAAATATCAATTGAAAATTTGTACTTTATACCCCCAAAAATCGATTTTCAACACCGGTTCCCCGACCACTTGTTTAGACAGTATAATTACTAGAAGTCAAATTACTAAAAGTCAAATTGGAGTTTTCTGCCTCGCCTTACCCTATTTATATTTTCACTAGATTCTGTTAAAAATGTACTGCATTTTCTTTTTTTGATATGTTGCGTAATTAGCAATATAGTTGATTTTTATTTTAAAGATCTTCTTTCTTATGACAATGTCCATTACCCGGCATCGGTGTTTATTTTAGTGTGAAAACACCCCAATTCGTCGGGTCCTTTCGAAATCTCAACTCGCTACTCTGTATCGCAACCGATCCGCCCGCCGATGTATTCAAACGAGAAAACCTTTTTTCGTCTTTTTTATTTTTTTCGTTGTCTTGTGTTATGTTGTATTCTGTTCGGAAGATTTCGTTTTTTTTTTTTAACTTTTCGGACGCATTCCACAGACTTATTTCCTGGAATAAACCTAAACCGAAGCAAAGCGCGTTTACATATCGTCGCCTCTATCGAAACTGATCTGAATCTCAAATAATAATGTATGGAGTGGAGTTTTTCGAGTTTTGCATGTTCTATTGAAAGTTTTTTTTATTGTCGGAGGATGTGTATTGAAAATACTAGACTATTGTTTTTGGAAGTTTGTTCTTTTGAAGACAATTTTGTATGAAAATAAATGTACTACTGGTTCATATTTTTACTCGACTACCGACCTTGCAGTTGTAAATTATACTTGTTTTTTAATTAAATTTCAATTTTAATTTTAATTGCAAGTTTACGGGAATAATCCTTCAGTAAAATAGACCGTAACATAGCGTTGTTATGGCAATTTCTTTCTTCATATAAAATAGTACTAAAAACTGTCAAAATGCTATGTATTTGCAGACAGGCATTTTAGATATAAAACCTAACCTAAAACAACCCCATCCGTTTAAACAGAATTTTATCATAAATGCATCTTTATGATGTGTATTATACCACATAATTAATGTTAATTACCCGTTAATTTAATTTAATCGAATAACTTAAAGTTTTTTTTTTCATTCTAACTTGAAGTTGCTCAATAAATTATACTTGTTTTTTTTTTGTTTTAATTTAGATAAAACATTTCAAAATAATTACTCTTGATTATCATTCAAAATGATTATTTTCATCTTTTCCAACAATTGTGCTCATATTTTATAATTTTTCTCGATGAGGAAATTTCTTAACACCGTGTGCCCAACAGCAAATAACCTCATTGGACCAAAATTTCAGATTGTTCATGAGAAATAAATGAAAAAAAAATCTTTTATAATTTTTGTTTAGATTTGCTGAATTTTGGATGTTCTATATATATTTTATTTTCGTACCCGGACCGTCCAATCACTGTATTGACTTTTGATTTAAATATTCTACCAAAAATTTGCTGATGGTCCATAATGGTATTAGTGCTGATATTAAAAAAAAGTATATATTTTGGGCTCTTCCTAGTGGTTAGACTTATAGACTTTGAATCAGAAGTTACAGATTCGGTACCCTCTTCCGACAGCCTGATGTCAAGCAGTCGTGACATCAGTTATCACTTGAAAATATAGACAGCAAAACGTGTCCAAGTGTAATTATTCTTTATTTACAATTTTTGCATTAAATCTGCCTTAAAAAGTATTACAAAATTTAATGATAAATTCATCACGTAGAGATAGGACAACCGTTTGGGTTCCCGTCTATAAAGCTACGTCATTAAAGAAATTAGCATAAAAGCTCATAGTACTAGTTCTGATTTTAGTAAAAACATACATACAATAGAATTTATATTGATATACGTGAAAACACCCACTCATGACAATTTATTATATACTAGTTGTATCCAATCACGTATTGTCGTCTTCTAATTTGAACAAAAATGCAGTTTTGTTCCATATAGTTATTACGAAGGAAAGGAAAAAAGGAAAGGGAAAGCTGTATTAATAGCATCATCGAGTTAAATATCTCATTGAGCCATTGGGATATTATAAGATAATATTCATTGAGCATAGTTTTCTATATACATATTATAAATTATACTACATTCATTTTATTGCAGTACCTACGTTAATTTTCAATCAATTCAATCACATAAAGAAAAAAGGAAAGGGAAAGCTGTATTATAAGCATCATCGAGTCAAATATCCCATTGAGCATCATTTCCTATATATGTATTATAAATTATATCACATACATTTTATTACGGCAGCTACGTTAATTTTCAATCAATTCATTTCAATCAATCACATTTAGTATTAATTTCAGCGCTAATTTCGAAATTATCAAACATCAAATTTTGATCGTCAACAATCGTTATTCATCTCATATTATAAACATTTAATATTATTATACCGATGTAAATACAAGTCGTAAAACTTTTATTATAATAGTTTTATCGGGCTCGGGCAATTATCGATGTTATTAAACTATTAGAGTAATTGATAATTTGGAAATTATAATTGAAGGTTTGATTCTGATCGAAACTTTGAAAATGACCAATATTGTTGTAGATTGATATTTGTAAAATTTATATTAATTTAAGGCACAATTTTTGGTAAATAATTTTTCAATCTAACATTTGAAAAAAAGAGTAATTAGGATTTTAATTAATCTTACTCTCTTCATTTTTGGAAGAATGAATCAATACATCTTCTAACACAGATGTAGTGATGATCTAAATTGAATTTGCTTGAATATTTATACAATTTTTGATTTGAGACGCTTTAACCTTTTATATTTTGATATGTATATAGGTATTCATATAAATATATGATTTAGCTATTACCTCTTACCTATTTCTATAAATTCAGACTTTACCTCCTGAAAATACCAGTTCGATTTCCTCTTACGGCTTATTGTAGTGACATCGTTGTCTACTAAATTCCTGTATGAATGTTTACTTATTTAATATTTCAAATATTTCTAATACTTTCGAGAATATTTGCCTTTAACTGCTATATAATTTACCGTTAAAGGGATCGTTTACGTTTACAGTCTTTGCTGAATAAAACTTAACCTGTAATAAATTCATCGTCAAAATTAGTTTCGTTTGAAACGATATTGTAAATGACATATATGTATTGCATTTTTTAAGTCTTATGGGGTTGCCAAAATTTGTTTATTTTTATACTTAAACCAGCACAAGAATGTAATTCATGTTAAGTTTCATATGTCACATATTTTCAAGCTCAGTACAAATAGGTTTGCATTTTTAAATTCATACCATGTTTAATGTTTTTTAAAAGTAGAGTCATTGCTGAACTTGCATATTTCTGTCTAAGGAATGCTAAGAATTTCAGCCATATCAAATATATTAATTATATCATTTTAATCAAATGTTTTTTATACCTTTTAAGCTAATTTCTTGCTTATTATTAATAATTTCAACTGTATATTTCTATCCAATTTTATTATTTAATTATTATTCAATCAATCTTTTTTTTTGATTTGACACTAAAAGAATATCATGCTAATATATTGGTATATGATTTATTTTCACTTTTAAATTATTATTAAATTTTATTAATTGGTCTACGGTGGTAGTCATTTTTTTCTTTTCTCATTATGTTGTTTATTTTTCTATTATAGTTTTGGATGTTCTTTTGTCTTTTTTATTGCATTTTTAGTGAGGACATGGTTTCTTTTTAATAATTTTCAAAAAAAAAATCACCAAAATTACCAATATTTCTTTTTTTCTCTCATCACATTATATATTTTATTCAATGAAACTTTCTGTTTTCTTGGTGTTGTTTTATTGCATTTCTATTACGGGCAAGTTTTTTTTTTTAAAAAAATCGAAAAAAAACACCAATATTATTGGTATTAGCAAAATTATCTTTCACTCTATATTTTTTTAAAAAAAAATCTCATTTTTCATATTCAATGGAACTATTGCTCTGTTTTCTTGTCGTTTTTATTGCATTTTTAGTATGGATATAGTTTTTTTTTAAAAAAAAAAATTTTCAAACAAAAAAATCAATAATATTATTGGTGTTGGCTAAATTATTTTCCCCTTTTATATTATCTTAAACTTTCTTCTCATCATATTTTATATTTTTTCAATGGAACTTTTGCCTTATTTTCTTGTCGTTTTAATTGCGTTTCTAGAATGGATATAGTTTTTAAATAATTTTCAAAAAAAATAATTCACCAATATTTATTACTGGTATTTGCTAACTGTTTTCCACTCTAAATATTGTCATTTTTATTCTCACATCTATTTTTCAATGAAACTATTGCTCTGTTTTCTTGGCATCGTTTTTATTGCATTTCTAGTATGGACAAGTTTTTTTTTTAATAATTTAAAAAAAAATCACCATAATTATTCGTATTAGCAAAATGATCTTTTACTCTATATTTCTCAAAAAAATGATCTCATAATATTTTATATTTTTCAATGGAACTTTTGCTCTATTTTTTGTCATTTTTATTACATTTTTTTAAATTAAAATTAAAATCAATCTTTTTTTTAAAAAATGTATATGCATGCAATCAATATTATCTGTATATTTTTTCTACAATCTTATGCTAATTTTTATTAACGGTTACTTTGAACCTAGATCAGGGTTTATTAACGGTTAAATAAATTAAGGAAATTCATATATAATTGCTATCTTTAGAACAATGATTGAAAATAAAAACTCTTTTTTTTTTCAAGTCTTATACTAAAGTGGTTTAAGGATAATTTTTGATTAGTCAATGTGTGTATATACCTAAAAAAAAAAAAAAAAAGTTCTAGCTTTAGTAAGTCGACATACTTTAAAATCAGTACTAAATATAATTGACAAAAAAAAAGATTTTATTTGAACTTTATTCTGCAATTTGTGCATTCTCGAACACTAAACAGAGACTGCTAACATACTTATGAAAAAATAATATTGAATAGAAATTAGTAGATACACCCAGTGGCGTACCTCATCGGCAATTTGAATTAAATAATATTGAGATAGTTCGGATCAAGGATGTTTTCCAATAATCAATGTATGTATGTACCTACAGAAAGGATTAGTAACGGTTAAATTTTCGTTTATGGATTTTCCTCAAAATCTCCAGCTCTTTGTCTACATGTATGCTGCTATATGCAGTAGTGTATCTATAAATGTGTATTAAGTGTGTAAGTGTGTAGTGTATTTTTTGTGTGGTAGGGTACAAAACTACCTACTACGTCGTAAGTCGTAACGTACTCAAGTTTTTGACCTTGACGAGGGGCGTTGGCCCTTCCTTCACAAACCAACGTACAAGCCGTACACATCACTACTGGAGGAAGATAGTGTGAGAAGCGCGGGAAAATATTTCACACAGGACACAAAATAATACACATGCACATTACACATTACACATTACACATTACACAAACACATTGGTACATAAGTTCAGTACATAAACACTTATACTTGTGAGATAAGTTTACCTCGGTGTGGATATCTCTCCTGTTATTATCCGTTTCACTGCAACTGACTTTTATAACTAAAATTATTGCTCTATTAGCTTTTGAGCTTTTTATTAATCTGTCGTTGAAACGCTGGTTTATGTATATTAATTAAGATTTCTGTTTGTAGGATTTTAATGCTTTCTTAAGTCAACATCATTGTATTGCGAACAATTTTTTTAAATAATTGTTAATAATATTCAAGCTGTAATAACTTTTCATTATAAACAATCCCTAAATTTATTAGTAAATAGTAGTAATGAGAGTGCAACGCTTCCAACTGTTTTAACAACTATGATCAGGGGTAGTTCAATGTATATTTAAATGAAACTAGTGTTCCAAAGAATCGTGCCTTTAGGCAAATTGCTGAAACTTTCCGTACATTTATGAATTTTTGTTCAAAGCGCTGCTTAGCTATTTTATAGACGAAATATCAAAGCTCGTAAGCGTCGTGTTGCAATCTAACGGATAAACATTGGTACGGAACTCATAAAAATGTAAACTAAATTTGTACTTACCAAAATCTCTCTAAAAATCTGATGATTTGATGTACATATGTCTAATAGTCATTTTTGACCGCCAAGTGGCATTTTATTACTTTTGTTTTATTGGATCTCCAAAACCTCTGGACCAGCCTTCCCAAAAATTTAATCAATTCTTCATTCCGTCATGCAAATCGAACGCTCCTTTCTCTCGAACTGAATTGTCATTTTTGACTGGACCTGCTTTTGCCAAAAACTAATCAGTACCTCTCCCCATCAATAGGAATCGAATGTTTTTTTTTTGAATCATTCAAATCGGCTGATCTGTGCTCTCGAAATCGTCGACGAAAATTTGTATCCTCACATACATACATTCTACACACAAACACTTTCTCTTGAACTGAATTGTCATTTTTGACTGCACCTGCTTTCTCCAAAAACTAATCAGTACGTCTCCCCATCAGTAGAAATCGAATGTTTTTTTTTAATCATTCAAATCGGTTGATCTGTGCTCTCGTAATCGTCGACGAAAATTTGTATCCGCTCATCCATTTCGTAATCCATTTTTCTGCTAAAATGGTCAGAAGGCTTTAAAGGATATGCAAACATTTTTATTTTCGATTTTTTTTTGCGATTACTATAACTTAACCTGTGGGAAATTAAAAATCGTCCATTTTGAACATATAGCCCCTTTGGAACCTCCAAATTCCAAATTTTAGACAAGTCTTTTATAATAAAAGAAAGATGACTTCTCATTCAAGAGAAATTGGTTTGATCAGCTACTTCGAATTATATTTTCTCTTACTAAATTAATTTGATAATTCTAGATGTTTTATTTCATTACAGTGAAATTTTAAAAAGATTTTTTTAAAAAATATCTGTAGTTCCAAGTAAAATAATAAATTTATATTTTTTTCTATCTATTTTGTACCTTTCCAATATTCGTTGTTAAATTTACTCTTCTAATTGGTTGTTGTGGTTTAAGTATGTGGTTTCCTGAAAACCCTAATTGGTAATTATATTTTTATGGGAGGACTTCAAAGACAAATATTTTACATGCACTTTTATCGATTATTATTAATGAGTTTTTCTGTGAAGTTGCATTTTTATTCCTTTATTCTTCAGAACATAAACTTAATTGTTAAGTTTGGAACCCTTAAAATTTATCTAGATTATTTTATTTTTTTGGATGTTTGGAACTTTCCATTCTGAAATATGACAAAATTTCCAATTTGACCTTATCACATACATATTGTGAGTTGTCCTTTCCTCAAATTTTATACTTCCTTTAAACATGTTGACTCTTTTCGAACTCTATTAATATAAGATCTTAAGATTTATTGCGAGATGCTACGCATAAATATGCGCCATTATCACTCATAACGATTCAAATTCAAAGAATCGCAATTGCTCATGCATTTGACGCATCGGTACATTGCTGAGCAACCTAACTTGCTCACAAGCGCCGACCATGAACGCAAATCAAGTACATCATTCAGGGGAGAATAATGTTTTAACTGTAGGAAATAACTTACAAATAAACATTTTGTTTATACTGGCTTCCGTTTGGTCCATCTTTTTATGGGCAACAAGGTATAAGATTTTTAACCATGGGCTAGTTGTTTTTTTTTCGAATTTCCTGAAAGCGATAGTGATCAAATCCTAGGTAGAATAAAAGGAAAAAAATATGAAGTTTAGTAGAATTTGCATTTTATATAAAAATGCATAATAGGGGGCGTCCATCAATCACGTGAGCGAGTTTTTAAGGATTTTTGGACCACCCCTCCCCTTTAGTGATACATGGTGATATTCAAAATTAGCCCCCCTCCCCCACAAAAACATCACATGTATTTTTAGTTATTTGAAAATGTTTGATTTTTCTTTTAAAAAAATCAGTTAAAAAATAAAAACACGTGATATCTCACTATACCCCTTCCACCCCCACGTGATATTTCGTGATTTTTTGTCAAACCCCCCTCCCCCTAAAAACCCTACGTGATTAATGGTCCCCCCCCCCTTGTGTACAAATAAAATTTATACTAGTAGAATTTGAGCGAAAAGCACCAGCAACTTTTGTGTTATTGTCGGGGTTTTCAAGTAATTTACCATTTTACTGTCCTGATTAAATGCGCCAACTTTTGATGGAATTTTCCAAGACACATTAGTACATTTTTTTCCAAGAAGGATCTCTCAAAGTCGATCAAATTGGAAAATTTCAAAATCATAGTTTAATCAAGTCTTAATTCTTGAAAATTCAAGAGCAAATCTGTCATTATATTTGACAATATTATTCTTGGTGTCATTTGGTGCAAAACTGGCATTGTTTTTGACTGTGGTCCTAGAAAAGTAATGAAAATTTATTACAATAACTGAAAAATGGTCACAGTTTGATCAACGCTCTGGGTTGCATTGAAAAGCTCATCATTTCCAAACTGTATGAAATACTTTTTTTACTCTTACTCTGTTTCGGCTTAACGTTGAGTTTTAGGACACCCTGTACATAAGCTTATTAAAGCGCATTTATAAAACTTAAACGAGGTGTCTTTATAGACGGCAACTCAAACGGTTATTTCTGTGATGAATTTGTTATTACACTTTCTGTTATATTACTGGTAATATAATTGATGCAGCAATACGTCTGAGGGCTATTTTCACTTTGAAATATATAGCTCTTCTATTTAGTAAGGATACGTGATCTATATTTCTCGCTTCGATTCAATAAAATTTGATGTGTTCTGAGACCAGCTTTACTACTGATGAATATACAGTGATATTTTCAATAGTCATATATAGTCAACCCTCGATTAACACGGCACCCTGGGTGCACGGTTCCCATATTACGCGGAGCTAAAAAAAACCCGACATCCCTCCGACTACACGGACTTCCTATTACACGGTTTTTGTTCAACAGCTCATAAGTTCCTTTCGCAACCTATGAGTAATTATAGGAACTTCATATCGAAAAGGTATTAATGTAAGTTTTGTTATCGACTTTTATCTTTTAGACATGCCTGATTATATAATAGCTGTCTAAGAACACATTTGAGCTGACTACTGCGTCGCGCCAATTTTTGAATGAGTTGTCTATGTCATACAGGTCATTTAGTCCGTATTACTCCTACTTCAAGTTGCATTTCTTGGTCTCTATACAGCACGATAAAAATGGTGCGATTTGTACTAACTCTGAGTCTCTCATAGCGCGGTTCCCATACTGGACTATTTAAGTTTCCATAGAACGCACTACGAATTAGCCTGAATTGTATGTGAAATACGAGTTTTTTATAGTACGGTTCTCATACTGCGCAGTACGCACTTGCCGCGTTAACCGAGAGTTGCCTGTATTTATTTATTATTTCCAATATATTCATAACTTTACATCTTTTTGTGTAATGTGAAAAGTTGTCCTCCCCTGGCGATCGCTCCTCTTTGCCACCCATGTATGCGCACATGCATGCGTATGTGTCGGTACGTATGTATTTAGTGTACGTACGTAAAACTGCATTCCATTCAGAAGTAATAAAAATAATTGAGAAACAAAAAGAAGTTTGATCGAAAGAAACGGCCGCGATGTTACGGGCGACTACTTGCCGTTGGTTGCTCGGATTCGAGACTTTATAAAAGTTGTAAACAAACTTTGTTATTTTCCCTTGGAAGGAAGGATGGATGGTTGGCAGTGTGTGTACGTGCGCCGAGGAGTATTTGATTCGACCACCGCGCCTATATATAGAATACTATTAGCATTGTAGTATCGATAGGATTGTTTTGCTCGCCGTTTAATGACATTCTTTCATTAAAATAACGTCTTAATGTCCTCGCAAATTCTAATTGTGAAGTAATGATTTTATGGTTGGCTTACTGTAGTTTTCCTGACACTTTTTAAGTTGTTATGCTATTTCAATAATTTTGAAAAGAATTGTATCAGAACATTTTTGTATTGGGTTGAAGAGATATTAACCTTTCCACTCGCGAATTGCAAAGTTTATATAAAATTTGCGGCATCCGAGTAGAAAAGGTTAAAATAAGTTTGTAAGTTAAGTACCAAATCCAACATTGATTATCTTATAATTGTTCTCAACAGTGCATTAACTTATTATTTTGTATATTTACTAACCCTTTGCGCTCGGCTGGCGCCCTGAGGTTACAACTTGAGTCTAGCTAATCACTCGGCAGTTCGTATACATAATGACTCGGTTCGTATTGAAGCGTCGATCAAGATCAAGGATTTGCAACAAGCAGCCCGCGGGCTTTATGCGCCCCTTCAAATGTTTTTCAGCGGCTAATCAAGTATTTCTAAAATATAATTCTATTTATTTCTTTAATATCCCACACGCAGATTGAAAAAAAAATGGCCATACGACCTTAAATAAATGTCAAAATAAAAAAATAAAAGTGAGATATCTCATAGGAGATAATCTCTTATTATGCATTAACACCAACATCACATTGTCTTAAAAAATGTATTTAATTTTGATTGACAATAAAAGTATGCAAAAAAAAAAAAAAAGAAATTATTTCTTCAATAAATTTAGCATAATGTATACTTGCATTAATGCAATTAATTTATGAATCTTTTTTCTAATTTAGTATTTTTATATTAAAAGTTTTATTAGTATGGTGTATATGTAATTTATGAAGTTTTGTAAATTATTAATAATTGCGGCTCGCCTTAAAATTTTAACAATTAAATACGAAAATGGCTTTAAACTTTAAGGTACTGCAGAAAGTAAATTTAGATATTACTGTAAAAGAATGTTTTACAATGTCCACAGATTCCTATAAAACAAATTACATAACTTACACAATAATGTCAAGTTTACAGCAGGTACGTTTTTGTCAGAATGCACCACCGAGTTGCTGGTAGATAACGTTCGAAAATTTCTCTTCCGGAAAGGGCAATTTTTTTGTCAATTTAGAATTTTTAAATCAAATTCTACAGTTTGGTACGTTTGGCCGCTTGTTTTTGTTGGTTTCTAATACTCATTGTTTTGGAATATACATGATGACATTAAGGAAGATTTTTCACTCCTTAATTATAGTATGAATATATGAATTGTTCTGTTGTTCTTTGTATTTCATTCAATTGTATTTCGCTGACATTGAAATCGTATTTGCTCAATTGCTAATTGCGATTTAAACACATCGGAATAATGAAAGTATAGGGGCCAATTCTAGAATAAAAATGAAATTTTATGCTATGGGTCTATAACAGCGGTCGGGGAACTTTTTTAATCATAACCCCAAATTTTTTTGGTCTAAGTTGATATTACCTCCATCGCGAAAGAAATTTCCCCCCATATGGACAACTATGTAGCAAATAGAATGAATATAAATTAAAAATAATTGCTTTTTGCCCCAAAAATTTCATTTTTACCCGATTTGGTGTAATTTACCTCGGTTCCCCGACCACTGGTCTATAATATCATATGTGTTGGTAGTCACGAACTGTCAAAGAGGTAGATGGAACGTTTTATTCTAAATCTACTTCTAAAACTTACACGCACAAATGTCAAATAATATTAATGTCAGTTTTATTATAAGTGCAACTTTTTGACGTCACTTTGATAACACACGTGAATTCTGACTAAAATTAATATTTTGACGTTTGTGCCTTTTGGAGGTTAGGTTTTATGTGTGAAACGCTCGAATAGTCTTGATGACTACCAACTCATAGTTATAGACCCGTAATATAACATTTCTATTTTATCCTAAAATTGGTCTCATAATTTGAAATTTCCTCAAGAATGAAAGTTGAGGGGTCAATTTACGCATAAAATAGAAATGTTATGCTATGGGTCTATATTCGTATGAGTTGGTAGTCGCGAACTGTCAAAGAGGTAGATGGAACGTTTTAGTCTAAATCTACTTCTAAAACTTCCAGGCACAATTATAAGTGCAACTTTCTGACGTCACTTTGATAACACACTGTTGTGCCATAATAGCAGATTTAAGATTTTGAATAGAAATGAAACAGGTTACACTTATATAACTAATACATTTATTCACTAATTAAAAGTGATATGTAGATGCGAAAGGATTCGCAGTTGAAATTGGAATAGGGATGATTGAGGCTTTTTTTGACATAGAGGGCGAAAAGGGTCGTATTGGCAGGTTGCAATGTCCTACCATCTAATTACCTGATGCGAAACAACACGTTAAGTCTGACCGAAATTAATATTTTCGTTTTTGGACCTTTTGGAGGTTAGGTTGTATGTGCAAAACGCTAGAATGGTCTTTTGACAATTGATGAGTATGAAGTCATACAATTATTGACCCCTATCTTAACATTACTATTTTATCCAAGAATTGGCCTCTTAATTTAAAAAATCCCTTTCGTACGATGCAACAAATCTCTAATTTCAATAAATGTTTGGTCTGGTAAAGGAATAAATGTAAAGAGCAACTTATCCTTACGATCTTAATTGTGTATAAAACAAACTTGAACTTGAAAAGCTTGTGAAGAAATATTTGAAATTATTTATTTGATTCCCCTTACGTATCTCATTCAAAGACGACATTCTCAATTTAATCAGAAAATCAAAATTTATTACACATTATCGCTCTGCGGGCGAGTGAAGACGCCAGGTCTCTAAACCGCGGCGCGTTGCATCGGCGCATCGCCGGTCCAACGTTCGCCGTCCGGCTAACAACATATCTTGATGATTTAATATGTATCGATGTTTGTTGCTATATTTCCCCGAAATGCTCATTCATCTCGTTCACGCCGTCTCTCCGACTTCTTTTAACCCACGTGTGTGGCGACTTCGTCTTCTCTACGTCAATGAATGAGTAGTAGATGCTCATCAGAAGGCGGGAAGAATATACGCACACAAACGGATCCGAAAAGAAAAAATAAGACTATCATGATAAAAATTGAAAAGACTAAAAAGAATACGATTCCGACGGACGAACGGACGGACGGGGACGGGGGTTTTACTAAATGGGAAAAAACAACATTTTCAACGTGCCTTCTATACGCTCCAAGTTCGTTTACCCGAACGAGAGTTTGTTGTAAACAAAGTTGTTGCGTCTCGCTCTTTTGGATCAGTTGGTTCATTTGAGGCAAGATCCTTTCAAGCTCACGTGCTGCACATTGGTGTAATTGAAGAGCTGGGATAATATTTTTCAAGAACCATCAGAAAATTTATGAAGTTCAACTAAAACATCAGAAGAAGCAGTTAGAAATCTATGTTGGATCACGTTTACCTTTTTGGCAGCTTATATTGAGAAATGATATTATAATTGTTTTTTATTTAACACATTCAATATCTTTTTTTTTATCGAGTATTGTAATTATTCTGTTCTGAATTTATTCCAACAACTTTCTTGCTCTGTAGTGATATCAGTTTTCGAGATAGCAATATGTTGCCAAGTGAAAATAGTCTTTCTCCGGCACTGCTGCATCAGTAAAAAAAATTGGTCAGTATTAGTGAAATTGGTAATAATGAGGATTCATCGCATAGAGATAGGACAACAGACCAAAAAACAGCAAATTTTTGGTAATACTTACAATGCCTAAATCGAATGCCAATCCAGTGATTGGACATTCAGGTATTATGGTAACTTAAAGAATTCCAAATTATAAAATCAGTATTTCTACCAGTTATATTAATTAGTGCGTATAAAATATATTACACAAATCAATTTGCATTAATTGTATATAAATTGCTTATATTTGCATTAAGGACAGTATATTCTAAACTTTTAAAGTACAACTAAATAATACGCATGAATTTAGCAGTAGATCAGTCAGAAATCTAACTTTGATCACGTTTTCCTTTGTTGAAGCTTACATTAAGATATGATATTGCAATTGTTCATTTTCCATTTAACACATTCATTATCCTTAAGCCTTATTTTTTTAAATATCTGCACCTAATCCATTGTGGAATATCAGCAAATTTTTGGTGATACTTAGAATGTATTAGTCGAATATTGACATTGTTCTTCTCGCTTGGTAATATAGATAGCAATATGTAAAAATAGCCTTCCTTCACTTGGACTTGCTGCAGCTATAAAAAATTGATCAGTATTACAGAAATTGGTAATAATGAAAATCTACAATCACATTTAGATGGGATTGTTTGGCCACACGATAAAAACAGATGTAGTTAGTTTAGTAAATGATCACAACAGCTCATAATGGTATTTCTACTAGTTATTTTGGTTAGTGCGTACAAATTATAATACACAAAGCAATTGGCATTAATTGCATATATTTGTACCAGCGATAGTGTATTCTAATATATTTCAATTTCAATATTTTTTGTATTGAAATGAATTGTCTTATACCCGAACTAGAAACAAAAAAATATACGTCTAGAATAATTTATTGCCCGAAACAAAACAAAACCTCACATGGCAAAACATTCGAAAAATGACATCTAAATTGTGACGTAATGTGAAAAAGCTATTTAATAGCTATCATCATCATATTGTGCGACGTAAATAATTTAACAAACAAATCACAACAACGGCGTCGTACAAGAAAGGCAATCAATATCAACTTAAAAGTCAAATTGTTATGAAAATTTGAAACACTCAAAATGCCTATCTCGTCCTCCTCCGGCATGTATCAGCAAGGGCCCACTTGCTTCGACAAAATGAAAATGGGCTTCACTATTGGTTTTTGTGTCGGTTTGGCCAGTGGTGCTCTATTTGGAGGATTTTCTGCCTTGAGGTATGGAATGAGAGGACGTGAACTTGTAAATAATGTTGGAAAAGTCATGCTTCAAGGTGGTGGCACTTTCGGAACATTCATGGCTATTGGAACTGGCATTCGATGTTGAAGCTTTGTTACACCAGCCCAAATCTTTTGTAGTTCTTACACAAATTATATATATATGTAATCATGAACGAATGAGGTGTCAAATACTAAATATTTAGATGTAAATAAAAATCTGTTTAAGCGACGAAGGGTTTAATTTATCAGTTTTACGTGTTTTATTCAGCTCTACATGCATCATTTCATACCTGTCATATTTGCTGTCAGATCAATATTGTACAATGTTGTAGCTATCAATACATTTTGATTGTTTTAACGAAAATTCTGCTTAATCCTTCCTATATTTAAACACGAATCAAATAAAAATGATGCGTAAAATTAGCTCCACTTTTTATACGAGTACAAGGCTTATAACAGATCTCTAAATATATAATGATAATATTGGGTATACAATTAGTTCCTTCCTAGAAAGTGCAAGTAAATCTCTTGTCCATGAAAAAGAAATTACTTTGGAAAGATTCGTATTATTAAATGCAAATGACTTACTGTTTTTTTTTTAAGGAAGTCAAAATCCACGATATACGTTAGTGTGATTCAAATTTTCTTTAGCAAGCTTTTTCTTGAATCTTTGTTTTATTATTTATATTATGTTATGTGACGTGCAAGTGCAACATTTAGGTCAAATTTCGGTTGCTAATTTAAAACTTATTATTCTCTTACTTGGCCTTTCGTCTGTTGGAAAGAGGTAACGGTTAGAGCTATGGGATTAATCAAAGATTGAGTAATGTAATTCTTCTGTTATGAATTCAATCCAACAACTCTCTTGCTTAGTAGTTTTATCAGTTTTCACTGGAAAATATAGGTAGCAATATGTTGCTAAGTGAAAATAGCCTTTACCCGGCATTGTTAAAAAATTGATCAGTATTAGTGATTGGTAATAATGAAGATTTAACACATAGAGATAGGACAATTGTTTAGGTTGCCATTCAGTAGTTCAGGAAACTATCACAACAGCTCATAGAACCCTTAAATTGTGGTGGGAATAGCTCAGTAGTAGCACTCACACGCCAGGGGATACTCGGTTTGAGCCCTGGCACTGACACAAAATTGTCATTTGATTTGTTGGATTGAAATTAAGTAGAGTTTGAATTGTGGATTTGAGATAGAATTTGTAGAGGTTAGTAGTAATAGAAGTATGAAGGAGTCAGTTATAAAGCAAATTTGATAGCATAGATATAATAATAATAATAAATAGTAGTCTGTCCGAAGGCAGGTCCATGGTGTGAGAGCCACCACAAATAAATGATTCCCATACCCTTCAACCTATTACCACTATTCCCCTTTCCCTTTTTTATTTTATGTATTTTCCTTTACGAACTTCTGATTCCATGCTTCTTGATCTTCTGCTTTGGCTTTCAGTTCCCTGTATTCTCTTCTCGCGTAAGTCGTCAATCGTCTGCATTCTTCTTCTTTCCATTCCTTTCATTCCTCCTATTTTACTCTCGACGACGTCGTGCAGAAGGCACTTACTTTGTAGAGAGGGTCCAATCCAGTTTCCTTTTATTTTCAGGATCGTGCTCAGTAAAGTCCTTTTGTCGCCCACTCTTCTCAGGACTTCATTTGTTATTTTGTCTGTCCACTTTATTTGTTCCATTCACCTCCAGCGGCACATTTCAAAACTCTCAACATAGATAAATAGATAGTAAATTAGTTTTTGGAAAAAGAGGGTCCAGAGTTTCGAAAATACGTGGCAAGAAGTGCCAAAGATGGTAATTCAGTTTTTGAGAGAACGGAGCATCCGATTTGAATAATTCAAGAAACGTTTTATTTGTATTGACGAAACGAAAAACTGATTCGATTTTTTATTCGATTGATAAAAAAAGTAAAAAGAAATGCCATTTGGCTGTCAAAAATGATCATTAGATTTATGCACATCAAATTAACAGATATTTTATAAAGCAATTTAATAAGAACAAATTTTGTTTACATTTCTATGGGTTCCGTACCAATGTTTATCCGTTAAACAGCGAAGCGGCGCTTACGCGCTTTGATATTTCGTTCTTACGCAGCTAATGCACCGAAATTGCTTTGACAAACGGTCAAAATTTTCAAATATAAAATTTTTTGTTTTCAAAAAATCAATTTTTCTCAAAATTGAAAAATTGTTTTCAAAGTTTTGAAAGCGAAATTGCTTTGACAAACGGTCAAAATTTTCAAAAAATTCCAAATATAAATTTTTTTTTTCAAAAAATCTATTTTTTTCAAGATTTTCAAAAATCTTTTTCAAAGTTTTACAAAAAACCTAAAGCATTTTTTTTAAAGCTTTTCAGTACGGGAAGTTCCAGCAATTTGCCTTAAGGCACGATGCCACACACCACCATTTACTATTTCTTTTGATCTTGAAATATTATAACCAGCGCTTTCATTAACAAACTGTGCTGTGTATCATCTCTTTCGGGCCGCCGCCGATGGCTTGGAGGACTCCGTGGAATGGAATGCAGTCCGCGGTGTGTTGTCGATGAATATTGTGTGTACTCGGCGCATTCCTCGATGCACACACATAGCGCATAGCACATAGCACATAGTGCATAGCGCATAACGTATAACACATAACGCATAACACATAGCGATAACAGCGCACCAGAACAACATCTACGTATTGGAACAGAGCGTAAAAATTGTTGCATTAGCATGAATACAAAGTCACATAAGCGCACATACTACATACTCATGTAAATATACGGACGACGGTATTTAAATAAACACTAGGTGGTTTTTCAAGTAAAGCTTCTTACAGTAAATAACTCCGAGGATCTGTACATTTTTGGTACCTGTAATGGTTGAAAATAAATACTGTTTTTAGGGTATGTAATAAAAGGCTTTGAGCAAAAACTTTACAGTCGTATAAGTTCTACAAGTAGAATACAAGGTTTGCATCCAAGAATCCAAGTATTCCGAGTTTTTGGTATGCTTCACTGTTGTATTGATTTCTGTCACAGTGCAAGAAATGCAAAATATAAGAATAGTTAAAAGCTCTTCAAACTGCAAGCTTTGAATATTTCAAAAACGTATAGATATCTCGCAATTTACTATTATTACAAAGTATACAAATAAAAGTCTATACTGAAATTGATCATTCTTATCTGCAAATATATTTATTATTATTTTTCTTATCATGACTTAAGTCCTATAATGTATATAATTCAGTCATTTAAGCTTAAATTAGGTAAGAATCTCGGAATTCGAGATACCCAGCTGTAAGTCTGTAAATACACCTCAAAAGTTGTCTCAAAACCCTACATATGGTACGTATACCCTACCATATGTAGGTTTTGAGACAACTTTTAGGGTGTATTTACATAGTATTTACAGACTTACAGCTGGATATCTCGAAATCCGAGGTGAACTTACTATAATGACTGGACTAATAAGTTATTGTACTAATTTGACTTGATACTATGTCAGTTCTACAGATGGCAACCCAAACAATTGTCTCATTTTGATATAATAAATTTCATTATTACAATTTTTGTAATAGGGCGAATATTTTATTGATGCAGCAATGCCGGATAAGGAATATTTTTCGCTTGGAAACATTTTGCTATCTGTATTTCCAAGTGATGTCACTACTGCTTGACATCAGGCTCCTCGAAGCAGGACCTCTGCTTAAATACAAGCGAGATATTCTTGAAATATGATACGTTTTTTGAGTATTTCAGTAAAATACTTTTAGGGGTGCACCAGTTGTATTCAAATGCATTAAATTTGATACATAAATTTTTATGTAAATTTATCTATAATAAATACTAACAGATTTAGTAAATGTTCTTTTATAATCCGAGGCACAATCTTCATATGTAAACTACATTTATATGGGTCTTAAGAAGCAATTTAGCATCTGGACCAGATTTAAGATTGCTTTTAAGATTTCACCAGATTTTTGGGACATTTTAATTTAAATATATTTATACGTAATCTTCTTTAGACAGATTTTATTCGCATTTTACTGCATTTTCTCATATATAAAATATTCCACTTGTGATAGACAACTGAAGGTTCGAAATACATTGTTACTGAGCTATGTCATACTTTATTAATAATTATTGATATGATGGTAATAAATATCGTCTTCTTATAGAAGTATGCAGTTATTTTCTATTATGTTCGTTTAAAATCAAACAACTGCAAAATCAGTTTGTACGATGGCTCATATTTTTTTTTACTACTTATAGGACCTTACTCAATCTGCAATTTTTTTTTTAAATATATCTTTTTATTATCATCATCAATATCATCATTAGCGTTCTGGACGAATATTATCTGAAAATTTATTTTGAATTTAATATAATATTTGCATTTATTTGTATAATAAATTTATTCAGCGGTTGGTGTTGCAAAATAATTCTATAAATCCTTACGATAAACTGGAAAAGTGTGTGAAATAATTTCTACTGAGTTTCATATAAAATTATCCTAAAATTCAACTGGAACCAGATTTTTCATAATTGTTGATATCGTCAGTTGTACTCAATGTCGTGTGTCTAACAATTTAGGGCATTTGGCAACTTTTCACAAATACATTAGTTCATTAATGATGGTAATTCTTAGAGAGTATAAATATAGTTATACATTTTGTCATTGGCAAATCATGCTCTACTTTGGCAGATTCAGGGGCAAATTCTCAGATAAAATAGAAATGTTATGAATGCTATGTTATGGGTTGATCTTCGTATGAATTGTTAGGAACGAACTGCCAAAGTTCACAGGGGCCATTCTCCGATAAAATCAAAAAGTTATGGTAACGCTGTGTTATGGGTCTATCTTCGTATGAATTGGTAGTAACTGTCATGTCATCTATGTGTTTGCTATGCGATCAGGCATTTCACTTCAAACTTCAAAATCACTCAAACTTGAAATAACAATTTTATTGTTAGTGCATCTTTCTGATGCCTCGTTGATAACATACTTGAAGTTTGGTTTTATGTGTAAAACCCCTGATTGCACAGTAAATACATATTTTTTTGAAAATTAAGACGTAGATAGACCCATTCCATTTTCAAACCCCCTGTCTGGTAGTAGTTTTTCTGCATACTTTTGTAATAAAACGAAACTTTGCTTGATTTTTTTTAATTTTGGTGTTAAAACTATTTACAACCTTATAAGATGGTGAATAATTATACATATGATAATATTGACTAGAAATAGTACTTTATAACCGCTGTTGATTAAATATAGATAATGTCATAATTATGTTCTATTTGAATAATTTTCTGTATATCTGTCTCTCTACTTTGTTCGGTTCTGGTGATAATTCCTGGTCTCCTCATATTGACTTTATCAGTTTTTAAAGAGTTTGGAGTCTGTTCCCGCGCAAGTAGCCCCCCATCGGCACATGCACCGAGCATCGCATAGTAGTGCGGCAGTGTGGCGCATGGCTTTGTTTACATCTGCATCTCCCTCGCTCTCATTGATGAGAAAAATCATTGGGATAGTTCATTCAACTCCCCAACTCTCACACACACTCTCTGTCTCTGTTCGCCCTTTTGTCGGTGTCTCGTTTGCTCAGTGGACCTCTCTTTTTGTTTCTTCATTCTCACTCGGCTTTGGCTGCTCCCAATAATGGTGGTCTTGGGGGGAGGGGGATTTAAATTTTACTATTTTGGGGAAAAGGAATTGTAATATTAGTAATTTCATAATTACTTATAAGACACTTTTACTAAAATATCACTGAATGAAAATGAGAAAAAAGGGTTATTTTAAGTCAATTATGCACTTTTGAGTACTTTTTACGCTTATCTTCTTAATTTTTTGCAATATACCTTATATTTTATGAAATTAAAGCAAATTATTTCATTTTATCGTCTTATTTTTTTCAATATACGTCATATTTGATGAAATCAAAGCAAATTGCTAACATAAAGAGGCGTCCGTTAATCACGTGAGTGATTATTAAAAATTTTCGACCCCATTTCTCTTTAGTTATACGTGATGGTATTCAAAGTTAACCCTTATTCCCCGCCCAACATTGCGTGCATTTTTAGTACTTAAAAATAGTAAATTAGTTGGATTTTTTTTCAAACATAAATACACGTTATATTACATATTACTTTCCTCTCCCTCCTTTATGTGATATTTCGTGATTTTTGACAAAACCCCTCCTTCCTTTTTAAGCATCACTTGACTAATGAACGGCTCCTAAAAGAAAAAGCTTTCAAGAGAGCTTATAAGTTTTATAACAATTCGTATAGTTCGTTTTTCATTTGAAGAACATTATGACTCCTGTACCCCTTGGTTTTCTCCCTCCCCCAAAATTGCATTTTAGTACCTAAAAAAAATGGTAAAATAGTTGGAAAATTTTGGATTTTTTGAAATTCATTTGAATAAATGCACATGATATATTATTAGGCCCTCTTTCAACGTGATATTTTGCGATTTTTTTTTTTGAATACCTCCCCCTTTTTAAGCATTACGTGATTAATAGACGGCCCCTAAGAGCAAAAGCTTTCAAGAGAGCTTACAAGTTTTATAACAATGTTTATTTGTCAATTTATCTTCCTCCCTCTAAAATTGCATCTTTAGTACCTAACAAATAAATGGTAAAATTGTTGGAAATGTTTTGAAAAAAATTGGATTCTTTTAATTCGGATAAAAAATAGATACACGTGATATTATATATTACTAGTCATCCCCTCCCCGTAATATATCGTGATTTTTTTTTGTCAAACTCTCCCCACCCTCATTTTAAGCTTTAAGAGGAAAAGCTTTCGAGATACTTTTATAACAATTCATATAGTTTTATTAGTTTGTTTTTTCATTTGAAGAACATGATGAAAATTATTTTAACTTTTGCTACTTACTGAAAAATTAAAAAAATTATAAAATCAATTCTGTAAATTATAAAATTTTGTAATTTACATATACAGTAAAGGATATCCAGTAGGACGATTTATCAGGAATCTGACCAAAAGCGCGTCTTTAGCGAGAAAGCGTATTAAGCGGGATAATGACAATGTTTCAAAGTACAGGGAGCGGCGTATTATGCGAGAAATGATATTCATTTGTGATTAGCATGATCGTCTTAACAAGATTCCACTATATTTTACGTTATTTTAAATCACAAAAACCTCATTGATTGCTTTACTCGCTACGACTTTCTGTCTCATCATCTTCTCTCTCTCTCTCCCTATAGGTTTCTGCCTTCACTCCGTCTTTTTCCATACGTTTTTTTTTATTATCGTTTTCTTTTTCTCTCACGGGCTTGGTCGGCGAGAGAAAAAATGACGGCCGTTATTGAGAAGAGTCGCGGGGTTGTTGTTCGTTACTTTGTTGCAGACCGTTTAAAATTTGATGTGTTGAATTGAACGGGCGGAAACAATGCAGGATGTATTGTTTTCATCTTAAAGTGTTTTCGATGCGCGATTCTGAACAGTTCAGTTAATTTATTAGGCGTGGGGAAAAATATAATGCGATTATAAGAAAACTTTTTTTTTTAATTTTTAAGTAATGGAAAATTGATAGAAATGTTAGATTTATTAATAATCATATCTTTACTCTTTGCACTCCGTTGTCACCGCTGTTGCACCTGTAGGCGCGTTGTCTGCAGATTGCAAATAGTCAATATTTTTATATTACAATTGTAATAAATAATGCTTTTTGACTAGGTTCTAATTTTTTGTTGCCATCGTTAGTTTTCGTTCTTCTGATTGTCGTAGACATTTTTTCTATAAGTCTAAAATTTAGAACTGGTCTTGTGCGATATGGAGGAAAACAACTGTTTACATCATTTTTGGAATATATGTAGTCTTACAATATTTTTGTACAGTTCGTTCTAAAAAATATTACTCACTTTCAGGGAGTGCGAACTTTCTGGAGCCCACTATTTATAATAGGTCAAATAGTAATAAATAATGCTTTTTGACTAGGTTCTAATAACTTGTTACCGTCATTAGTTTTTGTTTTCTGATTGTCGTAGACAATTTTTCTCTAAGATTAAAATTTGAAAATGATCTTGTGAGATTTGGAGGAAAACAACTGTTTGCATAATTTTAGGAACTTTAATAACATATTTATTAAAGAAAAATGTAACTAGTTACAAAAACCATTTTGTTCATATAGTACGGAAAAAATGACATATATAGTAAGGACATAATGAGATGCTAATTTTTAAGAAGGTAGATCACAAATAAATCGATTGGTCCTCTTTGGGACATCAGTACATGAGCCGAAGGGAACAAGTCATACCTTTGCTGGGCTAAGAACAGGCAAAGAGATCTTTGCAATAGATGCAAGTCTCTTCTTTTTACCTGTGAATCCTTTGGTCTGTTTTTAGAAGTAGAGTAAAAGTTGAAAGCCAAACCTTCGACAGGTTTAAATTTTATTAGCATCGAATGAACTAGCCAGGGCTCGTGAGATAGTACTACATCATTTTGTCCAATTTTATAAATGTCATTTTTTGTGAAAGTGAACAAAAATGAATAATCAAAATTTTATCAAACACCTGATAATAGCAATAAAATTGAGTGAAATTACTGGCACATGTTGATTGATTTCAATAGAAATAATTACAAATAACAAGAAATAAATCACCAAAAAACGTGAGAAAAACACTCAAATGATTACTTCCAAAGGACTCAGACAATGACGCTCAATATCTGACAGGATTGTGGTTATGGCTTTTGTCATGTCATACAATTGTGGAAACGTTACTAAAAGTAGCCAATTTTAAACTAAGGTCACTGTGTCGTTTTACCTATATATATATATATATATATATATATATATATATATATATATATATATCATTTTGTCTGTATTTTCACTACTACTTGAACCTTGTAATTTAAATATAATAATCAGTTTATAATTGTTGATTCTTTGATTCTATAGATAGAGCGCTCAGTGATCGTTTTTCACTTGCATTTTTTTTATTCAAATTACTGCATCTACAGATTTTATACGAAATATTTTCTCATATACGAAACATGAGAAAACCTAACACATCTAAATACTTATTACATCAACTATTTTGATTTTTTGTGTGTTACATTTACTAGTTCTATATTATATATAGTTCTATTTATATATGAATTTTTGACTTATATGAATCTTTTGACGGTAAAGAAGAAAAATGACACTTTGTCTCAAATTAGTAAAATCACTGTTTTTTTTCTCAGTCCGAGTTCATTTGCCTTTCTTGTCTGTATAGAAACAGAATCCCAAAAATTTTCAAATATATTCGGCGCATCCTGTCGGCCGAAATCAAATAAGATCTTTTCATCCTGTGGGTATAATGCACTTACGAACACATCTAAATCCATCGTGTATTTAGTTGTTTATCTTTTTTCGCACCAAAGATATAACAACAAGGGCGAACGAATGAAACACTGAAAAAATATTAAGAAGGACCAAATCCTTCCGGGAATTTTTCGCGTTCAAAATAAAATAATGCTTATATTTATGTCTATGGCATTAAATTATATATACACATATACATATGTAGGTATACACGTTTTTGAATGTATAAATGCCTTTAGCTAATCGATTTTAGGTAAATTTATTGCCTTCATATAACCATGTTTTCCCGCGCTTTGAAGTTAACCAATAGTTCCTAACACGCTGGTCGCAATCTGAATTATTTTTGGCTGTAAATAAATAAATAAAAATTTGATTGTAATTATTAATTTTTTTGGTACGTATCGTTTTTGTGTAAAATAATACTTAGACCAGTTTTGTTCAATTCTGGAACTGGTCTTTTATCAACTCATGTATTGACCTCCTTGAACAACATTTTTACTTATGTACTTAGATTTTTTTATAATGTTTGTCATTGTTTCGAATGACGATCAGAACTTAAGAGTCCTGTAAGCTGTTGGGTTAATTTGAGTTAATACTACGTCGGTTTTATAGGTGGCAACGCAAACAATTGTCTCATTTTGATGTAATAAATTTTATTATTACAATTTCTGTATAGAGCGAATATTTTGTTAATGCAGCAATTCCGGATGAGGGCTATTTTTCACTTAGAAACATCGTGCTATCTATATTTCCAAGTGTGAACCAATTTTACTACTGCTTGATATCGGGATGCTCGAAGCGGGATTAACTCTCTACTTACCACGACTTGATACATAAACTAGATTAATATGGGCCTTAAGAAGTAATTAAGAAACAATTAAGAAACTGGACTAATTTCACCAGATTTCTGAGAAATTTTAAATTAAATATATTCATACTTAATATTCTTTAGACAGATTTTATTCGCATTTTACCGCATTTTCTCATATATAAAACATTCCGCTTGTGATAGAGAACTGAAGGTTCTGAAAACATTGTTATTGAGCTATGTCATACTTTATTAATAATTATTGATATGATGATGATAAATATTGTCTTCTTATTGAAGTATGCGGTTATTTTCTATTATGTTTGTTTAAATTGAAACCACATTTCACTTTGTATTATTCTTATGTTATTATTACAATTTCTGCAATATTGCGAATATTTCATTGAATGCCAGATGAGGGCTGCTTTCACTTGGAATCATATTGCTATCTATATTTTCAAGTGAAAACCGATGTCACTACTGCTTGATATCAGGTTTCTTGAAGTAGGATCGAACCCGGGGCCAGTTAGGAGATATTATTCATTAGCTACTCATTAATATAAAAGAATATCAGCAAATATTCAACTGCCTAGGATAAATTAAATTTTTAAATTTTAAAATTGATGATGATCAAGAGTAGTAGTTGGGAACAATTAATGGATATAATGAAAAATCTACTTCTTTAGCAGTATTTGATATAGTAGATTAGATTAGATTTTTTTTGCTGCAAATGCATTTTTAATTTAATTGAAGAAATTCTTTGGTCTTTCTTTTTATGGTACTTTGATGGAACATCTGCAAATTTTTGGAGGTACGTAGAATGTCTAAATCGAATGCCAATCCAGTGATTGGACGTACGGGTATTGTTTTTTTCTTAAATAATATTTCGATTACACCTTTAAACGTAGTAAAAAACTACATTTCTAACATAATTTGATTTAGTAGATTAGATTTGATTTTTTTTAGTTTAAATGCATTTTTAATTTAATGGAAGAAATTCTTTGGTCTTTCTTTTTATGGATCTTTGATGGAACATCAGCAAATTTTTGGCTGTACTTACAATGTATAAATCGAAAGCCAGTCCAGTGATTGGACGTCAGGGTATAACTTTTTTATTATAATATTTCAATTACATCTTTAAAATTTTCACACTACCTCCTTATCTTCGAATCCACCGTACTGTTTACGAGGAGTAGTTCTTTATCGTTTATCAGTTATCAGTTAACACAACGTTTGTCGGTTATTTTTGAAATTTTTATCTCGTCTTTTTCAACCATACAAACATTTTAACATCCTCGACAGTGATAACTCTGAATAACTCATATTCTTCGCCTTTTTCTGGCGCGCCGGTCAGAATACGGAGCCCAAAAGCGTGGGAATTTCGATTTCAATATACTTCATAATAACGAATTTCTTGAAATCTTTTCACACTTCACTAGAAATTTATCGGAGGACGCGGGGATTTGGAATTGGTGAAAGATATACATATTTATATTAATGATGATTACTAATTTCTTAGTACATAATGCAATAAAGTGAGAATTAAACACTTCTGTTTTGATTTGTGGAATCAGAAGAATTAGTTATTCAAGTTTTTTTCTAATCCAATGTAATGTATGATATAATTTTCTTTGACAATTTTGGTATTGATTATTGTTAGAAACAAGCACCCGGATAAAATATAAATGTTATGTTACAGGTCTATAATCATATGAAGTGGTAGTCACAAACTGTCAAAAACATATGTCTTTGCTTCTCTATCAAGGGCGTCACACATAAAACCTAACCTCCAAATTGCAAATAACAATTTTATCATAAGGGCAACTTTCTGTTGTTGCCTTTTGGAGGTTAGGTTTTATGTGCAAAACACTTTTTGACAATTTGTGACCACCAACTTCTCAATTAGACCCGTAACACAACATTTCTGTTTTATTCGAGAATTGGGCTCTTAGTATCTACGTTTTTGGAAGATATGGGCCAATCGATTTAAATTTGATTATTTATTACCTATTTTTATTTGTTTTTCTTTATTATTTGCTGACCTCATTGATTTTTTGGGGTAGGGTTTGCCCAAATAAAATAAATGCAAAAAATATGGTATTCAAAATTAACCTTTTTCTCACTCTGAACAAATGATTTTATAAACTTACGAATTTTATTCAGAAATTTATAAAAATTGCTTATTTAAAACAAATAGTCTTATATCAATCTTTCTAATTTTGAATTTAAACCGTTATTTATTATTTTTGCAAAGTTGTTAAATGTCTTTCAGTCTTTGTCGCAAGACTTGCCCATACATTAGTGGTTAGAGCTATGGGATTTTAATCAGGGGTTGTAAGTTTGGTATCGTTTCGGACAACAGTGACATCATCAGTTATTTATTATTTTCGCGAAGTTACTAAATATTATTAGTCTTTATCGCATAGCTTGCCCGTACAGTAGTGGTTAGAGCTATGGGATTTCAATCACGCCTTCTATGTTTGATACCCGTTTCGGGCAATCTGATGTCAAGCAGCAGTGGCATCAGTTATTTCTTATTTTCGCAAAGTTATCAACTGTTTAATCGTTATCGCCGAACTTGCCTCTAGATTTGTGGTTATAGCTATGAGATTTCAGTCAGTTTTCTAGGTTTGATACAC
The DNA here is from genome assembly GCF_003426905.1 of Ctenocephalides felis. Classification (NCBI taxonomy): domain Eukaryota; kingdom Metazoa; phylum Arthropoda; class Insecta; order Siphonaptera; family Pulicidae; genus Ctenocephalides; species Ctenocephalides felis. The sequence continues at coordinate 13,077,935 of NW_020538040.1, forward strand.
GTTTCGGGCAGTCTGATGTCAAGCAGCAGTGGCATTACTTCGATCTTATTCTCGCAAAGATATTAAATGTTTAGTCTTTATTGCAGGACTTGCTCGTAGGATTTGTGGTTAGAGCTAAGGGATCTCAATCACGGGTTCTAGGTTTGATAACCGCTTCGGGCAACCTAATGTCAAGCAGCAGTGATATCGGTTTTCACTTGGAAATATACGTAGCAATATAAACATATTGATGAAAGTTGAAATAGTCTTCACCCGGCATTGCTGCATCAATGTGCAATGAATCACTGCAGCAGTGACATCAGTTATTTCTTATTTTCGCAGTTATTAAATGTTTAGTCTTTACCGCTCTACATTTGTGGTTAGAGCTTTGGGATTTCAATCAGTTTTCTAGGTTTGATACACATTTCGGGCAGCTTGATGTCAAGCAGCAGCGACATCGGTTTTCACTTGGTAATATACGTAGCAATATGTTTTCAAGTGAAAATAGTCATCGCTCTGCATTGCATCAATGAAAAAAAATCATCAGTATTACGGAAATTGTAATAATAAAATTTTATCACTTACAATTAGAGGTAGGACAACTGTTTGGGTTTCCATCTAGAAAACTGACGTAGTTAAGTTAAATCATCACAGCAGCTTAAAAGACCCCTAAGTTCTGATCGCTAATCAAATAATGTAAGTTTGCACATAAAAAGTCTTGGCCGCAAAAGAATTATTTAGCTTTTAACAATTTTTTGATACTATTACAATTTGTCACCGAATGTTCTACCAATTTGCCTTAAGACGATTTTATAGATTTATTTACCTCGAACAATTAAACGGTCGTCTCGGTCTCTTTTTCCGAGATGTGAATTTTCATCTCGTAACGACAAATGTGATATCCGTGCGAAATTTTGCATAGATAACAGCTAAACGGATTCTTTATCACACATACGGTCATTGGTCGTTAGTCGTTACTTGAGCGTTTCATCATCATCATACATAGATCGACTCTTCAAGTAGAGTCCGTTATCATTTTTCGAAAAACATTTTTCAAATTCCCAGACAATGACCCAGAGCGGAATATGATGAATGCGAGAGGAAGATCAAGGGCGGACAGACGATCGTCACGGGGGCCGGAATGAAAATTCACAAATCACATCGTGACTTACTGTTGTAATTTTTTATAGATTTTTTGAATTATAAAAGTTTGCAAAAGCAGTATTAACTTATTTTACTATAGATCAAAATTTTGCAAACCAGTTGTGGCACTGGGGTACTTCAACACACACGTCAGTTACGTTCTTTACAAATTAGATACAACTCCGTAACTAAACTAGAATCAATTAGGTGTGAAATAGTTAGTCCACTTTTTTTTAATTTTTCAATATTTTGATATTTTTTAGAATTTCTCGTTTTTCATTCACTACTGCATAATAACGATCACTTTGCATTCATGGGTTCTAATCTATTTTATTTATCTTTAACTCCAGTAGATATTTCCTTAAGGTGACCATATATTTTAAAACTTTTTATTATATTTATTTTATTTTATCCTCTGTATTTTATTGCATATTTATTTAGTTATTTTTAAATATATAGCCCACAGAATCATACTAATTTATTTGTAATTTGTAATTTATAATTCATTTTGAAATATACTTGACCATACTTTGAAACAAGTCGGACGAGAAGCCACTTGTCAAATTAAATTACTTAAATGTGATTTTTTTAAATCTAAATTATACATCTTAATAGGGATATAAGAAACAGTTTTTCAAATAAATCAATTTCACAGTTACCCTTTATCAGAGTTACTGACAATGAGTAATTTTTCATATTTTTCTGAACTTTTTTTAGCATTTTAGAAAATTTTACTTAATTCTCTTCAGAATTCTGTAACATTGTGACAACATAACTGTAACATGCAACATTTCTCAAATTTTCACATTTTCAAATAGTTTATTTTGATATGCATATTTCTTTTCGGTTCAATTCTTGTAGAAATAATAATTAAAATATGTTCATAATAAATATTGAATATAAGAATTTTTCAAAAATTCTGGGCAATAATCAACAATCCTGGACAAAACTGTCTCCAGGCAAATATTAGTTCTTGAAAAATCTTACATTATTAGTCAGATCATTTTTTGTGGTCTGTAGTTGGTCAAAGGATGTAAAATCCTTTGGTCACCTAACTTCTTCGAGTTGATTAATATTGAAAAATAATTATTTATAATTTTTGTAAAATATAGCATTATTAATCAGATTATTTTTTGTGGTATGTAGTTGGTCAAAGAATGTAAAATCTCTCATTGTAACATAAGAGCTTTTTGTTTATTTAGAAAATTATTGGAACAGGCGTGGGTAAGGATTTTAAGAAGGGTATAAAAATATATTTTTGCCCTTAATAAACTTAATATTAATTTATTTAGGTTTGTAACCTCATTTTTTCCAATTATAATATTTGGCATCTTTCGTGGTAAATTTATATATGTATATTGTATATATAAATAATGATCATTTAATTTACCTACAATTGAAATAGTTTACATACAATCAAATAACTGGAATTGTTGTTAATAATATAAATGTATTATTAATAATAAAATATTATATTTACATTTATATAACGTATAATTTTGTATGCACTCGCATATATTTTCTGTTAATTTGTTCTAATTTGTTTTATAATACATGAACACGTACACAAAATAATAATCAATATATTTATTAAAAAATGAAAAATGCATTGAAGTGCATTCAAATAACGAGTTTATTAAAACTAAATTTACTTCATTTCAACTTTTGAATTTGGAATTCATTGAATTGCTTTGCCTTGCACCTGCCTTTGTAGCATTTTCCAGGAAATTATTTTTAACTTCGCAAGTCTTTACAATTGCACGTGTGAAACAGGGGTGTAGTCCCTTCGTTATAGAAAATAAATGTCTATATTTATTTGGGTATATTTTTTTGGGTTATGTTTTATGGAAAATTAAGCGCTTTTTATGATTTAATTATTGATTTTTTTTTGAACGTTTGCACCATATTATATTTAAAAAAAATAAGAAAAAATGTGTAAAAATGTTAAAAGGAAATACTCTATTTGTAGGTAAATAGTTGTAACTATTAAAATAGTAAATATTAACATAATTAAATGAAAAAAATTAAATTACTTTTGCAATCTCATTTAAAATAAAATATAAAATATTGTATACACTTTGCATTGTATAGTGTTTATTTTGTTAATTGGTTTGCATAAATTCTTCATATTATTTATTAAACATTTTTTTATTCCATTATTCAACTATTATAATTTTGATTTATGATGCAATAAAATCGAAATAGTTTCATTTATTACGCAGTATATAATGAAGCTCAATAAATTTTATTTTTCTTTATTCGAAATAATTGATTCGACTAATTGATCTTTCATCAATAAGACTTATTTTGTTGCATATCTATTGTCTGAATATTTTTAGAACGTGTTTACGCAAATTTTATGAATGATTTCGTCAATATTGCGAACGATGTTTTGTGATTTTGCGCAATTTAAATTTATCTCTTTGTTTTTTTGACGACGCAAAAGGTTAAAGATCGGTTATGGACGATTAGGAATTTCATTCATACAAAACTAATACAATACTCGATCGATATCATCGAAATATTAATTACTACTACTTGATAAATGATAAATGGATTTATTAATTTTGGTATATTGATTGAAATTTTTATTACAACGTTACTGAAATTTTGCTTGTCTTTAATTTTTAGCAGTATTCAAATATAATTTTTAATGTTAACTTTTAATTAATCTTGAGCATTGTTAACGCTGACGATGGCAATGTTTTCGAAGATTATAATCAGTTCTTTGTTTGTAGTAAATTGCAAGTCTTTGTGCCAGGCTTTGTTTAAATATAACAACAAACTTGCGTCAAAATTAAATAATTGTAAGAGACCAATTTTAAAAATCAATATTTTTTGTCTAAAACATTACTATTTTTTCACTATTGAATGGATGTGAATTCATCAAATATACGCAAATCTATTTTCATAATTATCATTTATATCAATACTTAATGTGTACCATGGCGTAACGATTAAACTCACTGAGTCGTGAGTTCGAATCCCGCTCTGGACAATCTGATATCGTGCAGCAGAGATGTCTGATTTCACTTGAAAATATAGATCAAAAATATGTTTCGAATTGAAAATAGCCAACTTCGGGCACTGCGGTGTAAAATGGCAATGGGGAATCTCTCACACTATTCCTTCCTGAATCGAGTTGAAGTTTAAATGAGCTCACGGACCTGCCCATATCAATATTATGTACTTATTTCAATGTGAATTGATTTAAAAAAATCTCTGCATTTTTTATAATTATGTAGTTATTATAGGTATAAAACCTGGCCTGAAATCGACAAGTAAAACTTTGGAATATGAAAGCGACTTCAAAAATACAAAATCCTCTGATTATTGTCAAATTATCTGTCAATGGTCAGAAGATGTCAAAATCTGATTTTTAAAACTAACGTATGTCAATTTTCAAAATCTCTGACAATAGTCAGTAGATGTAGTTTCTGCAAAATTCAAACCCTTGTAATTATATATAGTACCTCGGAAGTTAATATAAGTATATGGACATTGACACCTTTATTATGTCCTCAGCTCAAAGGCAGGTTCATGTCGTGATAATACCACATTTGTATTCACCCTTTTTGTCTTCCCTTGTTTGTATTTCCAATTATACTTACGCGTTATTATACGTCTCAAGTCTACTGAACTGCAAGTCTGTAATTATCATTAATTTCTATATAATTATTATTTATAAAATTTTTTTTTCATAATTTTTCTGTTTGCTTTTTAATTGTAAATTTCGTTTTTTTTTTCAATTTTTCTTTATTGCAAAGCAATATAAATCTTATATTAGACTTATATTTATTACAATCTGTCTTATATTAGATACTAAATGTGATCTTTATAATAACTCTTCAGTTAATTCCACAAGTTTAGACACTTAGGTCCGTAAGGGTGTCTTGTATTATATAATTCTAATTCGTTAAGATGATTCCGTATAATTTTGAGGATATTTTCTATTTTTTTTCATAGTATTTAAATTAATGTTCTTTATTTATAATTAACGCGTAGACTCATGCCAGGGGATATGTTTTTCTTAATGTCTCATATACGCGATCATTTTTCTTGGGTCTTATGTCGGCAAATAGTGAAATTTTTGGCTAATAATTACTAAATTAACCAATATAGCTCTGGATTATATATATATATATATATATATATATATATATATATATATATATATATATAATCTACCTAAATTGTCCCGTAATGAGTTGATAGAAATTTTCTGATACCGAGTCATCGACTTCTACGGGGATTCACAAATGAGTTCATATAGGTTAATTTTGCAATTATTGGCTTGGGCGAAAGCTTCTAAGAAAACCTCACCCAATCCCACTTCTGTATAAAAATTATTCTTCGCGAAAATGATCCTATTTACTATAAAAACTATATTTATCATGTAAAGTAAACAAAAACATATGTGAATAGGGAATGATTATATAAAAAAAATTATCCGGGGTGTTTACAGTTTTGTTTTTAAACAGTTTTTATGCTTATACTTTGACCATTCATTCACTTTCTTAACACATTCTCTGCTATCCTTATGTTGAACCAGTAAGATGAATAGAACTATTTGTGTTTAAAATGATTACAGTACAAAATTTCAATTTAAACATTTTGTTTTGTTATAACAATACACTAAATTGCAAAAAAGGCGAACGCACCTGTTGAATGTATTAAGTTTGTTCTACAATAATTCTTGATAAATTTTGTAATGTGATATTTTAGTGCAATATTATAAAAGTATTTTGTTTTAAAAGTGTTTACCGATAACGATATTATCGAAATATCATATTGTAATTGATATCCTTATATAAAGAATGTGTTACTTTGTTTATAACAATATTGTATATATGCATGTGCATATTATGAATGCATTGTATATTACTGTAATAGTATGAGATATTTTTGAATTGACTAATATTGCATTTGAAATTGTTTTAATAATTCTTATAACGTTTTAGTCCTTGTAGTTAATGATGCGTATAATTTCATATTATTTTTCGTTCAATATAAATTCTTTTTTGATATTCTTACCTCTATTGCACTATTATTATTTTAAATAAACTGACACTTCATTCTATATTATGCCAATTGTGTAAATTGATTTATAACATTTATTTTAATTGAGATTAGATTTTTAAAAAAATTGCAAACTAAATCGATTCCGATCGATTTTACAAAATTATTTTGGCATAAAAAATGATTTTTCTTATTGCATAAAAGTTGATCATAATTGTTTAAAGTTTGATGGGCATGGTTTAATGACATGACCATGGGTAAATATATAAATTAAATGTGCTGTACCCTGTTTTAGTGTTTTCCGCACTCAACAGATGGTCCACTGTGCTCAAATTCACCACCCTTAAGAACTGATTCTCTTACTATAATAAACGTAGCTTAAAAAATTATTTTTTTTAGTATATATTCGTGATTTAGTTGAAAACATGTTATATTTTATTTTCATTTCATTAAATCAATCAGGTTATATTATATATTCATACAAATCTTATCTAGAATTAAACCTGGGGGTATATTTACGTGCTACAGTTAGTGGCGCCTCTATGGAGGGCGGAAACAATTAAAATTGAAGTAATAACAAAGGTGGTGTTTGCGATCTATTTATTATACTTCTTTCATCTGTGGACTTAGCAAAAGGAGATCAAAAAATTTTTATAATCAAATACGATGTAATGTCTTTGGAAAACATGCGTATTTATGAATTTCACCCTATGCACTTGCAGAAATTATTACAATAATTCAATTCGAATTCTAAAAAATAATTAAAGTATATTATAATAATTTATTTTGAATAGATTATTTTGAATTTGCCTTAATTGTGAATACTAAGCGTTAATATCTAATTAAACAAATATCGAAGATTTAATGTAAATTAATTTAATATTAAAGACTTCAATAAATTTGTCCTGTTTTATTTTATACTTCAGACAGATTGCATTCACCCTTAAATTTTCAAAAACATCATTTTCTCAAATACGTTACCGGTTTTTCTTCCCAACTCGTTCAATCATCTCAAAACCAATTTTGGCACCAACTGTCTATTTTTACTGTCTATTATTTTAACGTAATGCTTGTGGGATGTTAAATGATCAATAATTCGACATAAATATCTGAAAATTTAAATTTTCTCTTACGTTTTCCGAAATTGCGTCTCAGATCCGCGCGAGTCGCACCGGTCGGCCATATTGTGCCTGACGTCAGCGTCGCGTTCGCGGGGGCGTGGCCTCCTCCACTCGCGAACCATTTCGCGAAGTGCGACACACGAATTGATTGTTCGCGATACTATTTTTGATATTTTCTTATAATAATAAGTGGAAATTATGAATTTTTATAATTTTACTTTGTTCTTTGATTAATTGATAATGAGATTTTTTAATTAAATTTGTAATAATATTTTGTTTCGAGGCGTAATTTCTTCTAACAATCTTATGAACTAATGTTTTTTGTGGCGGTTTAATCAACCCTTTAAATAATAACGTTCAGATTTATATGTCACGTGTGAAATGTTACGAATTTTTTAAAAATAAAAAAAATTAAACTCCTGTTTTTTATTTGTTCAATCTATTGCTATTGCTTTATACTCAACTAAATTATATATTTAATTTAATTTTTGTTTATAATTATTATTTAAAATTTTAAATAATATTCATTATTAATAAGATGAAATCATTAAAAATATTTGATCCTGCTCAATTAACCCTTCAAGTAATAACGATAGTTTATTGAGAGATTTTATTATTTTTTAAATGTGTGTAATGTTACAGAAATTCTTCAAAAATAAAGAAAAAAAAATCTTCGTTTTTCATGTATTCAATCTATTGCTTTCACTCAACTTATTTATATTTTTAAATCTAATTTAATTTTACAAGTTATTTATTATTGATATGTATATAATTTCGAATTATTTGCACTGTTAATGTAAAGATTTCATTAATACTATTTTTGTTTAATTATCACTATAACGATAATTTATTAAGTAATAACGATACTTTATTAAGAGATTTTATATTTATATTTTTTAAATGTCACGTGTAAGATCTTACGAATTCTTTTACGACAGAAATTTATAAAAAAATGGCAAATATTGCTGAAAGTCACTATTCTTTGGAGATATTTTACGAATTGTGATTTGAGGGATTCATAACTAAATTTTTTTTATTCTCTTTATTAAATTACAATCTGTCTTTACAAAAAGGAAGACATTCAGTAATTTTGATGATATATGAAATATTAAACATTAGATCTAAAAGGTTACCCAGTAGTAAGCCTATTCAATCATAACTAAATAACCCACAAGGTGTGTTAACAGTTCGATATTCTTAAGGAAATGTAAAAATAATTCTATCTACGAGATTCATCTTAGTTTCATACGAAACACGTGTTTCAAAATGCTTCTAGTCGATTCCATCTGGAAACCATTTTTGGTAGAATATTTATTTGAATGATAGAATTTGATAATAAAGAATTATTTCGAATTCTTTAGATATTTGTTGAAAGTATTTTCAATATTAAGTTTTGCAAATATTGTTGAAACATTATATTATTTGGAGACATTTCATGAATTTCATTTTGGGTGATCCATAACTAAAAATAATCGGATAGGTGGCAATAGCTCTACCTTTCTTATGTAAATAAATCATTACATAAATAATTAAATACAATAATTAACTTTTAGTAACCAGCAATACAATCAACTTTGGCAATTTACTTCTAATGGGCAGTTTTTAACAATGCATAAAATACGTAAAATGTAAAATATTCTTTAAATTTTTAATTATGTTTGATATGATTTTTAAGTAACTAATCGATATAAAAATCCATGAAATTTATAGTTTTATCCACTTTTATAAGTTACACTTAATTGTCTTTGATATGTGATCAGATTGCAGACTTGTTCTAAATAAAATATGACGTCTCTAAAATCAGTTTCTTTTTGTAAAGATATTAAGACGTTCAAGTTATTACTTTGTTCTCTGTAATTGTTACAGAAGTCTTCAGTTATTTTAATATTTTTGAATTTTTGGGAATAAATTCAAATATTTATCAAATTAATGGATTCATAATCATCTTTAATAGAAGTGAACACATATTGAACATACCATAAGTGTTGAACAAAGTCATTCCAAATGTGTTATAAAGGAGTATGCAGTCAGTACTAATACGAAATTGATCAGTTTACCCAGTTTACCCATAAATCGCATTAATATTAAAAGTGCACGAGCCTTTTCGCACCCCTATTTAAATTAATTTCATCAGTTTCCCCTCGTCGACCAGTTCGAACCTAATCGACAGTTGCCATCGTCGATTCCAGGCAAACGTTTCGATGGCAACTGTCGTGGCTTCTTCCAAATATCCTCATTATATATCCTGACGATGTAAAGATTAAATTTAATATTTCTTTCGTTGATTTTTGTTTTTTGGTTTTGGTTAAGTTGAGATCGTCCAGGTGTTGTGTCGGTGCACGCGCGCACCAGATGTCGGCAGATGTTCGACAGGTGCTCCGCAGTTGATGACGAGAGAGAGGTGCCTGGAACATCTGCCTCGTGCTCCTGGTGTCGCGATATAGAATATTCCTTTTTGATTTCGAGGAAGAAATGGATTTCTTTTGATTATTAGAAGCTATTGTGATGGATTATATGTGAAAGATCGATCGGCGAAGAGATTATTTATTTAGTTCGTATATTCGCTATTGACTTGAAAACAATGTGTTTTGCCGCAACAATAGATTTTGCAAAATAAATAGATTTATATTTATTCTTTTGCTATTTCGACATTGAGACTTTTGGATGAACTGCAAACATTACATAGCATTTACTTTTATATTTACCAAACTGTTGACTTTTATAACATCCGGAATAATTTTATCTACTAGGTTCATCTTAATTTCATACAAAACACGTGTTCACAAAATGCTTCTAGTCGATTCCATCTGGAAACCGTTTTTGGTAGAACATTTATTTGAATCGTGGATTTTGAACATAGTAAGATTTTACACAAATTTGATATGATAAACGAATTATTTAAAAGTGAAGTAGCATATATTAAATTGACTATAATTGAAGTGTAAAGATGATGTTAACCAATTAGTGAATTAACCAATTACCTACATTATTATAGTAAATTGGCTTTGGAGCATTTGCTGACGAAATTTTGATACATAATATTAAAACAGTCAAAAAATACTTTACAATATGTTTGTGATTTTTAATTAACTTGTTAATCGCGAAGATATCAGAAAAATTTTCAAGTGGGCTATAGTAACTTTAATAGATCATTTAGTTGAAAATATATCAAGGAAACTATCAAAGAATTTTTTTAGTCAAAATCCCTAGGAAAACACTATTTTTGTCACGCATATATTACTGACATGGCCCCATATTTAAACTTTTATTCTTTTTCTACCAAATTGCGTATGTTAGACATATATATCTGACATGGCTCGTGTAGAACTTCTTAGCGTCAGACACATATGACTGACATAAATACTCGTCTATAATGCATAACTATCCACAATATCTTAAAAATAGCTATTATAGGTTTCCGTTTTAAAGATCAATAATTTTCTTCACATCTTTCAAATAATCTTCATTCTCCTCGATTTCGATGAAGTCGATTGATTATTATCATAGCTCAGAGACGCGCGCACATTAAAGTTTGGCGCCAATTTTTTGATTTTTGGGATTCCATCATGGCCGCCGCCGCCGCCAAAGGATAATGACGTGTGCGTTTCACGCACATCCTGGCAGATAGTTGACTATGACATTAGGCTTTGTGCGCACCAGCAAGGAATGATCGTATTACAAATCTATGCCAATCGGTATATTTAAAACTGCTATTAAAAAATATTTTAAATAAATAGGTATTGCATATTAAATGAATTGGAAAATAGTATTTGAACTTTACCATTTTTATCTAAACTAGATCGGATGTATACTAGACTTTTGTACACAGAGAAAGCTGGTAGCCATTTTAGTCATATTTGATATATTTCAATAAATTTAAGGGGCCAATTTTTTAGATAAAATAGAAATATTATCTTTCGAGTCTATAATGGTAGTCACGAACTGTCACAATGTCTTACCTATGCGTGCGTTTCACACATAAAACCTAACCTTCTAAACGCACAAATGTCAAAATATTAATTTTGAAATTTTTTTAATTTATTTTTGGTTAGACTTCACTTTTGTTATCAAAGTTACAACAGAAAGTTGAATTTCTTGTTATTAGACATTTGTGCGTTTTGGAGGTTAGGTTTTAGAAGAAATTTGAGAATAGTACACGCGATCGAACCTAGCCTTTTGATAGTTCGTGACTATCAACTTATACGATTAAAGACTCTTAATATAAAATTTCTATTTTATCCGAAAAATGGCTCTTAATTCATGTTACCATCTACATATCCATCGGTCACGTAGTTCAGCTACTAACAGTTTTTGTCGTTCGTGTGCAAAAGGCCCAACATTATAGAAAGAGCTACGGAACTTTTTAACCGATATTTCTTTACTATACACAAATACAGATATAGTAAAATGTGTATAGAAATACGTTGCTCGCAGTCAAAACAGTTAATTGTCGGCTAGAAAAAAACATTCCTGGAATTTATCCAAAAACGTTTTACGTTACAAGTGTGTGTGCATAGAAGAAGACGATGAGAAGCGTAGACAGATATCTTGTATAAATAATATAGTATTTTGAAGAATTTGCAATTTCTATTTTAATCAATCTATTTATTTTTTTTGCAAAACTGATGGAAACATGTAATTAAATTTTTATTTTTCATGGGGTTCTTTTTCGAATTTGAAAATCATTTAAAATGCTTTTGTATTGATATTTATTTGTTTATTTCAGTTACATTACAGTAAATTATATATAGGGGCGAATTCTCGGATAAAATGGAAATGTTATGTTAGGGTCTATAATCGTATGAGTTGGTAACTGTCAGAAAGCTATGTATTTGCTGTGCGCTCAAGCGCTCTACTCTAAATCTATTTTTAAAACCTAACCTCCCAATGGCAAAACTATCGGATAGCAATTATATCATAATGCAACTTTTTGTTGTCACTTTGGTAATATGTGTTTGCCTTTTAGAGGTTAGATTTTATGTGCAAAACACTCGATCGAACAGCAACGATATAGATTTTTGACAGTTCGTGACTAACAACTTATAAAGATTATTATAGGCCCGTAACCTATTTTTTTTATTTTATCCGAGAACTGGAGTATACATTTGTTGAATTACACTTGTTGCAAAATACACGTGACGCTCCTGCATTTTAGAATAGAAAAAAATCTCAATTCAACTTCGATCCATGTCAAAATTATGCTTTACAATTTTTTGGTCTGAAAAAGGTCCACATTTACTCTTGTACTTAGTACATATGAATATAATTATAGGAAAATTGAGTTATTGGAACGCACAGTGGACAGGGTTGCGAGTTCAAGCTCTGGCAACCTATCGTACAGCATCGATGTCCATCTTTACGTGAAAATATTGATCAAAAATATTTGTTTTCAATTGAAATTAGCCCATTTTTGGCACTGCGGTATGAAAAGACAATGGGAAATCTTTCTCTACATTTCCCTGAATCGAGTTGGTGTTTAGCTCGGCTTACGGATCACCTGCTCAAGGGCAGTTTTACCCATTATTATTATTATTATAATAATATAATATATACTCGTAGCGGAAAATCAATTAGACTAAATCTAAAGTAAAGAAAAGAGAAGTAATACAAAAGTTACTAAATGAGATGAGTGGGTAATTTTTTCTTCAGTTTGGTGTGATAGGCTTTCGAGTACACTTGGCTGGCTAAATCGTTAGGATGGACGTCGATTCTGTAAGCAAAGGAAGGAAAAATAGTATAACAATTATGAGATCAGTGGGTAATTTTTACTTCAGTCTGATGGGTTAGGCTTCCTAGTACACTCGTTTGGCTAGTCATTAGGATGGACGCCGATTCTGTATGTAAAGGAAAGAAAAATAGTTACTAAATGAGATCAGAGGGTAATTTTTGCCTCAGTCTCTGATGGCTTGTGCTTTCTAGTACAATTGGCTGGCTAAATCGTTAGGATGGACGTCGATTCTGTAAGCAAAGGAAGGAAAAATAATATATGTTATGAGATCAGTGGGTAATTTTTGCTTCAGTCTGGTGTGCTAGGTTCTCGAGTACACTTGGCTCTCTAAATCGTTAGGATGGACGCCGATTCTGTATGTAAAGGAGAGAAAAATAGTTACTAAATGAGATCAGAGGGTAATTTTCGCTTCAGTCTCTGATGGCTTATGATTTCTAGTACAATAGGCTAACTAAATCGTTAGGTTGGACGTCGATTCTGTAAGCAAAGGAAGGAAAAATAATATAAAATTTATGAGATCAGTGGGTAATTTTTGCTTCAGTCTGATGAGTTAGACTTTCGAGTACACTTGGCTGGCTAAATCGTTAGGATGGACGTCGATTCTGTAAGCAGTAAGGAAAAATAATATAAAAGTTATAAGATCAGTGTGTAATTTTTCCACTTGGCTGGCTAAATCGTTAGGATGGACGTCAATTCTGCGTTTATAATTGAAAGTGGTTAGCGATTATGATTAAATGGCAATATGCTATAGGTGTATTCCAATTTTGATTTGGCGAGAACTATGAGAATATTTGTCCCTACCAGAGCTATACTACTATCCTACGTACACAGACGAACGTGTGTAGTTGTATTACTGCGTCCGCGCGACGAACTTGAAAAGTGAAAGGCCGCCGCCTATCGTCTTTTTCGCGCCAACGCGAATGCGCTATACGTGCGTTTCCGTCGCGCTTTGATCCACTAGACGACGATTTCATTGTCCGCACACAAACTACTACTTCTCTTATTAGAATTATAAATTCATATAATAATTAAGTGGTGTTCTTACAAACTGGGTTAACTGGCTCAATGGTATTCAGATACTTCGGAAATTCTTCGGAAATACCCGAAGATAAGTTTAACTGCTGAATGGAAGATTAATTTGTAAACTCGAAGAAATGTAGTAAAGAAATTGCATCTGCAATTCGAAGCTTATTTATTAGATTTCCAAATACTGATCAATAAACCCCAAATATTTCAAAGTATTATTTGATTTTGTTAATATTGCTTTGCATGTAGCACCTACCATAATGTTGATGATGAAATATATTCGACTATTTACTATCAATTTCTATTGTTGTTTATAAATTAATTTAAAAACATATATTTTTAAATGGAACAATTTGTACCCGTTCCCACGCGCCAGAGAGAGTGCGTCGTACGATTTATCTCGTCTTCTGCGAAACAAAATGCGCGCGTATGAGAGTGGTACAGTTTGTAGTTAGTTGTTCGCATTTCTGTTATGGCAGGCTTTTTATTTTTTTAAAATCTTTATTTATAGTAATGTTGTTTATCGATCATGATGATATGCTTTCGAATACTTCTTGTGAAAGTAATATTCATATGATTTTTGCGAGATATGGTTTTACTCTTGAAAACGAAAAAAGCTATGTTGAAATTTTGGAAACATGAAAGAATGTTAACTATGAACTTGGCACGTATACACCTATTTAAAATATATAAATAGTTATTTTACTATTGATGCTTGCTTTCTTGAGCATTCAAGTTGTATGTATGAAAATCTTTACTGAACCATTTGTAATCAAATAGAGCTTAATATGAGATATTATTAAACCTAATAAATTTAATGATTCATATTTTTACTTAGGCCAGATGAGCATATCTATGCAAAAACAATTATCACAAGATATATTTTATCTATATTGTTAAATATACATCGAGATACCAAAAATAACGACATGCACCAAAATAACGTATCCGAAATCGAAAAATTCCGATACAAAAAATAAATTTTTAATGGTTTCCTGTGTACTCATCCACACGCACCCTACTAACTTTTCCCCCTACTCTTCTCTCTTGCACGCTAAGAAGAGACAACAAGACGGAACGCACGTGCTTTCTCGTCGTTTAGCGCGGGAATGACCGTAAGCTTCCGAATATTTACGAAGTCAAAGTCGTAGAAGCCAAAGCTCGCTCAGTCTCGCACGCAAGGTCCGCCATCTTGGACGCGCTTTGTAACGGTTTTACTATAAAGTAGTAATTACTATTTATTGTATATTAATTAATAATAAAACGTGCCTACAAAAAATATTGTGCAAAAGTGTCAAGTTCATCAAGTGTATGGTGGAATTGATTTAATTGATTTTTTTGGAGGACATGTGTAAATTGACTATTTTTGATACCGCTACATGCTATAGTGTAGTGGAAAGCAAAAGACGAGCAATGGATTTATCGAAATTACAAGTAGGTTTTACTCGTACATTTTACTAATAATTACATTATTATTTTATTAAGTACATTTTTTTTGTTTTATTTTTTTAGTTCATGTAACTAAAAATAACATACTTTTTAAAATATATATTTAACTACGAAAATCAGTACAAAATTACCGTTGCATCTTTTCCTCCCGCGAAATTGTTTCCATATTGTCCACAAGACTTTATTTACATTCTAAATAACGCGTGTTCAAAATTTTCTGTCCATCATAATCATTTGTGTCAAAGTTATTTAAATCAGTTATTTTCTAATTTTAATTATTCAAATTCTATAATGATCGACTTTGAAAATGCGCAGCAATGTTGTTTTGATGATTTCCGTTCGGGAATGTTCGGCTTAGAAGGACAAAATGGCCGCGGGCGCTTTGCGAATGCTTTGTCGTCATCCCATTTGCACTCATACGTAGAATAGAGTAGAGAAAGAGAGCTATGTTACGTACCCACACAATCTTAACAGGGATGTGGAACATGACAAAATTTTTATTAAATGATATAAATTAACGGGAATGCGATTTATTATAGATAGTAAATAGTCGAATTGTTTTTATTGCTATTTGATACATAATTTTGTTCGTCATATTTTTTCATCTATTGCTATAAGAATTAATTGTTAAAGCGCATTTTATTTGTATTCGATAATTATATTAACAGCAACCCACGAAATAGTTCTGACTGTATGCTTCTTAACTACATAGATTTGTAATATATAAATTTTGTAAACTCTCTTCATATAGATTTTAATAGTGTAATTTTGTAAAACCTATTTTTGTGCTTCCTGTAAAACCTATTTTTATTTCATAATGAAATTTTATATTATTTGTTCAAAAATACTTGTTGATATTTCGGTGTATTGAATTAGTTGCCTAATTTTCTATAGTCTTGATTTAAAGTATACAAGTTTTTGAACAATTAGTTGTTTTTTATAAATATTAAGTATTGCGTAATGATATATTATTAATAAAATTCCAAATTATATTTTTAAACTTGATATTTTTATTTGAAATTTTTTTCCCGCGCGCTTTTCGTTCACCCATGATTTTTATCATCTTTCCTTTAAAGTCGTTCCGAAAAAGGAGGGGTGCTGCGTGCGTCGTCGACACATGTCGAACGGCGCACACTTCTACAGGCGCACATGTTCGTATATCCGTGTGTGTACTTTTAGACACCGGATGTTTGGCTTCCTCTTTTCAAGCGCATCAAAAGTTAACTGAACTACTGATATACTACGGCACACACACACATGTAAGCTTTCAAATTCTCAACGAATATTTCGAAATGTGTTCTTGTACACATTTCTACTAAATATAGATATTTCTACTATACATATATGTTTGAATTGAAATGGGTACCAGTCAAGATTATGAACAGGGATCGATGTAAAATGGGACCATGTGTGTGTCTGGATAGTGGGTGCATTCATTTAGTTGCAAGATGAGGGAGTTGTTGATTAATTGGCCTGAACAATTTTGTGAACGGTTGTAGAATGATAATTAATTATGATTCGAAACAGAAACGATCGTTAATTAATAGATTAGACTTTGGTTGGTTTAAGTGGTATTTTAATGCTTCCTCTCATGAACTCAAATACTAGAATTAGATGATGGTTGCCTTTTGTATTTGAACATCATTTTTGTTGGACTTTGTTGGATTTGTATAAATATTTTTGATTTGTTGCTTGATTTTGGAATGTGTGCCGCACCAACTAGTCTCGGTTTTGCTGGTTCGATTCCGCCAAAGCCAAAAGCCGACATCAGACAGCTTTGATGTCAAATTTTCCCTTATGGTTATAGATAACAATATTTTTTTCGAATGTATGTTTCGCATTTCTGTATTGTGTGATTTATTTCATTTATATGAAAGTATCTCTATGCATATATTTAATTACAGCAGTTTGGTCCTTGAAACAACTCAACGAACGTCGCGTACATTCGCCGACCATATTCTACTTCTTGTTGTTGACATAGATATCTAGTTTCATTCATAATGCCGTTTTGCGGTACTATACTTTGTTGATAATTATCCAATAGTAGTTTTTTTTACTACTTTGCGTAATAAATTTGACTTGTAGGTAATGTTATTATAGTCCAGTCATTTGGTCGTTTTGTCGGTACAGTACTCCGGGAATTCTGAAAATTGGTTATCTTATAGATTTCGAGGTGCTCTTTACGAAAATCAAGTTTGCCACCTCAAATTTGAACGGCAAGTTGCCGCGATATTGAAAAAATGGCGTCAAAAAACAGCTTTTTTGAAATGTCTCCTTTCTGGCTCATTCTACGATAAAAGTATCTATGTACGAATTAAACTAAAGAAAATTTCCTGCAATTCTTTAGAAAACCGTTTTTTTTGTAAAACTGATAGTTTGAGAGTACGGCCGCCTTAAAGTCTTTGCTGCTCTCGCCGTAGTATCAAATCTCTCCATATATGACAGCACTTTGAAGTTGATCAAATTCCTTCTAATAAATAAATATTTTCAATGTTAAATTAAGTAAATAAGATCTAGAAATAAAATAATTCAAATATTTTTCTGTTTTTTTTTTGCTGATTTTTTAACACTTCAAGCTACTTATTTGTAGCTACTTTGCCATTGAAGTGTTAAAAAATCAGCAAAAAAACGAAAAATATTTGAATTATTTTATTTCTAGATCTTATTCGCTTAATTTAACATTGAAAATATTAATTATTAGAGAGAATGTGGTCAAGTTCGAAGTGCTGGAGAGATTTGATACTACGGCGAGAGCAGCAAAGACTTTGAGGCGGCCGTACTCTCAAACTATCAATTTTACAAAAAAACGGTTTTCTAAGGAATTGTCGGAAATTTTATCTAGTTTAATTCGTATATAGATACTTTTATCGTAGAATCAGTCAGAAAGGAGATATTTTAAAAAAGCTGTTGTTTGACGCCATTTTTGCAATACGGCGGCAACTTGCCGTTCAAATTTGAGGTGGCAAAGTTGATTTTCGTAAAGAGCACCTCGAAATCTATAAGATTACCAATTTTCAGAATTCCGGGAGTACTGTACCGGCAACAGCCTTTTTTGCACCAAATGACTGGACTATTGTGGTAGCAGTTCTTTTAAGTGTTGTATTAGGTTGTCAAATATCTCCCTTCCGCTTTTTTGCTATTGGTTTATAATACAAAAAGGCGGAAGGGAGATATTTGACAACCTAATATATTAGATTGAAATTAGGTAGGTTTAGTATTACTTAAAAAGAAAGAAATTAAGCCGAAATATTGATTTTTAATTCTTTTTGAGATAAAATTAAAATTTCAATAAAATAGTTTCCGTTTAGCTAAATAAAAAAAATATTTCGGAAACAATTCAAATCATTGAATAGTCAACTTATTTCTTTATATATTTTTTTATAATAACGTATGCTTGTGTATCATGAGATATATTTTGTTAATGCTAAAAGCGTCACCACCTTGGCATCTTATGTTGAACTTGCTACGTTTTTTCCTTTATTTTTTTAAATTTGATCCATCACGATTGCACTGTAATGATGATCCATTACCATCTTCATTAACCTGATAAGTTGGTCCGAGCATTAGAACGCCTTCTCTTCACACTCTAAAAAGCGTTTCATCTCGGTTGTTGCGTACCTATATGATGTCGAATTCATTCATAAAACATAATTGTACACAGTCTCTCTCCTATACGTATGTGTTATACGGATATGTATGGATATACATACAATACTATGGAATAGTGTACAAAGCACGCGTGCATGCATGAGCACACCACGTGTGATTGCGCCCACTACTCGCCGATGCGCCGTTGGCCGGTCGACGGTCGTCGCGGTCACCCACACAGAATTATTGCAATAGGTAAATACTATTGTGCACGAACTGCGTGATACGATATCTGCAATGTCAATTTTGAACCATGTGGACGGTGTAAAGCTTTACTGATTTGCGCACTTAATATAAGTGTTAAAAATTTCTTTTTTTCCGGCACTCAACAAATTTCGAAAATCGTTTCGTTTTTTTTAACTTTTCCGTAGGGCAAGGTATAATAATCGCAAAAAAATCGAAAATGAAAATTTTTATATATCTCTTCGTTTCAAAACCTTCTGAACATTTTGGCATATCTTAGAAAGAATGGATGTATGTGTGTGTGTTCGGATACAAATTTTCGTCGACGATTTCGGGAACCGATCAACCGATTTGAATAATTCAAAAAACACATTCGATTCGTATTGATAAGGAGACGTGCTGATTAGTTTTTGGCGAAGGCAGGTCTAGCCGTTCCGAAGATACGGGGCAAAAAGTGCCAAAAATGGTAACTCAGTTTTTAAAAAGAACGGAACGTCCGATTATTATAATTCAAAATGCCATTTGGCGGTCAAAAATGATCATTAGACATATGCACATCAAATTATCAGATATTTTATAGAAATTTTAACAATAAGAATAAATTTTGTTTACATTCCTATGGGTTCTGTACCAATGTTTATTCGTTAGACGGCGACGCGGCGCTTACGCGCTTTGACATTTCGTCTCTATGCAGTTAAAGCAATACGATTGCTTTGAAAAAAAGTTCAGAATTTCTAAAATATGTCAAAAATAAGTAATTTTTTGTCAAATTTATAGTTTCTCAAAAATCTAATTTTTTTAAGTAAATTTTTTTCAAAAATGTTAATCGTTTTTAAAAAAATAATAATTTTTGGTACGGGAAGTTCCAGCAATTTGCCTTAAGGCACGATGCCATGCGCCCTACTAGTTTTTCAAAAATGTGCCTTTATTCAAAACAAATAAAAATGGTCGAGGATTATTAGAACGTTTTCGGGGTGTTTCGGAATCATTCGGAAGGACTCGCTATTGTTCGGTAATTGTTGTCTTGGTTTGTGAACGAAGTATGTTCTACGAATTACGTAGCATACGTAGAATGTAGTCTACAAAGAATTCGAACGTTTTTTTAAATTAGTCTTCTAGATTAAGTAGATTTAACCATTTAACTGTGTACTTACCATATTTTTATAACTTAAGCTTCAAATATAAATTTAATAATATATATTGTAATATTTTAAATATATGTTCTAATGAATGTAAAATAAGCTTTGCTATTAGTATTTCCTACTGATTAATTATTAATCTAATTGTTTTTATAATTACCGCCCGATAATCCGAAATTTTCAATAGGTTCCGAACCTTCTCAATTTTAATTCAAATACTCGATAAGAAAAAAATCATAATATATTTTTATCAAGTTATGTGCCGAAGTCTTACTTTAGAAATTTATACTTCATTCATTAATTTAACCCGAGCCAAGTTAGTAAAGTTAGACTAACGCTTAAAAAGCTGTTGATTTTTATTCTTTGGAATGGGCTTTTCCATTATTATATTTTTAACCTAATTCACCAGTTGTGGAATTATAAAGTGGGCGGGTGTGTAATAACTTAGATACATATAGCGGAATTTTGATGTTTTTGAAAGTTTGGAATACAAAAAAATACGCTAATATTTCATATATAGTGTGGTATATCCATATCAGAACACGCTCAGATACACATATTTACTGATCATTCATATCAAGTGGTACTCCACGCGGTGCGTCTTGCTCGCCCATATTTTATGAATGAAATTTGTATTCGTACTTCAATTCAGTTATCTACATCAGTTTTTTTTCCTCGCGGACGTATCGTTAAAATTGTTCTGTTTTTCTACTTCTAGTTGGTACACTATAGGCGATCATTTGAGAGCACTTACATGCGATGGACTTACATAAAATTATTTTTATAAATGTGTTTGTTGGAGTATGTGTGTACGATAACACGGAGGTCAAAAACCTCGTCCCACTGACACTAAAAACTTTCATATAATTGGATATGTGTTCGTACTAAATACTTTTTCGAGTATTTGAGCACCTATTTGACTACATTGGAGGATCAAAATTCATGAAATGTGTGATTTTTTTATGCTCACGTGAAGATGGCAGAAAATGGATTATTAGTAAAATAAAGCGAAAATCACTGAAAGTATTAGTAAGGGGACGTCCATTAATCACGTGAGGTTTTTAGGGGGAGGGGGGGTTTGACAAAAATCACGGAATATCACGTGGGGGAGGGAGAGAGGGGTATAGTAAGGTATCACGTGTATTTATTTTTTAACTGATTTAAAAAAAAAATCAAATAATTTCAAAAAAAAATCGAAAATTTTACAGTTTTTTCACGTAACTAAAAACACACATGATGCTTGGTGTGGGAGGGGGGGGGTAATTTTGAATATCACTATGTATCACCAAGGGAGGGAGGTCCAAAAATCCTTAAAAACTCGCTCACGTGATTAATGGACGCCCCCTAAGGTATTTTGGAAGATGTTTTTACATGAAATTGTTTATTTGGCGTCAAATCAATTTTATCAGTTGCTTGGTTTTGGTAGTGTTGATAGGATTTGGTTAATGAATTTGTGATTAGATAAAAATTTTACGTACGGTGGAGCACTAAATCTTTCTCAATGATGATTGAAAACCGATGCAAAATGACGTCATCAATATGACTTTAGCCCGGTTTTATAAAAAAAAGTTCTTTTACATGGGGTACTTTCTACGCACAAAACAGTGTCTTAAATATCCGAGATATGTACAACTATTTATAAATACATATATGTAAGTACCGCATCGATTAAAACGGCGGAGAACTAAATCTTTCTCAATGATGTTTGTAAACCGTTGCAAAATGACGTCATCAATATGACTTTAGCCCGGTTTTATAAAAAAAAGTTCTTTTACATTACATGGGGTACTTTCTACGCACAAAACAGTGTCTTAAATATCCGAGATATGTACAACTATTTATAAATACATATATGTGAGTACCGCACAAAGTGCAGTTAGGAATGTGACCGATACAAACAACAACGCTTGCGACTCTTCTGAGCCGAATGGAGTTGAGTTGGTGTGTGTATTCGTACCCGCAGCGCATACGAGTCGCTTGCGCTCTTTCTATTTTTCTTTCATATGTATATTATATCCCGTCGGACGACATTCCAATACCAATACAACTAAAATAATAATATTCAACATAATAATAAATTGTTGTGCTGCCTGCACACACCACTACCGAACTGAAGATTTTCAAACTGACGACCGGACCGACGACACGACGCATCGCTCTTGAATTTGAATTCTCGGTTTCGTTTCGATGCCAGAGATGGCAAACCGGTTGTTGAAATTAAATGACATTCCTCCAATGGAATTTTGTTTGGAACAATAAGAACTTTTCTAAACGTGATCAATGGAAAGTTTTTATGGATTTTCTACGGTCAAATAAAGTATTAGTCCTTTTTAAGTATTTTTCTTTCACTAGTTTTGGTAATCTATGAAATGTACTAGTTATTGGCATGTCTTATTTGAAAAGTTTTAGTAGTTTAGGGGCCGTTCAAGTATTAGGTTGTCCAAATATCTCCCTTCCGCTTTTTTGCTCTTGGTTTATAATACAAAAAGGCGGAAGGGAGATATTTGACAACCTATTATTACGTAAGCACTATAGGGGGGCGGGGAGGTTATTGATTTGCTTTATTTTGGGTAAGAACTTTTGCTTAATTTTGCTGACAAAGGGGAAGGGGGGGGGTTTAAATAATTACAATAAATCTGCTTACGTAATACTTGAACGATCCCTTAGTTACAAATTTTTGCATTCAAAAAAACCTTTTTTGACACAATTTGTAAAAATATTGTAAAATCATGATTATTTTTTTCTGGCAAGTGTGTTGTAGAAATGAGTTTTATTTATACGTGGAATCATTTCACGGTGTAATATTTGTACCTTGGAACACCAATCAATAACATATGCCAAAATTTAAAATCCGGAGACCATTTGGACAAAACTTATTTTTTATAGCAGTATCCTGTAAACAAAAAATTATTTTCAACTGTATTTTAGTTGCACTTGCTATTTTTTTTGTATAAAAATGTAAGTATATTGGTATTATTAAATTTGTGTAGTAACAAATTACCTTACCTTTGATATAAAAATATTTCTGACTCATTTGTGTATAGTGATTTTTATGTAATAATTAACGTCTACTAATCGGGTATCACGCCAATAAAAAAAAATCTTTTAAAAATTTATTTTGCAGTCCATACGTTTCGGCTATAATCCTAGCCTTCATTCAGTGGTTAAAAAACTTATATTACCAAATGAAGGCTAGGATTATAGCCGAACAGTATGGAATATAAAAGAATTTTTTTTTATGTTGTTTTACCCGATTATTAGACTTCGACACTTTAGACATCAAATTGAGAATTCTACAAAATAATAATTAATATATATCGCATGTTTTCACGCATGAAATTTAGACAGATTATAATCGAATACAATAACTACCAGCATCGAATTTAAACATTTTCAGCTGTTGTGATTACTAATATTAAGGGGCACAACTAGTGTAACCGCCTAAAAAAAGGTGATTTTTGGGAATTTATATTAAAAAAAAACTGCTTTATCAATCATTTCAAAATTTTAGGAATATATTTATACATGTTTTAAGAATACAAAGTAAAATTTTTGAAGAAAAAAATAAAATATTTTTTAAGTTATCGTCGATCTCCAACGGCGCGACAAAAAAGGTCCTTCACTGCTGCAGTGATTTAAAAAAAAATCTCGTTAAACTAGATAATTGTCTGTAAAATGAACTACGATAAAGAAAAAAAAATCAAAAATTGACAAAATGACGGCGTTTTTTTTTTTAAAAAAAAAGTCGAATTTTACCCAAAATTTTAGTCGTTTTTGGACTGCCAAAATTCGATTTTTGTTCCGATCAAAAAATCGATAGTTCATTTTACGGAGAACTATATATAGAACATGTGATCGGATCATTTGTTTTTGAGTAATCGCTGCAGCAAATTCGGAAAATGCTGTTTCGAGAAAAACGCGTTTAAAGATAAAATGATCGTTATACTATATACTATATATATACTCTTTAAATGGCTGTGACTCAAAAACTATTTAAGATATCGATTTAAAATTTTGGTATGTTATTTTTACAGGTATAACCTATCGAAATATGGAAAAATTGAAAATTTGATTTTTTAAAAATTTTACACTAGTTGTGCCCCTTAAGGAACAAAAAATAATTAACAACGACCAAGTAAATGATTAACCGTTACATAAACATAGCAGTATTTAAATAGCGCATCATTTCTCAATATCGAATACAAATACACAAATTCCAACATATATTTTACAAATATATATGAATGAAGTTCCATCGAGTAGAGTCGGCAGCGAGACCTACTTGCACTATTCTACTCATTGAATAACAATGTGTGTGAGCGTGTTTCAGTTCCGATTAGATGTGTGCGGCGCGACTCGAACTGTGGGAAGTTTGTGTTGGTACATTCTTATATATAGTGGCTCTGACGTTTAAGCGATTTGTGTTAGTGTGTGGTGAGTGTGGATCGACTTGTATGCGTGTGAACTTCACGCTAATGGGATGATTAGGAGACACCGGGGAAGGTTGACCGAATTTGTGAAGTCGGGTTCATCCCTTGAAGAGAATTTATTGATTTGATCTATATTTAGTGCGTAATAATTAATCGTCAAGGTAAATAATTGTATGCTGGTAACTAAAAATTTGTTACTGATATCGCTAACGTAATGCTTTATGAGTGGCATTTTTTTATTTCATTTGTATATGTATGTAGCGGCCTGTAAACACGCACCGCATTTGCTGTAGCGGCCCGTCAACACGCATCGCATTTCTACTGGACAGATAGGCTCATATAGTGACAGCACGGAGAAAACAAAATAAATTCAAGTGTCAGATCTGATATCGCTTTTGTTTCTCCCTAGTCGAATTTGCCAAAATTTATAATTCTTGAAACCTTTCTTTTCAATTATAAATACAAAAATACCAATCACATTTTATAAACGATCAATATGATAACACATAGTGTCGTCAATATTAATCTTACGTAAAATAAACCAAATATAAAACAATATTTCATGGAATTTATTATGTCTACAAATTTGGATCATTCTGGTATTTAATATGGACCACAGTTTTCCATATGTATCCAAATTTTAAATTACTTATTTCAATTTCCTTCCTCCATGAGGGTAAAGTCGCATCGCTGTTAGTGATGTATGAAATATGTTTCCTAGAGTCGAATCATTTTAGTGTGAGTCGTATTGTAGTAGTGTGATGCGAGCGAAAGAGAGAGATAGATGGAGTGAGAGTGCGCGGTGGGCAATGACACGACACGGCCGGATGTGACGTCATTTAACGCGATGTTTCTCAATGTGTTTCTGAGGGAGTATAGTAAACCATATTCTTATTACTACTCTACTTTTTCTTTAACTTGGTATTAATTTTCATTTACAAAAGGCTTTGGTATATTGCATACGACATGCATCATATCAGCATGAGTTAGTTGATGAAGGCTTTCTGAATTGTTGTTTACGTTAGTATTTAAGACAGCGGTTTCCAACCTTTTTTTCCTTGCGCCCCCCTTTTGAAAGAAAAAAATATTGCGCCCCCCCCCTAATTTTTTTAACAATTTAATTTAAATATACTTAATTGAAATTATGATTT
Source organism: Ctenocephalides felis (assembly GCF_003426905.1). Lineage (NCBI taxonomy): Eukaryota > Metazoa > Arthropoda > Insecta > Siphonaptera > Pulicidae > Ctenocephalides > Ctenocephalides felis. Next base: position 13,103,951 of record NW_020538040.1, read on the forward strand.
ATTCAATCTCGTACCAAATAATGCACAATATACATACATACAAAAATAAACATACAAAAATATACATACAAAAATATACATACAAAAATATACATACAAACATAACTATGGATTATAGGAAAAAAATAATTTTAAATTTAATAAAAACAAATGATATAATATTTCACACAATATTAAAAAATTAATGCGACGGTTGAGCTTGTTTTTCAGCACAAATTTTCTCAAACCGCGGCCCCATTGTAGAAATCGCTGTTCTCAGTTCCTTTTCTATCACTAAACGAGATCGGTACTTTGTTTTTAATACTGCTACTGCAGAAAAACCAATTTCACATAAGTAGGATGTCACAAATGTAATAAAATTTCTAAGGCTTTATTTGTCAAAGTTGGAAAATCGTCCTTTACTTGTAACCAAAACTTAACAGTATTCTTTTCGTCCTGAAACATCTGCTTCAATGTGCTATCACTAGATAAATCAATTATCATTTCCTGCTCTGTCGTTGGAAGTCCAAAATTATCATATTTATCAATAACAAATGGATTTCTAATCCATTCGTATTTGGACATATCTAGATCTTTGAAGTAATGCGCAAATTGGTTCCTTAAACTAGTCATATGATTGATAATAAGATCTTTACTTGCTTCTATTTCATCATCAGTAACACATGTAGTTTTAAAAGAAGGAAACATATCAAAGTTATTACTTTTCATACTAGCTATCCACAGCTCTATTTTTTTCATAAACGCCGTAATCTTGTCCTTTTGAAAAAAAGCATGAATTTGAGTTCCTTCGCATTGATTTATTTAAATCACTTAGTCTTTTAAAAATGTCAACTAGATACGCAAATTTTGCGAGGAACTTCGTGTCATAAAATATGTCTGCTTCATCTCTTTTATTATCAGCAAGAAAAATGGCAATTTCTTTTTTGAGCTCAAACACCCTTTGAAGTACTTTAGCACGAGAAAGCCAACGTGCTTCACAATAATAAAGTAGTGCTTTGTATTCTGAGCCCATGTCATCACACAATTTTCCAAAAAGCCTTTCTCTTAATGGACTATTTTTGATAAAATTAACAACTTTTATTATAATTTCAAATACTTCAAGTAATTCTTCACCCATATTTCTTGCAACAAGAGATTGCCTATGAATCATACAATGCGTCCAAACTGCACGAGGAGCCACTTTTCGAACTAGGGCCTGCAGACCAGCATTTTTTCCTGCCATAGATGGAGCTCCATCAGTGCACAGTCCAACACAGTTCTCCCATAAAATACCATTTTCAATAAAAAAGTTATCAATCATATTAAAAATTTCACTCGCCGTAGCTTTGCCTTCAATTGCCTTACAGAATAACAACTCTTCTCTAATATCATTTTCCATAACATGTCTTATATATGTTATTAAGTGTGCATCCTTAGCAACATCGGTAGCCTCATCTACTTGCAACGCGAAAGAAGATAATTTAATTTTTTCTATCAACTGATCGCAAAGATCATCAGATATATCTGATATTCGTCTTCCCACCGTATTATCTGCCAGCGGAATGCTTTTAATTTGATCAGCATATGATTCACCAAACATCATAGCTATTATGTCAATAGCTGCTGGTAGTACTAAAGTTTCTCCTATTGAATGGGGTTTTTTGCATTTAGCAATTCTATACGAAACTTTGTATGACGCAAGTAACGCTTTTTGTGATACAGACAAAGCTTTTGAAAACGATTCTTTCTGTTTATTTAAGTTATCTAATTTTCTTTGGAAAAATTCTTTTGTTTTGCCAACATGATCGGCGACTTTTTCCAGATGTCGTTTTAATTTACTTGGTTTCATGCTATCTGAGGCCAAAGTATTCATACACAGCAAACACATTGGTCGTTCTTGACCATTAATGATCTTATACGTAAATCCCAATGATAAGTACATTGGATCATATTTTCTATGTTCAGTTTTACTATTTTGTGAAGAAACATTTCCATTATTTTCACCACCTCTTCTTCTGCTTCATTAAATTTTCTTTTCAACCCAGTCACGTATTTATCCATCACAAACGGTTTTTATAACAAATCAAAGAAAATCACTTTTTCACTACTTTTCACAATAATTCCTGGCTAATAATGTGCTAAAACTAAAGCTATAAATTTTAACTCAATAATAATTTAGAAATGATTTTTTCTATATATCAACGCGTGTATCTCCAGCACAACTAATGAACTAATTCGATTTATAGATAACAGAATAAAAAGGATGCTTTTGTTTATTTACTTAAGTTAGTCTCGAGTAAGCACGTGAATATTCGATATGATCCGAGTGTTTATCTTTTGTTTATAGGCCTACAGCTCACTCAACTACAAACGCAAAAACGAAATATTTTGAATGCACCAAAAGTATAGTATAATCATGCTTTTACATTTGTCCTGACAAAATTGCGAAAATTGTAGATTACTTGCATACATTTTGCTGATTTGTTTTTGACACTTACTCAGCATTTAACAACCATATTTTTGAAAGAGCTTCGCGCCCCCCCTGGGACGGCACCGCGCCCCACCAGGGGGGCGCGCCCACAGGTTGGAAATCGCTGT